>NW_023416379.1:75447306-76047306 GCF_014108235.1 Myotis myotis
GTTCACGAGTTTCAGTTTTATATCCCACATATGAGTGAAATCATATGGTTCTTAGCTTTTACTGATTGACTTATTTCACTTAGCATATGTTCTCAAGGTCCATCCTGTTGTTGCAAATGGCGCTATTTCATCTTTTTCTATGCCTGAGTAATATACCATTGTGTGTATGTACCACATCTTCTTTATCCAGTCCTCTTATCATGGGGCACTTTAGTTGTTTCCATGCCTTAGTACCTTAAATAATGCTGCAATGAACATAGGGGTGCATATATTTTTGTGAATATATGATTTTGAGTTTTTTGGTTGTATACCTAGGAGTGGGATTGCTGTGTCTTATGGTATGTCTATTTTTAATTTTTTGAGAAATTGCCAGACTGCTTTCCATAGTGGTGTGCCAGTCTACATTCCCACCAGCAGTGCATGAGGGTTCCCTTTTCTCTTCAACCTCTTCAACACTTGTTATTGTTTGACTTGCCAATAATGGCCACTCTAACAGGTATGAGGTGGTATCTCATTGTAGTTTTGATTTGCATTTCCCTAATTGCCAGTAAGGTTGAGCATCTTTTCATATATCTATTGCTTGTTTATATGTCTTCTTGGGAGAAATGTATTTTTAGGTCCTCTGCCCATTTTTTAATTGTTAATTGGTTTTTTGTTTGTTTGTTTGTTTGTTTGGTGTTGAGTTTTATGAGTTCTTTATATATTTTGGAAATTAAACCTTTGTCTGTTTGCAAATATCATCTCCCATCTGGTTGGCTGCCATAGAGAACATTTTATGAACTTGACTCCAAAGGCAAGGAAAGTAAAGGCAGAAATAAATAAATGGGACTATATCAAACTAAAAAGCTTCTGTACAACAAAAGAAACAGACAACAAAACAAAAAGTTGGTATCACTTACAGCTGGCCAAGCAGATCATAATTTCAATGTAGTCATGATTAGTTATGAATGGCAATTTGACACAAGCAAAATCAACTAGATTCCATTTAAACTTATCCTGGGATTCACATTTGAACAACCAGAAAAAAAGGAGGATTCTTTTAAAAAAAATTTTTTTTGAGAGAGAGAGACAGACAGACATCAATTTATTGTTCCACTTATTCATGCATTCACTGGTTGATTCTTGAATGGTGGTCTAACCCAAGGCCTAGGTGTGCAAGGACAAGGGATGGAACTCTAACCAATTGAGCAACCCAGCCAGGGCCAAAAGGAGTACTCTTAACCACAGGAGTTGGTCCAGGTAAGTCATAGTCCCAGAGTTATCGGCAGCCATGTTGTCACAGGAAACTTGAAAATGAAGCTAACAGCCAGAAGAGTATGGAGTTGGAGATAGACCAGAGCCTGATGGCAAGTATTGGGACCTTCAAATCCAGGTAACTGTGAATCCAGGCCATCAGGATGTTTCACTTCCTGAGCCAGTTGCTCTGCCCCTTGCCCTCCCTCAAAACATGCACACTTACTTACATTTGTGAGGCTAGTTTTTGTGTTTTATCACTTGCAGCAAAACAAATTCTGGATAATGCCGTAGTTCTAAGACCCTGACTCCATAGTGATATTTTTTGATTCATTATCAAAATAAAGTGAGAGAAGTCGGAAGAGAATAAAACAAAGCAGTGATCCCCAGAACACTAATGGATGCTAAAATAAATTATGGGTCAGGGTCGGAATTATGGTTGGGATTAGGGCAGGATTTGGGTTCATTAGAGGTAGGTTTGAGGTTAATGTTAGGATTAGAGTTAGAGATAATGTTGGGGTGAATTTTAAGGTTGGGATAAGAATTAGGTTTGGACTTTATTTTAGAGTTAGACATAGAGCTAAAAATAGGGGTTAATGTTAGGGTTAGGATTAGAGATAGGTTTGGAGTTACTTTGAAATTTAAGGTTAGTATTAAAAACAGGGTCATGGATAGAGATTAGAGTTGGGGTTAGTTTTAGGGTTAGATTTA
This sequence comes from Myotis myotis, assembly GCF_014108235.1. Lineage (NCBI taxonomy): Eukaryota > Metazoa > Chordata > Mammalia > Chiroptera > Vespertilionidae > Myotis > Myotis myotis. The sequence continues at coordinate 75,449,251 of NW_023416379.1, forward strand.
TTGGTAGATATGGGATTAGGTTAATAGGTAGGATTTGGGTCATGGTTAAGGCTACATTTTGAGGTAAATTTTGTATTAGGTATATAGTTAGCATGGTACCAGAGGTAGGCCTGAGTTTTTTGAAAGGGTTAAAGATAAATAGATCATGGGTTACTCATGGGGATAGGTTTATAATTGTAATTAGAAATAGATTTAGTGTTAGCATTAGCATAAAAATGAGTTAGGATTACTTTTAGTAGTGTAGTTTGAGGAAGAATTAGATTATAATTAAAATTAGAGTTATGTTTGAGATTAGTTTATTGTTAGGGTTATAGATAGTGTTACAGATATCTTTGGTGCCAATATTTGAGTTAGGATTACAGGTAGAATTGAGGTTAATATAGGAGTTGGAGCTCAAGATAGGGTTGTGTTTAGTTTTAGATTATCAATTAGAGATATATTTGGACTATCAATTAGATATACATGTAGTGTCAGAGTTAGGATTAAGGGTAGGATTGAAATTTATATTATGGTTGGGGTCTGAGGTAGGTTTGGGCGTAACAGTTAGTGTTGGGGCAGGTTGGAGTTTAGTTATAACTGAAGTAGAGGTAAACTTGAGGTTAGGATTATGATTAGGTTAGTCAGTGAAAAATAGGTTTTGGGTAAATGTTTGGGTTATGGTTAGAGGCAGGATTAAAAACAGGTTTGGGGTTAGTGTTAAGGCTTGAGTTAGAGCTATGGCTGTGGTTAGTTTTAAGATTAGATATAGAGATAAGATTGTGGTTAGTTTTAGGAATAAGTTTTAAAGGAAAGATTGGGTTTAGCTTTATAGTTGATTCTCAGGTCAAAGTTGGGGGACAATAAGGTTATGCCTATAATTGGAATCAGCATTAGTTTGGGGGTTACTATTAGCTTAGGGTTAGTTAGGATGTTTAGTGTTAGGGTGCAGTTAGCGTTATAGGAAGGATCAGGTTTCTTGTTAGTGTTACAGTAAGGTTAGCCTTAAAGGTAGATTTAAGGCTCCTGAGGGAACAGTGTACTCATTCAGCCAGGGCTCTCTGGAGGACCACCCAGGCTGTAAGCATCTGTATCATCTTCACCCTTTTATATAACCCTCGCTGAGGAGTGTAAACTCTGTCAAAGAATAAAGCTGGTCAGTTTCCCACGCTCCTTCTCCATGTTTCCCTTTGTTTTATTCTTCCACTCTCATTTTCTGACTTCTTCCTTCTCACTACCTGTATCACACAGGTGGGTTCCTGTTCTAGTCAGTACTTTGCAGAAATACCATCCAAAGCTAATGAAAGTAAACAAATAAAAGCTCATGTACCTGGAAAGGGATGGGCTAACTAGATATAGGGATTCCAGTAATATCATGAGGGTTCTCTCCATCTCTTGGTCTATGTCTCTGGAAACTGGTTTAATTCTCCCACAGGAGATGATTTTCTTCTCTGTGGCAAAGGGGAAGATCTTAGGCATCTCTTAGGTCTAATAATCCCAAGTGCAAAAAATAAACAAGCTTGTTATTTCTATTTGGATCAGATTATCATCCCTTTGCCAAGCACTGTGGTTGGGGAGTGGGTGATGCTGTGATTGATATTTTCTTTCCTCTCTCCACTGCATTTACATGGAATAGCAAGGGGGCAATTTCCTAAAGGAAGAGGTAATGCTGATATGTGAAGAAGGGGAGATGTGGTAGTTGGGAAGACCAAAGGCAACCGGTATCTATAACAGATCCCTATGCTATTGATATTTAGGCATTTGGGGGATATACGGAATTGTGTTCCTTTTTATCTTCTGTACTCTTTCTTTTTCTTTTATTTTTTTTTTAGCTATTATAGTTCTCTCTGATTTTAAATTAAGCTATTTCCTTTTTTTTTATCTTGAGTTTGTGCCCAGATCACCTTGATAAAACATTTTCCCCATGAAACTTTACCCAAATACATTTCAAAAGTTTTAAGTCAGGCCCTAGCCAGTTTGGCTGTGGATAGAGCGCTGGCCTGTGGTCTGTCCGAGTTTGATTCCCGTCAAGGACACGTACCTGGATTTCAGTGTCTCTCTCACATAAATGTTTCTCTCTCTCTTTCCCTCCCTTCCACTCTCTCTAAAAATTAATAGAAAAATATCATTGGGTGAGGATTAACAACAACAAAAAAAAGTTTTAAATCAGTGTTCAGATCATTTTGGCATGCTTTTCCTCTCGTTTTATTAATCTGGGTCTGTGTGTGCATGTCTGTGTGTGTGTGTGTGTGTGTGTGTGTGTGTGTGTGTGTGTAATGTTCCCCTCCTGAGGAGTTTTATATTGTGATGTTTCTGTCTTTTAAAAATGTCAATATCCTATTGAATTTTTATTTTATCTTCATTTACGCTTTTGTTCTATATTATTACTGGGTACCTTCTTCATTTATTTCTTTCTAGTCCTGCCCTTTATTCTGAAAGTTAATGACTTCATAATTATTATTTTCACAGTGTTTTTGGTGAGACATTTACTGGAAAACATGACTAGAGGAAACATTGTGTCTCTGTCCAAATTATTAGATTTTAAATGTTTTATGACTCATTTCACTTTTGTTTGTAATCTAATATTTTCTTCTCATATGATTATATTTTAATTAAAAGTCACAATTTCTTCATAGAAATTCAAGAGGCCAATAGCTCTTTCATTGAGAAAGCATCAGATTTAAAGATAAAGAATTATCAATATCTCAGTGATTTGGTGTTTCAATGGTCATACATACCAAATTTATGGAATTAAATATTATGATGCTGAACAGAACAAAATTTCCCAAAGTAAATCTCAAGTTTATTTCTGACTTTGTTCATCAGGTTTATTTTAAAATCAGACCCTAATATTAATATTTTAAGACCTATCATGTTAGTGAAGTAGAAATAACACATAATTTGCCTATTAGTTAGCATCTCAGATATATTTTCTAATCCTATCTAATAATAGACAAACATGGTAATTAACCATACCTCCACTATGCTTCCCATTGGCTAATCAGGGTGATATGCAAATTAACTGCCAACCAAGATGGCGGCCAACAGCTACGTAGCTGAAGCGAACATGAGGCTTGGTTGCCCCAGTGATGGAGGAAGCCAAGGTTCCCCGCCTGCCCCGGCCCAGCTCTGACATCCGGATGCAACAATGTTGCAATTATAGAAGCTAAACAAGCCCCAGATACCAGCTTTCAGCCAGCCGGCCTCAGGAGCTGGAGCCACAATGAAGTTTCAATTACAGAAGGTAAATAAATCCCGGAATAAAAAAAAAGAAAGAAAAAGGAGAGACTGGGAGCTTCAGTTGCAGCCTTGGCCTGCCTGAAAACAGCCCTCCACCCCTCATCCAGACTGGCCAGGCACCCCAGTGGGGACCCCCACCCTGATCCAGGAAATCCTTCAGGACAAACCAGCCAGCCCCCACCCATGCACCAGGCCTCTATCCTATATAGTAAAAGGGTAATATGCAAACTGACCCTAACAGCAGAAAGACTGGAATGACTGGTCACTATGACACACATTGACCAACAGGGGGCAGACGTCCAATTCAGGAGCTGCCTTCTGGTGGTCAGTGAGCTCCCACATGGAGAAGCTCTGCTCAGCCACAAGCCAGGCTGATGGCTGCCAGTACAGCGGTGGTGGTGGGAGCCTCTCCTGTCTCCTCAGCAGCAATAAGGATGTCCGACTGCAGCTTAGGTCTGCTCCCCGCTGGCAAGTGGACATCCCCTGAGGGCTCCCGGGCTGATAGAGGGATGTGTGATTGCCAGCTTAGGCCCAATCCCCTGGGGAGCAGGCCTCAGCTAGCACATGGTCATCCCCTGAGGGGTCCCAGACTGTGAGAGGGCACAGGCTGGGCTGAGGGACCCCCCCGAGTGCACAAATTTTTGTGCACCAGGCCTCTAGTTTGAAAATAAACATCCATGTTTAATTATATATTATTTTCTAAATTTTACTAAGTGATCAGTGTTTCCAGATAACATACTTGTTATTTTAAAAAAGAGAATGGGTTGTAATATTAAGAACATGTTTACAATGAATTCTATTTCATTTACTATTGTTGTTAAAAAATAAAGCATTATTCTCTTTTAAAAGGAAGTCACATAGATAATTAACATAAATCAGACTTGGGTAACAGTAGGTTTACAGTTGTTCTTATGGAAAAAAGACATGCAGGTTATGATTATAATAACACAAGAATACACTCTGTGTTTCATGTATTCACAACAGTAAACTTACTTTTGCCTACCCCTATATATTCTCCTATTAGAATTTTAAGTAAATGAACTTGCAAATAACCAATGGTTCCCGTAATAGTATATTCATCCCAAAGCTAAGCAAAACCTAAGCCTTTACCATAGCAATAGGAACAATATTCTAAGATTTATAACTTTCTATTACCTTTCCTAATAATGTTAAGTTAGTAATAGAAATTAGGAGACACTGTCCTTGTAACACAACTATCTATGACCATGGAAAATAAAGGGAACTTAGACAAAGGAAACAAAACATTTTTAGGTCACTATTTTTAAACCTGTTTTGAAAAATAAATAAAACTTTGCCTAAAGTTATTGGGGCAGACAACCAACTTAAGAATTTTACCCATTTATGTCTCATTGCTGAGGAGGTAAAAGTTGAGAAGCAGTCTTAAGGCAGCAACAGAAGAAGAAAAGACACGCACAAGTCAGAAAGCAAAGGATATAAGCATTCCTTCATGGAACTAACTCTGCAGTATTGTAGTCCTACATTGATAAAATTAATGATGTTAACTCTAAATGACTTTACTTTTTAAAAAATCACTTAAAAGAAAATAATAATAAAAAAACAAACTATTACATTTGATGAGAAATTTGGAGATAATGATACTTTGATCAAGTCTCACAGGTAGCCCTAGCCATTTTAGCTCAGTGGTTAGAGCATCAGCCCAAGGATTGAAGAGCCCCAGGTTTGATTCTGGACAAGGGCATGTACCTCAGTTGCAGGCTCAATCCCGGCCCCAGTCGGGGCATGTGCAGGAGGCAAACAGTCCATGTGTCTCACATTGATGTCTCTCTCTCTCTGTCTTTCCCCCTCCGTTCTACTCTCTGCAAATCAATGGATAAAAGATTATCCTCTGGGGAGGATTAACAACAACAAAAAGTATCATAGGTAAACAGGAGTTTCGGGTGAAGGCAGTGGGAATTCCTCCATAAATTGTGGTTTGCCAGAGAGGTGAATAAACTCCAGGGTTTTCTGCATGTAGAGAAAGGGGAAAGCAATTCTCAAGGACACAGCCTTTTTTTTTTTTTTTTTTTTTTTTTTGTCTTTCTGAGAATACCAAAAGCTGGAGGTAGCAAACATTTGGCTTGCTTGTACCCTGCCTCAGCAGCATTTTTTTGCTTCATCTTTTGTTCCTCCTGCCATTTATTTCCTTGAAGCTCATGGCTCCAGTGTTAATGTTTTCTTCTCATTTGTTAAGTTAATTTTATACATTAAATCTTACATTTCACTACACTATTCATATCTATTTAATAGTAGATATATAACATTGTGGAGTTGTTTTTTAATATATTACATTTCTGTCCTTTCTGGGACAGTGCTAACACCTTGAAGAAAATGGTATCTTTCTTATATTTGTTTTTTCTGGTATCAAGGAGAGTGCCTGGCAATAAATAGATGCCTAATAATTGTTTCAAGTATGAATGAATGAATGAATGAATGAATGCTTTTCATGTCTTAGATTTCATTTATACCTGTTCAACAGCAGCAGACCACCCACGTTAGATCTCTGGAGAACATCAGGATTCAGGCTGCATAGGCTGACATTTTCCCTCAAGAAAATGGCAGTCCATGACCTTCCGAATGAATCAGTCCCTATGACCTTGTATCATTATTCAGAAACCCTCAGTAAATTTTCTTTACTTTTTAAATCTGAGCACAGATCATGTTTTCTTATGCTGATACAATGCTAAAAATAGAACTTTAAGCATTTAATTAGAATGTTGAATAGAAAGATGCTCATAAAACTACAACTTGTATCCTGTTCAGAAGATATATTCAGGGTATTCAGATTAACACATAATACTTAGCGATTGCTTGCAAAGAGGAAGACAATTAGATTTAGTAGAGAATGTGTTTAATATGTTTTTATCAATCAATACTTCATCAGTACTCTTAGTCAATAAAAAATAATAATAACCTGGGATCCAGTTGCAGAATTGAAGATAATGGCTTTCTTCATAAAAGCCAAGATAGATCCTAAATATTTTTCTTGAAATGCAAATGAAAAATTTAAATTTGAATAGCTTCAACTGAATATAAAGGGGAAGTAAATTATCTATGGCTAATGCCACTAACTCCTTAAAGTACATGGGAGTATACCCAAGTTTTTATGTTTATATGCAACATATATGTAATGTATAGACAAACATTTAGACTTACATATACCAAATCTGAACTGTTATTGTCCATAATAAAAATGTCTCTTCTCTAACCAACTGTAACCAAATATGTCTCAAGTCTTATCAACTTTCACAATATTTTTGTAACACCTATTTTTTGGAAGCAGAATATTTTCAAACTTCAATATATTGAAGAAAAGGGTAGGCAACCATCTGTCTGCAGTGGATTTAAATGGAGCTGCCCAGAGGCTTACGTTTCCTCCTTGTTTATATCTGGAGGATTAAGCCTATTTCAGTGAAAAACTGAATTTCTCAAACCTTAGTGTGGACAAGCCCTTGGAGGAAAGTTTTTATTCCTTGTCTTCATCCGCATCCATCCAGTATTTCCATATCTTCAATATTATGGCCAAAAAGTTGTTGAGGTTCTTAGAATTTCACATAATCCTAGTTTCTATTCTGTGACTAAGAACTCCTCACATTTATTAAATGCTGATTTAATAAATCAGAATCACTGGACCTAAATCAAAGCCAGGCTTTCATGTGTTTTTGTGCTGTCAAACACCTTTTCATAGCAAACCTCAGATGCCTTCCATGAGATAACCAATTAACTACGTTTATTAGGCATAAAATATATGTGTAGACTTTATTTCAAGGTTCCAGGGACACAGGAATAGGAAGTAAATTTCATTTCCAATCTGAAAGAATGACTTCACATAGAAAGTCATAAATTAAAAAATGCAGAAGAAAGAAAAAGCTTTGCACTACTAATTCTATTTTTCTCTAGAATTTTTCTCAATCATTGCATTACTAATTCTGCTTGCAGTGAATTCTGCTCATCATGCCAGACTTCTGAAATGTCCTTTTTTGGTAAAGTTGGATAACAAACAATGTGTACTGACTATAACAATGATAAATTGAGTCAGTGTGCCCACTGCTACTTCTGCTCAAAATGTTAAGTAACTATCACTTCAAAGTGATCACTGGACTTTTGGGACTCCCACACTCGCAATGCTTTGTTTTTTTCTCATTTAACGCCTCCTTGCTGCATTTTCTGTCTAATCCCATTTCAAGTCAAGTCTTTTCATCTTCTCTCTTCTGATAGCTCTTTATGGGCACTCTTTAATTTGTGTCAAATGTAAAATTACCTGGCTCTCAAGCTCATCTCTAAATATAGGAATCCTCATATAACAGGACGCCGACTTTACCTTTTCCCATGGCAGGGATTCTCATCTCAGTGTACTGGGGCTCTTTTGAAAATGTCCATTCTAGTCCTAGCTGGTTTGGCTCAGTGGATAGAGTGTCGGCCTGAGGACTGAAGGGTACCAGGTTCGATTCTGGTCAAGGGCACATGCCCAGGTTGCAGGCTCGATCCCCAGGAGGGTACGTGTAGGAGGCAGCCAGTCAATAATATTCTCTCATCATTGATGTTTCTATCTCTCTCTCCCTCTCCATTCCTCTCTGAAATCAAAAAAATTTATTTTAAAAAAGAAAGAAAATGTCGATTTTTGATTTACCACACCATAAACCTGACTCAATAAGTCTGACATAGGCCCTGAAACAAAATTTTTACTATGCACCCTAATTTTTTGTTTCTTCATACATGGCTCAAGGTGATCCTTTTCCCAATTTAAGGAAACATATTTGTGATAATATCACACAGGAGAAAGCCAAGAATAAAATAACATGTAAGAAAAATGTTTGTATTCACTACCCAGTTCATTCTATAGTCTTTGATATCTATGGGGGTATGTAAAAAAACATGAACATAAAAGATGACTGATTATAAATCACAGGTTTACTTCATCTGACTTAATGCTTAAACTCCTATTTTATATTCAAACTAGAGGCCTGGTGCACAAAGATTCATTCAAGAATGGGCCTTCCTTCCCCTGGCTGCTGGCACTGCCTTTGCTCCACCCGGAGCCACCTTCCTGCCTTCCCACACTACCCAGAGTCCTGGAGCAGCTGGGCGGTGTGGAAAGCCTGCATTGCCACCATGGCCATGACACAAGCGTCCCACCCCACCCCTGGCCGCTTGGAGCTTGTGTATGCAAATTGACCCACCATCTTTGATGGGTTAATTTGCATACTCACTCCTGATTGGCTAATGGGCGTCGTGAAGGTACGGTCAATTTGCATCTTTCTCTTTTATTAGTGTGGATGAACTATCTCAAAATGTATATTCTTTTGATTTTTTCCCTTTCCCTACTTCAAACCTGCTCCTCCCCAGCATCCCACATCTCAATAAATTGAACCAACATCCATTTACTCGTCATGATCATGTTGACTCCTCTCTTTTTCTCACACCCATATGCAATCCATTAGCAAATCCTATTGGCCTTACTGTCAAAATATATCTTAAATAACACACTAGAATATAAGTGTCCTGAGGGAAGAAGTTTTGCCTATTTCATTTAGCTGCTAAGTATACATAATAGCTGCTGGTGGGAATGCAGACTGGTACAGCCACTGTGGAGAACAGTATGGAGTTTCCTTAAAAAGCTAAAATTGGAACTTCCATTTGACCCAGTGATCCCACTTCTAGGACTATATCCCAAGAAACTAGAAACACCAATCAGAAAGGATAAATGCACCCCTATGTTCATAGCAGCACAATTTACCATAGCTAAGATTTGAAAACAGCCTAAGTACCCATCAGCAGATGAGTGGATTAGAAAACTGTGGTACATCTACACAATGGAATACTACGCTGCAGTAAAAAGGAAGGAACTCCTACCATTTGCAACAGCATGGATGAAGCTGGAGAGCATTAAGCTAAGTGAAGTAAGTCAGTCAGAGAAAGATAAATATCACGTGGTCTCACTCATTTTTGGAATATAATGAACAACATAAACTGATGAACAAAAACAGATCCAGAGACGGAAAAGCATCAATCAGACCGTCAAACCTCAGAGGGAAGGTAGGGGGGGTGGGGGTAAGGGGGAGAGGTCAACCAAAGGACTTGTATGCATACATATAAGCATAACCAATGGACACAGACAACAGGGGGTGAGGGTGAGGGCATGATTGGGGGGTGGGGGGCAATGTGGGGATAAGGACACATATGTAATACCTTAATCAATAATAAATAAATAAATAAATACATTTTAGTGTTGCAAAAAAGAAATTGCCACTTGATTCACCTATTAACAAATGTATACTTCCTAGCATGCTTTTAATTACCCCAGAAGACATTGCCTAAGTAATTCTCACAAAAACTGTGTAGATTACTTGCTTATCCTTCTCTGAGTAGCAAACTAATTGTGAGTGGCATGTGGCAAAGCAAGTCCTACTTCCTAGTGAACAGCTACACATATATATTCCTCTAGTAATTCTAACTCAACCTGCCTTGGCCAAATTCATGATTATCCCTCTCCTCACACTTGATTTTCTTTCTATAATTTCTATGTTAAGAAAAAGACAAATGAGATGATCAATATTCTTCCTTTTGGCAAAAATATCTATTACTCAGAAGATTATTTTCTGTTCCCAACAAATCCTTACATTTGATGGGTTACCAGTATCTATCCCCAGAGTGTCCAATATATATGTTTCATTGTTTCTCCTATTCAACTCCACTGCTTTGGTTTTACCCTTATAATCACTTTTGTGAAAAGTCTCAACAGGCTCTGAACTGGCTTCCCAATATGTTTATCTCACATAACTTTCACTTCTTTCCATTGCCCTAGACCCGTGGTCTGCAAAATGTGGCTCGCGAGCCACATGTGGTTCTTTGGCCCCTTGAGTGTGGCTCTTCCTAAGCCTTAGGAGTACCCTAATTAAGTTAATAACAATGTACCTACCTTATAGTTTAAGTTTAAAAAATTTGGCTCTCAAAAGAAATATCAATCATTGTACTATTGATATTTGGCTCTGTTGACTAATGAGTTTGCCGACCACTACCCTAGACTATCTTCCTTTGGGCACTCTGATATATCAGAACTTATTTTCAAATAACTCCAGGATTTTAAACTTTTTACATTGAATCTACCATGATGTAACATAACAGGTATCTGTGTGGCAGATTCCCACAGAATAAAGAAGGCCAGAAAAGCAATACAAAGCATCAGAGGAGATTACTTGAAGTCTCCGTTACTTGAAATTACCCAAAAACATTCATGAAAGCCTGTGTCATACTGGAATTCCCTGAATGACCAGCATAATTATTTCTATATTTGCAAGCAACCATAAATTTACTCTGGTGACTTCATCAAATTAGTATAATTTCTTTTCATCCTTTGGAACTTTTCAAAATTATACTCACATGCCAACAATACCTCAAATGCTACCTACTAAGCGAAAGAGTACTTCCTACCCCAAATCAGATCCAATTTTTATGTTTCCATGTTCTAACACTTAGTATGCATGCCTCTTCAGTAACCCTCATACTGTCATCTATTGTTTACATGCTAGTCTCTCCCACAAGATTAGAAATTCCTTGTAGGTAAGCAGCATGTTTCATTCACTACTGTGCTTCCTCCACAGAATGTAATAGAACACATTACATGTTGTGGGTGTTCAATAAATATTTGCTGAATGAAATAAAAAAAGGAAATAGCTCCAAATTAGATAAGCCCTAGAAAACCTGGGTGTTGATTCAGGTTGCTTTATTTGTGTGTGTGCTGCTACATTTTGCTGCTACAGTTGGACGGAATCCTTTGCTTTTCTATGTTGCTTTTACCTCCTTTTGGATGATAAAGATCTATTTTCATGACTTCAAACCAACAATCTGTAGATACTGCCATAGTTGCTGATTGTGACTGGGCACTCAGAGAAGTCTTATGCACTCCTGTTTACCAGGAGAGAAAATCTATGCCAGGCTTGACTTTTGCGGCCACTCCTCTTCCCCCCTCTGTGGCCAGGTACCTACAATGAGTTACAGATCCCCGGGACAGTGGTGAATAGTCGCTGAAACTCCAGACCCTTTCAGCTGAGTTTACAAAAATGCACAGGAATATTTGTGGGTTTTTTAATTACCCACTTTATATTTTTATTACGCACACGAGAATAGTTTCACTATCCAAGGAGAAATGGAAATGGGGAACAAAACACGGTATTTATTTAGTGTTCTCATCCTTTGGGGAAGCAAAGTGATAATATGGGAAACTGTTCCAACAGCACAATAGCAGCTCTCTAATATTAAATGGGAATGTTTACTATTACTTACTACCTTGGAAAAAGAGTGACTAATAGCCAAATCACATAGGTGGTTGTAGGACTGACTAAAACGTTGAAGAGTTATGTAATTAGAGCAATATAACACCTCCAAAAAGCTTAATGTGTAAATTCTACTGTAATTTATTTGACTTACAATAACGAGAAAAATTAATAAAATTGGTTTAATTGGTTAAGTGTCTGCCAAAATTAGCAATGCCGCCCTTCTCCAGGCAAGACAGCACTTTGATTGTTAAAATTTTATAAATTGATGAATATTTCAGGAAACTGAGGTCCAGAGTTAGTAAAAATTGTTCATTGTTTTTCTTGTTCCTTATTAAATAAAGTGTCTAGAACTATTTAGCTATTCCCAACACTGCTCTTGTGCTCCATCTCAAGGTAACCAGAATTGTTATGTCACTGGCAATGGGCAGAATGACAAAGGATTCCTAATGCTGAGGTGCTGTGCGCATTCCTGAAACATCCTGGGCTCAGATGAGGGTATGTTTGGCCCTTTTTATTGCAGAAAGTGTGGATTCCTGGTAAATTTCAGTCTCAGCTCCCTTACTGCATCTAGATCACAAATGTTTCCTTAGACTTTCAAAACAACAACAACAAATAAGAATTACTTTGAAACAAAGAGCAAAGAGGGCTTAAGTAAGAATTTTGTACATTACATATTCTCCTCAGTTATTACAGAAATATATCATGTTATTTGGAAGGACCTTGGTATAACTTTCTTGAGGGGGAAAAGAAAAACCTTCACTGTTTGTAAATCCCACTTGTTTTTCATGACAAGAGCCAAACAGTTTCATGTTAATGTCCAGGGGATTTCAGTGCTGGCGAGAGATTTGCAAATGTTCTCCAGAATCATTAGTTTAGTCATTATATAATATTCATTTTAAAGTGTGTGTTCCTTAAGATATTGACCAAAATTATCACAAACATAATTCAAATTACTGAACTTTTATTTTAAATGTTTATATCAAAGACATTTCAAGCCCGAAATGCCTTTTTTTTAAAAAAAAAACGTACTCATCACTAAAGTATTTCTCCTGGTGGAAGTCTAATTCAGTTGGTAGCTAACAATTGCTGCACACCTAGCACAGTTCTAGACACTGAGGATGCACCTGCCAGAAAGAAAAAATAAAGGACCTCTCCTCATGGAACTTACATGATACTTAAGGGATAAACAGAAAAATGAACAAGTAAATCAAGAGTATAATTTCAAATAATAAATAATAATTCAATGCCAAATATAAAATGGGATGGTATCATAGTACAAGGGAGGGGGTAATGATTCTGACTGGGCCTTCATAGAGACCTTGTCTGAAAGTGTGACATGTGACCTGAGAAGGAGGCAGCCATGAGAGGGTCAGAGGGGTTAGAGATTGTGAGCAGGAATATAGTGAGTCTGTCCAAAGGAATTAACTTATGCTACAATGATCAAGGGATCAAGATGCTCCTTGTGTGAATGTTAATTCAAGGACTTACTCATCTCTACTGTATTAATCTTTTTTGCTTTCCTAAAAGCTAGTTATTTAACTCAGAGAATAATTGAAAATATATTTTGACTTTGGAAAAGTCAAGGCCAGTTTTGGCATTTTTAAAGTTCAGAAGGTACCTTCTTACACCTGCATGAAAAAAAAACTAAGGTGTATTAAAATCCTATTAGCTATCCTATCTAATAAAAGAGAAAGATGGTAATTGGCGTATGACCACTACACTTCCCATTGGCTAATCAGGGAGATATGCAAATTAACTGACAGCCAAGATGGTGGCCGGCAGCAAGGCAGCTGATGCGAACAGAGAGGCTTGCTTGCTTCAGTGACGGAGGACTCCAATGTTCCCTGCCTAACTTGCCGGCCTCTCAGCTGCAACTCTAAGCAACTATGTTGCAAATATAGAAGCTAAAAAAAACCCAGAAACCTGCTTTACTCAGCGGGCTTCAGCCAGCCGGACCACAACATTGTATCAAATACAGACGGTAAACAAAGGCCAGAAACCTGTTTTCTGCAGCTGAGGCCTCAGAGCTAAAGCTGGCCCAGAATAAAAAAAAAAAAAAGAAAGAAAAAAAGGAGCGGCTGGGAGCTTCAGTCCCAGCCTGAAAACAGCCTTCAGTCCCTCACCCAGACTGGCCAGGCACCCCAGTGGGGACCCCCACCCTGAAGGGTGTGTGACCAGCTGCAAACAGCCATCATCCCCTCACCCAGGCTGGCCAGGCACCCCAGTGGGGACCCCCACCCTGATCCAGGACACCCTTCAGGGCAAATCAGCCAGCCCCACCCACGCGCCAGGCCTCTATCCTATATAGTCAAAGGGTAATATGCCTCCCAGCACCAGGATCAGCGTGACAGGGGGCAGCACCCAAACCCCCTGATCGCCCTGTGGCTCTGTGTGTGACAGGGGGTAGGGCCACAACCTCCCTATCCACCCTGCTCTGTTTGTGACAGGGGAAGGTGCCCCAACCCCCTAATCAGCCCTGCTCTGTGGGTGATAGAGAGCGGCGCCCCCCCCCCCCCATGGGCCCTGCTCTGTGTGTGTGACGGGGTAGAGCCATAACCTCCCCATCGGCCCTGCCCTGAGTGTGACAGTGGCGGCGCCCCAACCCCCTGATCAGCCCTGCTCTGTGGGTGATAGAGGGCAGTGCCCAAACCCCCTGATCTGACCTGCTCTGTGTGTGTTGGGGGGCGGTGCCTCAACCCCCCTGATCTGACCTGCTCTGTGAGTGACAGTGGGGAGCTCCTCAACCCCCTGATCAGCCCTGCTCTGTGTGTGACAGGGTACGGAGCCCCAACCCCGCTGATGGGCCCTGCTCTGTGCATGACAGGGGGCATCACCCCAACTCCCTGATCCACCCTGCTCTGTGCGTGACAGGGGGTGGCGCCGCAAATTCCCTATCGACCCTGCCTTGAGTGTGAAGGGGGCGGTGCCCCAACTCCCCAATCGGCCCTGCTCTGAGCCTGACCAGGGGCTGCACCTAGGGATTGGGCCTGCCCTCTGCCACCCGGGAGCAGGCCTAAGCCAGCAGGTCGTTATCTCCCGAGGGGTCCCAGACTGCGAGAGGGCACAGGCTGGGCTGAGGGACCCCCTCTCCCCTCCAAGTGCACAAATTTTTGTGCACCGGGCCTCTAGTTTACTATAATCCCCCAAATGTGTCTCTGTGTTTGTGTGCGCATGTACGTTTTTATTTATGAGTTTCTAAGTTATTAAATTATTTCTCTTTTCCACTGAGATAGTTTGACTTCCTTTCACTGATTAGTTGCAAAGTCTATTACGCCCAGGAAAAATAAACCATATAAGTCTATGAACTAGGGTTACTGACTTTCAGGAATCTATGAGTCACCATCACTATCTCTGCTGACTTTATAGAAGAAGGTCATTCTAGGCTTGGGTTGTCTGAAATATATATCAAGACCAAGCATGTAATTGTCCCAATAATTATGAAGTCATTTCTTATACCAGCTAGTGAGATTTGTTAATGTATTTTCTTAAAGCTTTCTAAAATTGGAGAACATTTACATGAAGTAGTCTCATTGAAGTGATTAAGTTTTAAGATATTTTATCATAATGAAAAGTTGACTCAGTTTCACCCAATATCAAAATGGTTTCATAAGCACTTAACCATATCTTCGTACTTCTATCCAAAAAGATTAGCACAATCTGCACATTTGAAAAAAGATGAATTGGCTTCAAAATGGTATTTATAAGCAATGTAGTTCTCTAACAAAGTGGATGACTCATCAAATTTACTCTAAACTGATGAAATGAATTCTTATAGACAGTGCCTTTTTTACTCCATTTCTAGCAATGTACTAATAAAATCAAGGCCACACATGGATATAAACCCTGTCCTTTACAAATTCATTTTAGAGTCAGTCAGTAGGTATAAAAAAACTTACTAAAAATCTAGAAAAGAACATTGCAACCCTGCTAAGTGGTTAGAGCATTGGACTGTACACCAAAGGGTTGCAGATTCAATCCCTGGCCCTGGTTGGGACTCCTGAGGAGGTAACCAATCAATGTGTCTCTCTCACATTGATGTTTCTCTCTCTCTATTTCTCTCTCTTTCTCTCTCACCCTCTCTCTACACTCTCTAAAAATCAATGGAAAAAATATCCTTGGGTGAGGATTAACAAAGCAAAGAAAAACAGGATATTACAATATTTAATCCCACCACTGTATTCCCAATGAGAACTAGAAATAGCAAATAAAAGTGTTTTTAAAATATATTTATTTGTTTCCAGTTTTAAAATTTTGTATATATATTTTAATTTTTAAAAATAAATTTATTGGGTTTAACATTGGTTAATAATATTATATAAATTTCAGGTGCTAACTTTATAAAACAACATCTCTATACTCTACTGTGTAAAATTTTTAAACTAACCACAGTTTTAGAAATTTTGAAGTGTTACCATGTCAACTTGTAGAGAAATGTTCCCTGTAATTCCCTTAGGAATGACCTGGGGTCAATGTGATATCTCCTTTGATTATTTGAATGATAAAAATGCCATTTAGAATAAATTTTCAAATGAGCATTAGAAAATTGCAATTAAATTGGAGCAAAAATTGGGGATTTCATTGGAATATATAAAAAATGCTTAATAGATCTCAAATTTTTCATTTTTGGGGTCTCGATATGAGGATAAAAAAGATCTAAAGGTCAAGTTGGCTAGGATTACAGTAACTTTTTGAAATCCCCACAATAAGTTACTATAAAAATGATTTTAGTGAAAGCTGTATAGAATATTGGAAAATATTAATAAAGCTATGACATGTAATATTCATACATACATCTTTCAGGAAAATAATATGAAAAATTATGTAAACAGAAATTTCTCAAATTTAAATATTCAGCAAAGCAAAAATAGAAACAGTTTTTCCTATATTTTAGTCTTCTTCCTTTTCCCTTCCTTTATTTTTTCTCTATTTTCTCCCTTTCTTCTTTTCTCATTTCCTTCCTTATATAGCATGTAGAAAACCTTACAGAAATAATTACTTAGATAATTTTGATTGTCTTTTATTATCTTTTTTTTTTTATTGAAGTAGACTTCATTTAATGAGCCCCAAACAGGACTCAAACTCCAGTGTAAAACCTTTACAAGTCTTCCTCTTTTTGGGTTTATTCTTTACATTAAGCCCAGAATGCTCTCATGAAAAAATGCAAACCAATGGCAGCACTCTCCTTAAAAACTTTTAAGGCTCCCTTTAAATTACAGTGTCAAAGCCAGCCAAGATCCTCAGTCTGGTACACAGGCCTTTCATAACCCCACCCTTATCTAATGCTCCAGCCTTACCTCTAGACTCTCCTCATCTGCAGTTACACTTGAGTTACCCAATTGCTTAACACTCTCTTCATAGCCCATGCTATTTCACGCATCTTTGATTTTGCTCACGTTGTTTCCTCTGCTTAGAACATCCTTACCCAATTTTCTTCACCTGTATAACTTGGATTTATGCATTAGAACCCAGTGTAGGTGTCATCTCCTCCTGGGTATTTCTCTAATCCCCCAATTGGAATGGAGTGCCCTTCTTATAGGCTTTCACTATATCCTACAACCGTCTGTCAGAACACTTGCCACATTATATTGAAATAATCTAGCCGAAACCGGTTTGGCTCAGTGGATAGAGCGTCAGCCTGCGGACTGAAAGGTCCCAGGTTCGATTCCGGTCAAGGGCATGTACCTGGGTTGCGGGCATATCCCCAGTAGGAGATGTGCAGGAGGCAGCTGATCGATGTTTCTCTCTCATCGATGTTTCTAACTCTCTATCTCTCTCCCTTCCTCTCTGTAAAAAATCAATAAAATATATTTAAAAAAAAAAAAAAGAAAGAATCTATTGGTATGTTTCTCTCTCCAACTGGAGTATAGGTTCCTTGGCTTCTAATACCTTTGTACCCTAGATTTTTAGCATAGTAATTAATTTAGCAAAGTTTCCCAATATTTTAAGTTACTTTTATTGGCAGAGATTCAAAATGTGAAGTGGATATATTTATCAGCTTATTTTAGCCATATGCCATTAAGTACAATTCCTTTAAATTTCCTTGTTCTGAATCTATTCAAGTTAAAAATTATTTTAACTAGTGTATGGTTTCCATGACAGATATGAGGTTCCTTTACACACTTTTCAGCTGCTCTGGCAATTAGGGTGATAGCATGTGATTGGTTTTGGCCAAGTGATCATGGGTAAAATTGACATGTGTAGCTTCTGGGCGAAAGTAGTTAGAAGCCAGTATATTTTTTCTAGTTCACACTCTACCATGACAATTTAAGACACTATATGACAACTTACCTCCAAATTTAAAAAAAACTATGGAATAAAAGGCTAATATGCAAATTGTCCCTTCAGGAGTTTGACCGACTGGGAGTTTGACTTCTCGCTATGATGTGTGCTGACCACCAGGGATGGAGTGGAATAAAGGAAGGCCCCAGCTGGCAGCCAGCAGCTGGGGGAAGGAAGGCCCCGGTTGGCAGCTGGAAGGTCCCAATCAGTCCTAATCGCTGGCTAGTCCTAGGGACCCTACCCATGCATGAATTTCGTGCACTGGGCCTCTAGTAATAATAATAATAAAACAATAAATGTATTATTTTACATACCCTTCTAAAGGGTCAGGAACCTGCAAAAAACTTAGCCAGACTGTTCTGTCTCAGAGCCTGTTAAATTTCAGTCAATGTGCAATCACAGATATCTCAAGACTCAATCTGGCTGAAGGATTTGCTTTCAAGATCATACATGTGGCTGTTAGAGGCCATATTTCCTCTATGGATATTGGATGGATATTTCCATTTCTTATCATATAGGTAACTCTCAATGAAGCATCTTACTTTCTCCAGGGCAAGAAATCCAAGAGCAAGAGAGAGAGTGGGAACTCAAGGCAAAATAAAGCTCTAATCTTGAAAGATACATACTATCCCTTGTGCTGTATGTTGTCGGTTACCCAGAGCAATCCTGGCACAATGTGGAAAAGGACTCCACAAGGATGTGAAGGCCAGAAAATGAAGGAATGTCAGGAGCTACCCTGGAGGCTGGTTACCAAGGAGGCCACCTGTTAAAATGGTATATAAAACACGAGAGCACCTGGACCACCAGTTATTGGATGGAACAGACTCTCCAACCCACATTAGATGTTAAATAAGCAAGACATAAACTTGTGTGATGCTAAGCCAATGAGAATTCAGGGTCTAGTATGGCATTGCCCAGCTCTTCAGACCAACAAAGCTCTCATAAAGATTCCTTTACAGAAAGAGTCTGTGATGATTAAAAGGACTTCAAGTATTCTAGGACTTGCAAGAGTGACTTCTTATTGTATACTTAAACACTGGAACTCAATTTTATTTTATTTTTGCCAGGTGTGTGAATTTGGTTAATGTACATCTGAACACAGAATGTTGCCAAAATCAGGTACAAAGACATCACAGCTAAAGGCCAGGCAAAGGTAGTTAGCATCCCTCATCCTGTTATCTTCTATTATAGGAAAATGGCAAACTTTCCCAAGGTGACACAAAGCCCCTTGGTATTTCCATGTACGCAAACTTTTCTTTTAAGGTGATTTTCAATCACTTCAAGTACTTGATTTCTTCCCCCCCCCTAAATAAGACCTACTCAATACGATTGTTGTGAAGAGTAAATGAGATAAGTAACAATGTCTTCTGAAGAGTGAAATACTATATAAATATTAAACATCATTTATATGTATTTCATATTGAAAGCAAATTACTGGAAAAGACTTAATGTTAATAATCCCAAAATATTTTAAAGAATAAAGTACATATTTATTCTAAACAGTTTTTTGTTATTGTTTATTAGAAAACAGTTCTACTGGCAATAAATATTTTAAATATGTATGAAATCTATTTACTTGGTTAAGAAATCATCTCTCTTTGAGAACAAAGGTAAAATTAACAAATTCAGTCCTATGAGTCATCTATTAAAATACTGGTCATATATGTCATGTATTTCACCTCAAAATGTTCTATTGTTAATGTCTAAAGGTCATTTCATATCCGGTGTGATGGATTATGCCTCTTTGGACTTATGTAACACCATTATGGTCTAGGAACAATATTGTGCGATATAAAGATTGACCTATTCAGTTAAATCAAAATAACTTTATAATTTTAAAGTTAACATTAATTATAACATAGGATGAAAAAATAAAATAAAATGGATGTGTAGGTTTGAAAACTTAAAAAGAAAGAAAAGATCTTTAGGTCATGTGAGATATTGAATGATAGAACCTCAGTCTTAACTTATGCTTAAACCCAGCACCTTCAATAACAAAACAAGACATTGGATACAGGTTAGGCCACAATTACCTAACCTGTATCCAATGAATCACCCCCTGACCAGGCAAAAGTATTTTTGGCAGCACCTATATTACCTTGAATTTTTCTCTTGTGAAGTAACTGTAGCCTGACCTTGATTAGCTTATCAGATGAGCTCACAGCTATAGTCTGTCAGAGAAATGCCATGGCAACATGCCAGAACAACTCTGTAAGCTGTCTAGAGGGCACACCTAAGTATCATTTCCACTCTCCTTTCTTCTGTGTTTCTTAATCAGAATTAGAAGCAAAGGAGAGAGACAGGATGAAGTAATGGAACACAAGTGAGCCATGGAACCTGATAGATCCTTATTTGCAACCTAATGCTGCTACTTACTGTAGGACTAAACTTTGGAACACATTAAAATAGCTTTTTGAATTTTATTTATCTCATTTATAAAACAAAGCTATTAAATTCCTCAGTAAAAGCTTGTTATGAGGCATCAATGAAATACATTCATTGTGGAGCCTGGCATATAGTACACAATAAATAGTCTTCCTTTCTCTTTGCAGTGAGGAAAGGAACTAGAAATGAATACCCTCAGCTTCGTCCATCACATGACATTGACTGAACCTTACTAGTGAGCCACTACTTAATGGAACCAACAGCACTAAGGATGTGGGATATGTCAGGGTGCATTTTGCATTCTAAAAACATACACGTTCAAAGTTTAATGACCATATTAATATTACCTTTTACAGTCACTAGTCATGACTTCTATGGAGTCCTGGAGGAGATGAATAAGGTATTATCTCTAACCTCTTTCTGCTTCCTGTGGAGGAAAGGCTGGGCTTACGCACACCCACAGAGCTGAAGTGGGCATCAGAAGAAGCATCAAAGAAATGTCTCTTAGTCTGAGGGATAGTGAGAACTTGTAACTCTGCCATTTCCACATCTGGGACATAAAGAGTTGCCTTGTAAGAAGCACCCCTATGACAGATATTCTTCCCATCCCACCCACCCAATTAGCTTACCTGCTACTGGGTAAACCCTTAATGAGCAGTGTGCTTTAACTCAGTTAAACCAACATATTATTGCCGTTTTTTGTGTGTGTCTGTGTGTACATGGGTTCTATTTAAAAATTAACAGTGATAGACCAACCAGCTAACAATTTAAAAATTCTGTGAATGGACCCAGTGCAGGCAAATTGAAACCATGAAAGAGAGAGGAAAAGTTATCATGATAGGAATGACTTTCACAGAGAGGTGGGAAGGCAATGCAAATCACTCAGTATAAAGGCACTAAGCACCTGTTAGGGGATGGGTGGGTGGAGCTGGGATGGAAAAGGAGAGTAACATGTGCCAACTCCATTTTATGAATAGCTGATAGAAAAATTCTCAATTGAGAAAAAGGCCAGATCCATTTTACTAATACCTTTCAGTAAAATATTCAGTTCCGAAGAAGGCTAGAGCAGAGGCCATTAAGAGTTACAGAACTACAGACTGGCCATGGAGGCAGAAAACAGTTGCAAACCACACGGGGGAAGGACTTCAACAATGGGAATGAAGGGATAGAACTTGGCATTTAGTGTTTACTATGTGTTGATGAATATATATGTATATTCTGTATCTATATATTGCATCCTCATCAGCTTTCTATAAGTCAGGCATTACCACCCTTAATTTTCAATTGGAAAAACCAGACTTGGAGAGCTTACTCATAATAATTTGTTAATGGTCACACAGGAAGCAAGAAACACAGCTTCTTGTCATGTCATTTGTTGAATGTTCTCCTTATTTTTCATATGGCAACACCAACAGGAAAATAGACACAATCCAGGTAAAAAATAGGTATCTTTAAATGCAGAAGAAAGGCAGAGAATTGCTCACTTCCTCCTAATGTTGAATGTTTAAACTGACTAGAACCCATCTCTCAGTTTCAACTACAAAGATAACATGTAGGAATTACATTAAAGAGTTTCCTTTGAGTTGTCCCCAAGAGCCCTCTCCCCCAAAATACATAATTTAATAAAAAACGTAATATTGCGCAAAATGTACTAGTCAAATAATTGGCTATAGTACAAGATATACACAGGAATAGGTTTTATGGGGCATAATTTAATGCTGGCAAACACTGCTTTCAAAAAGAACACTGTCCCACCTTCACCCCTAGGACTTAAATTATATAATGAAATGTGTGTGCCTTATATTAGAATGATTATACTTATGAAACTCCATGTATAGTAATATTTGTCTTATTTTTTTATGAATTTGTCACATTTTTTCCCAGGAAACTGCTTTCCATCTCTGGGAAGTATCACCTGATAGTGGAGAGGGCATATAATGAGAGAGGAACTGTGGACTAAAGAAAATAAGGTGGGGATGATGAAGACTTCATCATCCTGTTACATCACTTCACAAAAGGGCATTGTGGTCGAAATGCCTTCTAACTGATACATTATATTTGTAAGTTCAACAAGGTTGATATTTTCCAAGTCGTCAGTTACATGCAAGTGCAAATGGTGAATGGACTCAAAGGGTCAGTGATGACATCTGATACCTACATTGTGGTATTTCACCTTCAAACCTAAGGTTGCCTTTTATCTTGAAGAATAATATGATTTTTTGTCCTGCCAATCTCTGAATAAAATTACTTATATCAGAGGGGCAAAAAAGCAGTTCTCAGTCTAATCTGTTTTGCAAATTTGACAGTGACATCAAAGAGCAGGAAGTTGTCTGTGAATAATGACACTGCTCATTTGTTTAAATGTCAAACTTAACCGCATCAACTTTCAGAATATGTCAGTAAAGAATGAATTTCAGTTCAGCCAGAGAGGATTTCGGTGTCATTCAGTGCTGAACAAAATAGCTGTCAGTATCTTGAAAGCAGAGGGCTTTGATTCAAGCTTTCTTTGTAAGCTAAATGGAAATGGCCATTTCAGCACTTGGAGCTATGGACAGTACTCTCTTCCTTAGGTAATGAAACAAGTTGTCGTACTTCTTGAGATTAAAACATTCCCCAGATTAGCAAGCATGTGCCCCTAAACTATCCAATTAGGATATAAAGAGGATGCATCACAGGTCTGTGCAAAGCCAGGATGAAATAACAGCAAAGAGGAGCAAATTTTATCACAGAGATTAAGCCTGAAATAAAATTAGAGAGGGGAAATATGATTTGTAGCTATCCCTTCAAGACATGTCAAAATTTTACTGCAATGCAATAACATTTCCCTATGGATAGGTTTTTGTTGGAGAGAATAATAGAATAATAGAATTAACCCCCTGTAGTAATTTACTAGCATTGGACATAGGTGCAGAAGAGAACAGGAAGTATATTTAATAGACTTGCAGACAATCAGGAGTAAAAAATTCATTCTCTATATGCTTTCTAGATCGATCTAGAGTGGAACATTCTTGAAGCATTCTGGATATGAGGTCAGAAAAAAAATGGAATTGAATCTGCAGCATGTTCCTTAATGAGTAATTTCATTTCTCTAAGTCAAAATTCTTAGGTCAAATATAGGCTACTTTGAGGTTTAAGTGAGAGAGTGTATATGAAGGGGTCTGGCACACATTAGGTCCTCAACAGATTTTTCAATTTGGATTATTCACTTATATTAAGTGTTGGCATAATGCAGTGCAGTGTTGCTATAGTGGTGGCCATGAGTCTGAATAGTTGTAACACTAAGGATGGACACAAGAAGAAGGAAAACAAGAAAGGCATTGTTATTAACAGATGTGTTCTTATATCCAAGGGCCCTAATCATGCGCATCTGCACCTTCATCCACCTTGTTGGCATCCCCAAAATATTCCCTTATGTTTATATTTTTAAAAACCAACAAAAGAAAAAAAGTCTAAAATAATACAGGAAGAGCAAACTAAAGTTCTCAGAGGTGTCTTATTTCTCTTACCAAATACTAAGTCTACCAACTTTCTCCAGAACACCTCTCAGTCATATACTGCCAACGACTCTCACTACCTGCTACTTTGAGTGCTCCTGCGCAGCCTGGCGCACTTGGAGAGAGCAGGTAAGACTGAGCTGAATGCTGAAAGCCTGGTAAGTTCCTTATCACCCTGCATAGAAGCTACAGACTAGTTGCTTTGGACTTCAAAGCCTCCCAGCCTATTTCACATCACTCCTCTTCTTCCCTTTTCATAACCATCACCGAGAGAGCATCTTCACCCAGCCTCCCCACTCTCCTCCTGTTCTTTTCAACAGAGATTCCCTCCACACTGCCCTCTACATATGAACTGCCTCCCACTCTCCATTCATCAAGGCACATGCTCGGTCCATTCACAATTCATGTTAAGTCCTCAAGGCCCTCCTAAAGCTCTTTTTAAGTGGATTCCCCAGCTGCTCTAATCAACTCCACCACCACAGCCATCATATCACCATTACGCCCACTCCCCAACCCTCAGAAATTGTACAGAGATGGAGAATGGGCTGGTTTTGTATGCAAATCTGGACAGGGACAAATAGAGATAAGCCTAGCATTAAAATTGATCTTGTTTGGGGGGAACACACACACACACACACACACACACACACACACACACACAAAACAACCAGTTACAAATCTTTCTGAAGCGTGGCAACAAGCATGTTGGGGGGGGGGGGGGGATATTGGTTGAGTGTATGAATGAATGAATGAGGAATGAATGGATGGATGATTGGGATCTCTTTGGCACTTTTCTCAGATGCCCCTCCTTCTTGCTTGCTCCCAGCATAGTTCCTCTATAATTAAGCCCTCAGTGCCTGAGTGCACCTCGCTGCTTCTCCTGGGTCTCCACTCCCTGCCCTTTCATGCCCACCTCCAGACAGAGCCCACGCCTCCTCGCCAAGGGGCACTCCACCTCGCCACGAATCCTTAGTGACTTCAAACGCCGAAGCAAGCTTGCTCCTCCTAGGCAACAGCTTTTCATTCTGCCAGCTCTACTTCTCCCCAAAGCCCCCGAAACCGCCAGCCAGGCCACACAAAAGGATGGCTAATTTCCCCACTCCCGCAATCCACCTGGCGGTGGCCCTCGCTGCCCCTCTGCTGGCACTTGTAACCCAGGTGCTCGCAAGAGAAACGCGGTTCCCCCGCTTCTCTCTGCAGAAAAAAAAACCCAAAACAAAACAAAAAAAGAATCACTATTTCAAGGCTCGGTCCTGGTTCCGAAAATCAGAAAACTTTTTTTTTTTTAAATAGAAAACCCCACCCGGAGGGCAGGGACCTCTTTGTTTGCATCCCAGGGGGAGGGAGGGGTCTCCGAGCTTGTGCAGCCCGGGGCGAAGGGTATGTGACAGCCCTCTGGAGGGCTGCCGGGGACAGGACTCACCCAGGATGTTCCCGATGAGAGCCACCACGAACACGATGATGTAGCCCGCGATCAGGACCCACTCGTAGTCTTTCGGGTGGAGGTAGTCCCTCCACAGGTACCGCAGGAATTCCTCGTCGTCATAGTCGGTGGGGCTTAGGAAGGGCTCTTGAGTTTCATTCAGCTCCGAGGCGGATGACCAGTTGCGACACGGGGGTGAGTCCTCCAGTTTGGTGCCGGACATCACGGGGCTCGAGTCCGGTTCGGCTCAGTGCTGCAAGCGGCTCTTGCCCTGCCCCATGAGCACCGGGGACTCGCGGTGGGAACGGCTGCGCCGAGCGGCGAGAAGGGGCCCCGAGCAGCAAATGACGTGAAAAGTTCAGGAGCCAATGCCTCCTCCGGAGTCCTGTGCCCCGCAACTTCGGCGGCGCCTGGGCTGCGTGTGCCGGGCGCTTGGGCGCCGGGGAGCCAGGCGGCTGAGGACCTCGGACCCGGCACTGGAGGCTGCAGCAATGACACCGGGAGGAGACGCTACCTCGGCTCGGCTCGGGCTCAGTTACTCCTCATTCCAGCACCGAGTCCGCAGCCCGCAGCCTCCTCCCGCGCGGATGGAGAGCTGGAGAGGGAGGGGAGAAAGTAACGAAGATGATTTTAACCTGTGTCTCTCTCTGTGGGTCCCATCTCCCGTCTTTCCTACTTTCCATTTCCTGCTCCATGTCTCACCTGCAGCTTCTCTAAACCGTACGCGTGTAGGTCTGTGCACATGGCAAGCATGTCAGGGCAGGGTGAACTCGGGAGGTTCGGCGCCTTTGTCTCTGTGATGTCAACGTAAAGGGCACGAGGAGGAGCCGCTGTGTTCCTCCAGCAGGACTGGGCAAAAGTCATTTCAGGCAAATAGTTGAACATTTGTGGGGCTTTTCCAATATAGCACTTGCTGAATCTTTCAGGCATCTCCCCCTCGGAATTGGGAAATGAGACCCCCTTTTTAAGACATATTTAGTTAGAATTTGTATTTGCAACAGCAAGTGTCATGTGAAATAGAGCAGCAGATTCTTAAAGGACACCGAGGGTCATAAATGCGCTCACAGTTAAATGTTCCCAAGCGGAGGAGCCATACCAAACAGCATGAAGGGGATTCCCAGCTGGATGGGGTGGGTGAAGCAGGAGAGCTCTCTCTGGTGATTACCACACCCACGGGTCTCCCTTCTCATGGACTCAGGATTGATATCACCTGTCATTCTCTCATTAATTGATTGGGTCTCTAAGAAAAGTATTTTGGGATGTGTCTGAGTCTGAGTTCAAAATCCTTTCGTTCTCAGTAAGCATGATAGGAATATTGCATTTGATTGATTATAATTGGACTTGGGAAGGACCTTGGAATCATCTAGGCTAGACTCCAGCATAATATTAGAAGCCTGATGTGTCCCTAGTTTGGACGTGACACCATAATTTATTACATCCACCATTATGGGACTGCTCTAAAGTTTGGAAAACTGTGCCACACATTGAAACAAGGTCTTTAACCAACATTTGTCTTTCTTAGTCTTTTCTATCGAATTCCTAGTTGGCATCTTAGTGCTACATGGAATCAGTCTTCCACGTGACAATTCTTCACATATTCAAAATAAGCATCACAACCAAAGGACTTGTATGCATGCATATTAAGCCTAACCAATGGACACAGACACCAGGGGGTGAGGGCATGAGTGGGGGGGAGGGACAATGGGAGGATAAGGACACATATGTGATACCATAATCAATAAAGAAAAAAATACAGAATATTGAAAAAAATAAGCACCACAGTCCCCTCCCCTTCCCATGCTCCCTATGGTCACTTTTCCCCCAATTATTTCCAATGTTTTACAAATGACATTATTTCTACAACCTATATCTCCTTGGTCTTCCTTTAGACATTTGTCAATATCTTAGATAACATGCAAGTAAGAGGAAATACAATTATCTGGGTTGGGCCTTGCCAGTACAAAATGTATACTATTATTTCCAATGTTTGTATCTTATTATGTTTTCAAAAGTCACAAGACACTTGAGGGTTCATATTGAGCATTTACTCAACCCCCTACCCAGATCCCCAATCATAATTCTTCACTTTTGTTTTGTACATTATAGTTTATAAAGTTATTTTATACACATTATTATAAAACCTCTGAGGGGCTATTATCAGCCTTGTTCACAGATGAGTAAACTGTTTCTGAAGAAATTACATGATTGACCAAAGGTCAAATGACTACTCAGTGACAAAAACACCCAGTACTTAGTGCTTCTACTATTCTACAGATGCCCTATTTCTTAAGAAATACTGTTGTTGGATTTCCCCATTCTTCCCTTGTCAAATTTCTTTTTAAGAAAAGAGAAAAAAAATAGGCATTTTATTTTTTGACATATGTTTACTTAGTGCTTCTGTTTCACTCTCAGTGATACAAGTTAGTCAAGGTTACAGTACTACTGCATGCATTTTACTTTCCAGTGAAGTTAGAAAGAAAACAAACTAATAAGCACATAAGGAAGGTATTAGGAAAAGATACGTGCTATGTTGAAAACTAAATAGAGTGAAGTAATGGTGAGTGGCGAATACCAAAGGCCATATTAGAAATAGATGGTCAAAAGAGGACTGTGTGAAAAGGTGACATACTAGTATAAGTAGAATATCCAAATGAGATACACATGTATTAATTTACTTTTGTTAATTTGAGGTTTAACCAGATTTTCTTAAATGCTGATCCTGTTATCTAAAGCATTAGTCAGGCCCTGGCTGGTTTGGCTCAGTGGATAGAGCATTGGCCTGTGGACTGAAGGGTCCCAGGTTCGATTCTGGTGAAGGGCATGTACCTTGGTTGCGGGCACATCCCCAGCAGAGGGTGTGCAGGAGGCAGCTAATCGATGTTTCTCCCTCATCGATGTTTCTAACTCTCTATCCCTCTCCCTTCCTCTCTGTAAAAAATAAAATATATAAAAGCATTAGTCATTTCTCTAGACCTCTTGTTATCAGTAAATTTGACAAGCAGGCCTTCTATAGCTTCATTCAAGTTCATTGATACAACTCTGCTAACTTTATCCAGTGGTATATGTGTCCCTCTGACTTATTAATATTGGTGTTTTCCTTCTCCATGTACTATTCTTTTCAAAATAGGAAAGATTGTTGCAACTTTAGAACCAATCTATATTCATTAATGTGTGCAAATTCCTTGTCATTGACAGTTGGCTCGTAAATATGGACCAGTATGCTATTTACTAAGGACTCAGTGCCCTTAGCTTTCATTTCATAGCACTTCAACTTGTCTATACTTCAATCTGCTCTCTTTACGTCTTCTATCTGCAATTAATCACTCTTGACTAAAAGTGTAAATAAGGAGAAGACTATTTTCAAGATTTTGTTCTGTTATCTGCTTTATGTTGTGACAAGCCTGGATTTATCTTGATCCTATGAGTATTCTATTGCCTTCTGTCCATTATTTATCAGGTGATTTACTTTAAATATGTGGTACTCCAAGGTCATACAAAAATTTCACTCAAAACTCCAGTTTATTATTTGTTTCCCCTTTTGCAAGTACATTAGAGATGATAATTATTGCAGTACTCACTTTGATGTGCTCTCTTCCTTAGATCTTTTGATACCCTTTAGGACATTTGAAAAGAATTTGTAGTTTTGTAGATACTATTATTCTCTTCAATTTAAAGTCTTTCTGTTGGATGCTGGGAAAAGGAGTCAGCTTATTATCACAAGTCTGTAAAGAAAGTCCCAAATTGGTCCTGTGATGACATCTTAAGGCTGTTATGAGAATTAAATGAATTGATATTTTTAGAACTGTGTCTGTTATATAGAAAGTGATCTGAAAAGCATTTGTTGGAAAAAAAATGTAAAACTATATGCTCTCATGGTGTGAATATTATTTGCTACACATTTCAATTACTCTAAGTGTTAAAATATTTTTAAATGTAGCTCACAATAGTCTGAGTACTTCTGTTTGTCTGCCACTTTTAGCTCTCTCACTTGCCTGAATATATTAAAAATGACAAATAAAAGGAAAATAATACTCAACACCGATTTTTTTTTTTCTCTAGTAGTGGTTGGAGTTAGGTTGCTTAGAGATCTCAGATTACCAGGTATATGGGCTGTCCTAGGTTTTACATTCTTAACCCGGATGTGAGATGAGACCACCTTTTTTGCAGCTCTATAATCATTTGATAGATCCATTTCAATAAATGTTTTGGAGTATGTCCTAAGTGCCCAGGAGTTTCACTAAGAGCTGGGGGCATGAAGATCAATAAGATATAACCCAGCCTCAGTTATATCACAGCCCACTAATGAATTATATGAGAGAATCACTGTGCATTTCTAGGGTAGAGGGATGCAGTGTCATGAGAACATGAAAAAAAAAACACCTAATTCAGCCTGAGAATACAAAAAAATTGATGGCTCCCCTACAAGGAAAGTCACTCTTGAGCTTACCTCCTTGAAGCAAAGGAAGAGAGTACTAAGTGGTGAAGGCTGGCCGGTGTTAAAGCAGAGGAGGCAGCATTTCCTAGGGACTGGGAGGCAGGAGAAAACATGTATGTAGTGGAGGGACAAAAGCAAGGTAAGTGAGCAAGGTCAGGCTATTGCAACAACCTCACACAGTGACGGGGAGGCTAGATTAGGGAAGGGCGAGACAAAAGATAAGGGTTCTAGGTAGTACGTTAATATAATGATCCTGTCAGAAGGAACGTAGCAGTGTGGGAATTAAGGGAATTGAGTATTATTAAAAAATGTAACAGTTTGAATGGACATTATTCAGTATGCAGGCATCTGGTGACAGTCTGCAATTTAGGACTGCGATGAAACTTGTCATCTTTTTCTACTCTTTATGATTATTTTTCCCATTTTCACCACTTGCCATTATAAAAAATAACATTTATGGAAAGAACATAGAGCTCTCTCAATGACCCCAAGCCCAAAGGGTAGAGTAAGATCTCATGGGGCCAGGCACTGATGTTGAGACAGGCAGGTATTGCCCTTGCACTCTCGTTCTTGGGAGACTATTCTTCAAGGTGGCTGAGGGGAATGGACAGATCTCAGATTGGCTTCTTTTACTTAGGAGTGTGGCCTTACGGTTCCTCCACGTCTTTTCATGGTTGATAGCTCATTTCCCTTGTTAGCACTAGATAACATTCTATTATCTGGCTGTGTCGCAGTTCATTTAGCCATTTGCTTTATGAAGGACATCTTATTTACTTCCAAGTTTGGGCAATTTTGAAAAAAAAAAAAAGCTGATAGAAACATCCATATGCAGTTGTTTGTGTGAACATACATTTTCAACTCCTTTGAGAAAATGTCAAGCATCAGGGTTGCTGGATCATATAGTGGGAGTATGTTGAGTGTTAGAAGAAATCACAAAACTGTCTTCCAAAGTGTCTGTACCATTTAGTATTCCCACCAGTAGTGAGTGAGAGTTTTGTTGTTCCACATCCTTGCAAGCATTAGAGGTTAGCAGTGCTCCAAAATTTAGCCATTCTATTAAGCGTGTACTTTCACTGAGAACTTATGATGTAGAGCATCTTTGCATGTGCTTCTTTACCACCTGTATATCTTCTTTGGTATGATGTCTGTTAAGGTCTTTGGCCCTTTTGGTATATGTTGTTTCATTATTGAGTTTTAAGAGGTTTATTTGTGTATGTTTTGAATAACATTTCTTTTTTTTTAAATATATTTTATTGATTTCTTACAGAGAGGAAAGGAGAGAGATAGAGAGTTAGAAACATCGATCAGCTGCCTCCTGCACATCTCCTACTGGGGGTGTGCCCGCAACCCAGGTACATGCCCTTGACCGGAATCGAACCTGGGACCTTTCAGTCCGCAGGCCGACGCTCTATCCACTGAGCCAAACCGGTTTCGGCTGAATAACATTTCTTTACCAGATGTGTCTTTTGAAAATATTTAACCCCAGTCTGTGGCTTGTCTTCTCTTGAAATTGCCTTTCACAGAGCTGAAGTAATTAATTTTAATAATGTCCAGTCTATCAATGACTTTGTTGATAGATCATGCATTTGGTATTGTACCTAAGAAGTCATAGACATACTTAGGGTCATCTGCTAGATTTTCTGCTGTGTTGTCTTCTAGAAGTGTTATGGTTCTGCATTTTATATTTAAGTCTGTGAAATATTTGAGTTAATTTTTGTAAAGGTTGTAAGGCCTTGACTAGATTCATGGTTTTTGCCTTTGAATGTCCAGTTATTCCAGCATCATTTGTCAAAGAGAGTCTCTTTGCACAATTGTATTATTTTCCCCCCTTTGCAAAGATCAGTTGACAATATTTATGGGGTTCTATTTCTGAGTTTCTGGTCTGTCCCATGGAATTTTTTGTCTACTTTTTTAGCAACACCACACTGACTTTGTTACTGTAGTTTTATAGTGAGTTTATAACCATTTAAAAACCCTTCTTTCCCATTAAATGATCTTAGCACCCTTGTTGAAAATAAGTTAGCCATAGATACATGGGTTAATTTTGAAGCTCCCAATTCTATTTTATTTATCTATATTTCTATTCTTATTTCAGTATAACAATGTTCACTTATTGTAGCTTTGTGGTATATTTTAAAATTAAGAAGTGTGAGTCCATACATTTTGTTCTTATTTTTAAATATTATTTTTGGCTGTTCAGGGTTTCTTGAAGTTCCATGTGAATTTTAGAATCTACTTGTCCATTTCTGAAAAAAAGTGGGGGGAGGTGGTTGGAATTTTGAAAAAGATTGCATTGAATTGGTAGATCAATTTGCACTGTATTGCAATATTGAGAGTATTAAGTCTTTCAATTCCAAAACATGAAATGTCTTTCAATTTATTTAGGTCTTCTTTAATTACTTTCAACAATATTTTACATTTTTGCATCTGTAAAATGTATGTGTCATTGGTTACATTTATTTCTAAGCATTTTGTTATTTCAGATGATATTGTAAATGGGATTTTTTGATAATTCCACTTCCAGGTTATTCATTGCTAGTGTATAGAAATACAACTAATTTTTTCATATTGATCTTATAGCCAGCAACTTTGCAGAACTCATTATTAGCTGTAGTACTTTTGTGTGTGTGGAATCGTTGGTGTTTTCTTTTTTTTTAAAACCTGTGAAATAGATACTTTGTATTTTCTGCTTTATAGAGAGTGGAGTTTTATGTATTTAAGTTTATGTCATCTGCCTGAGATAGACTTACTTCTGCTTTTCCAACCTTGATGCCTCTTATTTCCTTTTCTTGCCTAATTTGATAGAACTTCTGTACAATGTTGAATAGAATAAGTAGACCCCCACCTCCTCTTCCTGATCTTGGGGGAGGGGGGCAGTTTTCAGCCTTTCACCATTAAGTACTATGTTAGCTGTGGATTTTCACAGATGTTCTTTGTGAAACTGAGGAAGAACCTTTCTATTTCTAGTTTGTTGTGAATTTTCATAATGCAAATATTTTGGATTTTGTCAACTATTTTTCTGCATCTGTTGAGATGATAATGGGTGGTCACCCCTTTTGTGCTATCACTATGGTGTATTATAATGATCAAGTTTAACCAATCTTGTATTCTGGGGATAAATCCCATTTGCCCATGATATATAATCCCTTTAATACATTTCTGGACTCAGTTTGGTAATACTTTGTTCAAAATTTTTGCATCTATATTCTTAAGAGACATGGGTCTGTCATTTTCTTTCTTGTTATATCTTTGTATGGCTTTGATATCCAAGTGATACCAGACCAGGGGTGGGCAAACTTTTTGACTCGAGGGCCACAATGGGTTCTTAAACTGGACCGGAGGGCCGGAACAAAAGCATGGATGGAGTGTTTGTGTGAACTAATATAAATTCAAAGTAAACATCATTACATAAAAGGGTACGGTCTTTTTTTTTTTTTTAGTTTTATTCATTTCAAACGGGCCGGATCCGGCCCGCGGGCCGTAGTTTGCCCATGGCTATACCAGGCTCATAGAGGGACTCTTGGTTTGATTTCATTTTATTAGTCACCAGCTCTCTGAAACAGAGGTAAAAACTCAATAACTTAATGCTTTAGACTCACCTCTGAATAATAACTCCATATACATTTTGGGGAGGAGATTATTATGTGTGATTTGTAAAATGCCAATCACAATATTTATATCAAATAATAAGAAGTATCAGTGTCAGTGTTAAGAATGATGGTAGCCAGTGGAGGGATAGAATGACCAACATATGTATCTGCACAGGGCTAATGACACTTTATTCCTCTTGGTCTTCATCACAGCATGTATAAAAATGAGTCACAATCATTCTAGTTGTGTTACAATAACCACATTAATAACAATAACATAACTACAAGGTGGGCAAAAGTAGGTTTCTAGTCTTTTGTATAGAAAACAATAAGATATTAATAAATAATAGTATAAGAATAAACTGTTTTATATACTCACAATGAAAAACCTACTTTTGTCCCACCCTGTAGAATGATAAAGCAATAACAGATTACTAATTGTATATGCATTGAGTATATAATGCCCCAAGACCTTGACATATATTATTTCACCCTCAGAACACCATAATGAAGCTGCTGTTATATTTCCTTATTTTCTGAGATGGTACTTGAAGTTTGGATAAATTTTCCAAGATCATATAGATCAAAAGTCATGGAAAATCAGTTATATCTGTGACAGAGTATTACCCATAAAATTCATCATTTTTCACTCTTATCCAGGAGTTGCTCTCATGTTTATGTGAATAAGAATAAAATGTTATTTAAATATTATTTCAAAACTTCATGGATTTCCTGAAATTCCTGGGTTGAAATTAAAATAAGAATGAGTCAATTTAATTTTTCTATCACCTTGAAAACTCACTTTTTTAAAAACTGTTTTCTATACAGCTGGAATGAATTAACATTATGCATGTAAAAATGTCTAACTACACCCTCGCACACCTATTCAATAAATAGTTCTTAGGCCTTGGCAATTCAAACAAGTGTTTCTAAAATAAAACACTTGTATAGAAAACATTTAATACCAATGGTTGAATATCTTCCCTAAAAACAACAAAGCCATTATTTATTTATTTAATTTTTTTTTAGATTTCTAGCCATGATGTGAATTGGGGTTGATTTAGACATCATTGACTGTTTTGTGCTAACATGTAAGACATTATTTAAATACCAATTTGGCAACTAAAAGAGACTCGATTCTAAGATATTTTTGTTTTTAACTGTTTTTTTTATTATTTATTTAGTATTTCATAAAAATTGGGGAACTGACTTTTAAATTTAATAAAGGCAAATCATTAAAATAAAACACAACATGTATGACAGTAAAACCACAGACTAGTTTAATCCCTTTAAGTGTATGGCATTAAATGTATGTGGTCAATATGTTCCCAGTGCAATACAGGTGGGTTTACTTATTCTTTTACAAAAGTATGTTGGGGGTTGCACCCTGCGCACTGACAGTGACTTGAGTGAGACATCATCACTGGTAATGTTCCTTGGTGCCTCTATCGAAGGCAGGGTCCTTAATAATTACAATCACTATTTTTATTTGACAGTGTTCAGAATTAAGAAATTAAAGTTTAGCAGAGTACAGCATTGAAGTGCTCCAATCTCATCAAGTGTTCTAAGTGACTTTCAATCAGAAGTCCTGAGAGCCAAGTGCATTTACTTTGCTTAAATAATGTATTCCAAACAATTTCTGAAAATATGCATATTTTATCCTATCTAATAATAGACAAACATGGTAATTAACCGTACCTCTGACATGCTTCTTATTGGCTAATCAGGGTGGTATGCAAATTAACTGCAAACCAAGATGGCGGCCGGCAGTCAGGCAGCTGAAGCAAACAAGAGGCTTGCTTGCTCCAGTGAAGGAGGAAGCCAAGGTTCCCTGCCTGCCGCTGCTGGGCTCTGAGCTTGCACTCTAAGAAACAATGTTGCAATTATAGAACCCAAACAAACCAGATACCTGCTTTCAGCAGCCAAGGTCTCAGAGCTGGAGCTGAGCCTCAGAGCTAAAGCCGGCTCTCAGCTCCAGTGACAGCCACAGAAGGTAAATAAATCCCAGAATAAAAGAAAAAAGAAAAAAAGGGGAGGTTGGGAGCTTCAGTCACCCGCCAGCCTGAAAATGACCCTCAGCCCCTCCACCTACACTGTCCAGGAACCCCAGTGGGGACCCCCACCATGAAGGGGGTGCGACCAGCTGAAAACAGCCATCATCCCCTCATCCAGGCTGGCCAGGCACCCCAGTGGGGACCCCCACCCTGATCCAGGACACCCTTCAGGGCAAACCAGCCGGCCCACACTTGTGCACTAGGCCTCTATCCTATATAGTAAAAGGGTAATATGCCTCCCAGCACCGGGATCAGTGGAGCAGTGAGGCCTCACTGCCCCTGTGTCAAGCGGAGCCGTGAGGCCTCACAGCACTGGGATCAGCGGAGCCATGAGGCCTCCTGGCCCCTGGAGCAGCGTGACATGGGGAAGCGCCCAAACCCCCTGATCGCCCTGCGGCTCTGTGTGTGACAGGGGGCGGTGCCACAACCTCCCTATCTGCCCTGCTCTGTTCCTGACAGGGGAAGGCTCCCCAACCTCCTGATCAGCCCTGCTCTGTGCCTGATAGGGGGGAGCTCCACAAGCCCTGATCGGCCCTGCTCTGTGTGTGAAAGGGCGCGGCGCCCCAACCCACGGATGGGCCCTGCTCTGTGTGTGACGGGGTGGAGCCGCAACCTCCCCATCTGCCCTGCCCTGAGTGTAACAGGGGGGAGTGCCCCAACCCCCTGATCTGCCCTGCTCTGTGTGTGACAGGGGGCAGTGCCCCAACTCCCCTATTGGCCCTGCTCTGTGCGTGACAGGGGGGAGCTCCCCAACCCCATGATTGGCCCTGCTCTGTGTATCACAGGGTACGGAGCCCCAACCCCCCTGATGGGCCCTGCTCTGTGAGTGACAGGGGGCAGCGCCCCAACCCCCTGATCGGCCCTGCTCTGTGCAGGACAGGGAGTGGCGTCGCAACCTCCCCATCGACCCTGCCTTGAGTGTGACAGGGGGTGGCACCCCAACCCCCCAATGGGCCCTACCCTGAGCATGACTGGGGGTGGCATCACAACCTCCCGATCCACCCTGCTCTGTGTATGACAGGGGGCGGCACCCCAACTCCCCAATCGGCCCTTCTCTGAGCCCGACCAGGGGCTGCACCTAGGGATTGGGCCTGCCTTCTGCCACCCGGAAGCGGGCCTAAGCCAGCAGGTTGTCATCTCCCCAGGGGTCCCAGACTGTGAGAGGGCACAAGTGGGGCTGAGGGACACCCCCCACCCCCCGCCAGTGCACAAATTTTTGTGCACCGGGCCTCTAGTATAGATATAATTAAAGATTGACAGGGATCCAGGACAGGTAAATACTCTCCTCTCTTAGAACATACTTTAAATCTTTTAAATTCCTTTTCATCATTTTATTAAAATTGCTTATATATTTGAGACACTGATATCAATAATATCAAAGCATGAGTGATGGTTGGCACACTTTTTTAAAACTTGTGTTTAAAGAGTTTATGTTTAATTTCTAATTTGTTGTTCATTTAATGATGGCTTGTTTGGCTTTGTCAAGATGTTATGATGTCCTCACTTGACTTTTCTTGTATTTATGCTTGATGAAAAAGAGCATAAGCACAGTTAAAATTAATCATAATAGCAATTTCCCCGCCTCACTTCCTACTCTCAGTTGAGTCCACTTACATTTGTTGGTAAGATGCTGAAAAAATAATGGCCACATCTGCACTATATCAGAGAAAAGCCCTTCTGTGTAATATGAAAGCCTGTTGGGTACCCTCACTAGTCTAAATATTAGATGCACTGATGACCTCTTTTGAAATAAAATATAAATTATGAGCAATCAGATTTTGACTTTTAACATTAAAGTATTTTTTTCCTACAAAATAAATTTAGTATTTGGTTGAAAGAAAATAAACCAGAACTTTAGAAGAATTACAAACATAAGAAATGACAGGGAACAAAAAGACTTGAAGGTCTATAAGACAGGAAGGTTTTCTTTTTATAAGGTCCTCTAGTTATGTTCACACCAGAGTAATCAATTAGATAATTGTCCTTAGGTGTCAAGTACTCATGCAAATATTTTTGAATAAAAATATTAACTTTCCACACTCCTGATAATATCTAAATTTACAAATAAAAAAAATAAAGTAGATAAAAAAAATGTTTCTACCAGAAAAGGGCATTTTGTTTTCTTATACTTCAAGTTCCCTCTTTATAAAATGGCATTTGAATGAAGTTATTTCTCTAAGTGGTAGTTCTTAAAATTGGTGATTCCCATACACATTTAAGTATTTAATGAAATACAGTGGATCCTATTCCCATTGAACTGTTCATGTATCTGAAATCCACCTATGAACTTTCAAATCCAGAACCTAGCCCTGTAAAGTCTTTGCAATTGGAAGTATTTCAGAGACAGACCATTTTTTTGCCATAAGTTAAGGAACATCCATAAACTAAAATTACATAGGCATAAGGAAGTGGCTTCCCATCACAACTTAGAGTTAGGTTTCCCTAGCAACCATCCTGGGTGCTACTCTAGCCCCCTGCTTCTGAAACAATTGCTTCACTCAAGTTTTATGTAAACACCTGGAGAAGAGGATGGTAGGCGGTAAGAAGATAAACTGTCAATGCCTGAAAGTTACTTTATATAAGAAGAAATAATTCATTTTCCTATAATTTCCAATCAACAACTATTTGTGTGTGCATGTGCAGACTTAATGTAATATTTTTAGTAAGCCAACAATTTTCATTATTAGTCAAATGAACATATATTTCCCCACATACTCACTATAAGAGAACCATGTAATCATATTTATTTTAATCAATTATCTAGATTTGGTGGGAAATGTCATGAATTAATTCATATTTTATACTTTAGTCACAATATTGGTTCATAGGTACACTACAAATATAATAAATGAAAATAACCAAAATAAAGAATTAACTTATTTTGTGAGAAAAATAAGTATGCAATAGTTTTAAATATCTTCTAAACTGGTGGTTTCACAAATTCACTGCCTATTAGAAACCTGGGAATTTAAAAAATCACAATGACCAGGTATATCCCATGTAAATAAAATGTCTTACAATTAAAGCCAGACTCTAGTATTTTTTTAAAAAAATCAGTAAATATTTTATTTAGGATCTGTATATGTTTATAATTGAAATGAATCCATCTTTTTATTGAATACATTTGAAATATATTGTGTAAATTTAAAATGTATGTGTTAATTTGATAGATTTAAATATTATAATATGATTGCCATTGTAGTGATATTTAGCACTGCTATCATATTATATAACTATACTTTCTTTTTCGTGTTTGGGAAAATTAAGCTTTAGTCTCCCAGCAAGTTCTATGATTGTAGAAGAACATTGTTGTCCACATTCATATACTGTACATTATATCTCTATGGCTTATTTACTACTTAATGCAGGTTTACACACTGAAACAATATCAATATTATTCTCCCCCCATCCCTTAGTAAGCACCACTTTTTAAGAGTGACTTTTTTAGATTCCAGTTATGTGATATAATATAGTACTATCATTCTCTGACTTACCTCACTTAGCCTAATGCTCTCAAGGTCTATTCGTGTTCTTGCAAATGGCAGTCTAACCTCCTTTCTCGTGGCTAAATAATATTCCATCATATCTTTTTTATCTACTCATCTGTTGATGGGCATTTAGGTTGTTTCCATATCTTGGCTATTGTGAATAATGTTGTAATCGACATGAGAGTCCATATATATTTTCAAAATCCAGTTTTCATATCCTTTGGGTCTATACCCAGAAGTGTGATCGCTGGTCCATATGGTAGATCTATTTTTAATTTTTTGAGAAATCTTTATATTGTTTTTCATAGTGGTTGGACCAATTTACATTCCCACCACCAATGTATGTGTGTTTCCTTTTGACTACATTCTCAACAACTACTGTTATCTGTTGTCTTCTTAATGATAGCCATTATAGGTATGAGGTGATATCTCATTATGGTTTTGATTTGCATTTTCCAATGATTAGTAACGTTGAATGTTTTTTCATGTTGGCCATCTGCAGTCCTCTTTGGAAAAATGTCAATTTAGTTCTTCTGTCCATTTTTAATTGGATTGTTTCTTTTCTTGCTATTGACTTGTATCAGTTTCTTATACATGTTGTCTCTCAACCCTTTCTCAGATATGCGGTTTACAAATATTTTCTCCATCCAGTAATTGTTTCTCTTGCTGTGCAGAAGCTTTTGAATTGATGTAGTCCCAATTTGTTGATTTTTGCTTTTATAGTTTGGCACCAGTCATTTTTAAAGATTCTCTAGTTATACCAATGTGCAACAGAAGCCAGAACCACAGTCCTACATCCTCTCCAATGCAACTGTCTTCAGACCAGCAGCATTGGGATGACCCGGCAGCTGAAACATGCGCCCTACCTTAGACCTACTAAATCAGAGTCTATATTATTAGCAATATCTCCATGTGATTAATATACATGCTGAAGTTAAAAAAACAGACAGAAATTTGAAAGATAAACTAACCAAAATTCCTCAGTAGAATAACATACACAGAAAATAGTTTGAGAAAAATATTGGCATCAAAAGTGTCTGTAACAGTAATCTTAAAGAGAAAAGAAATATTTAATTCTTTTTTCACTAGCCTTTACCCTAAACTGATATTCTGATTTTATTAATCCATCAGGTACTTTATCTGGAAGATTAATTATTCCGACTTCTTTTCAATAAGGCATCTTGCATTTGACCAAGATTCAATTA
Source organism: Myotis myotis (assembly GCF_014108235.1). Taxonomy (NCBI): domain Eukaryota; kingdom Metazoa; phylum Chordata; class Mammalia; order Chiroptera; family Vespertilionidae; genus Myotis; species Myotis myotis. Next base: position 75,489,114 of record NW_023416379.1, read on the forward strand.
GCATATTTGACCTTAAAATGTCAGTTTTGTTATAGATCTGTATTGTGAAAATTAATGTCTGCAAGTCTTTTCGGCGTAGTAATAAGAATTTTATGACAATGTAGAGTTCTTTGCTATTATGTGAATAAATTATTGCCTTTGCATTGATGCAAGTGTCCTTTTCTCAGGTTTTATGGCATCCAAAACTAGATGTCTTATATTGTATTTTGTTGTTTTCTGAGATAAATCTTAAATATATGCCAACTTCATGCAAATCATAATTATTATCTTCTAGTCAATCATTTTTAACTTGGTAATATTTGCTGCTTGTCTACTAGGTACCAAAAAATAATTTTACAGGGAAGTTTTCACAAAGTCTGAACTATTAATACCATATACTCTTTATCTTAAAACTTAGTTTTATATAAAGCAAGCATTAACAGACCAAAAGGAAGAAATAGACAGAAATATAATAATGTTAAAGCCTTTAAATTCTGTACTTTCATCAATGGATAGTTCTTCCAGACAAAAAATTAGTAAGAAAATACTGGACTTAAACAACATGTTACACCAGATAGATTTAGTGGGCATTCCATCTAAAAACAGCAGAATTCATGTATTTTTCAAGTGCATATGGAACTTTCTCCAGGCGAGGTCATATGTTAAGTCATAAAACAAGTCTTAATAAATTAAAGAAAATGAAAATAATTTCAAACACCTTTTCCAAACACAGCAGTATGAAATCAATTACAAGAAACTGAAATAATTCACAAATACGTGAAGACTAAACAACATTCCACTAAACAATGGGTTAAAGAAGAAATCAAACAGAGCTTTCAAAATAACTTGATACAAATAAAAATGAAAATACAACATACCAAAACTTTGGAGCACACAAAAGCAGTTCTAAGAGGATAGTTCATAGCAATAAATGCCCACAGTAAGAATAAGAATGATCTCAGGTAAACAACATAATTTTACACCTCAAGAACTAGGAAAAGAACACACTAAGCCCAAAGTTAGAAGAAAAGAAATAACAAAAAGTGAAAATAAAACAGAGATTAAAAAGACAATAGGAAAGATCAATAAAACTGAGTTGTTTTTAAGATAACAGAAACAGAGATCCCTATAGCTAGACTCACCAAAAGAGAGAGAGAGAGAGAGAGAGAGAGAGAGAGAGAGAGAGAGAGAGAGAGAGAGAGAGAACTCAAATAAATGAAATTAGTTCTAAAAGAGATGTTACAACTTATACCACAGAAATACAAAGCATCATAAGAAATAAAAAGGATCATCTCTAGAATCATATGCCAACAAATTGAACAGCTACAAGAAATAGATAAATTTCTAGAAACATGCAACCTATAAAGACTGAATCACGAAGAAAAGAGAATATCTGAAAAGACCAATTACAAGTAAGAACACTGAATCAGTAACCAAATAAGTCCCAATAAACAAAAGTCCAATATCAGATGGTTTCACAGGTGAATTATATAAAAATTTTAAGGATAAATAATATCAAATCTTCTTAAGCTCTTAAAAAAAAAAAAGGAGATATTGGAACACTTCCAAACTCACTTTAGGAGGCTATCATTGCTGTGATACTAAACCAGAAGAGGACTCTGCAAGAAAAGAAAATTATAAGCCATACTGTCGTTTGTGTCCATGAGCTATGCATTCCTTTTAGAAGGGCCTAATAATTACATAAAACCAATACAACAGCCTAGATATAACAAACACTGTTAGAGACTAAGTCAGCGCTGCCTACCTTGGCTTTAACCCATACATATCACAGAACAGTTAGAGTGAGGCTGCTAGGCAAGATCAGTGCCAGGCTACCTGGGTTCATAGCTTGGCTCTAGCCATTGCATGTAGTGGTCCTGTGTACAGTACTCACCCTCTAAGTCCCATTTGCCCTTGTACTAAGTGGATATCATTGTTACCAACCCCCATACAATTACTGTGGATTAAATGAGATGCTTTAGCATTTAGAAAGAGCTGGCCCAAAACACATGCATTATTATTGTAAACAAAATGTTTCTGCTGGAACTGGTTTGGCTCAGTGGATAGAGCGTCGGCCTGCGGACTGAAAGGTCCCAGGTTTGATTCTGGTCAAGGCCATGTACCTGGGTTGCGGGCACATCCCCAGTGGGAGATGTGCAGGAGGCAGCTGATCGATGTTTCTCTCTCATCGATGTTTCTAACTCTCTCTCTCCCTTCCTCTCTGTAAAAAATCAATAAAATATATTTTTAAAAAAAAACACAAAAAACGTTTCTTTAGCTTGAATAGGATTCTCCAAGGTTATATCAGTCTCACAATTCCAAATAACAAACACCAAAAAGAAATAGAAAACATTTTTTAAGCAAGTCAGTTAAGTTTCTGGAAAACCTATCTTGTTAACTATGTTTATTTATTTATTTTTATTTATTTTAATCCTCATCCGAGGATATTTTCCCATTGATTTTTAGAGGGAGTGTAAGAGAAAAGGAAAGACAGAGGGAAATATCGATGTGAGAGAAACACATGGATTGGTTCTCTACTGCAGGAGCCCCAACCAGGGCCTAAGCCAGGGAGGAGCCTGCAAACCAAGATATGTGCCTTTGACCGGAATTGAACCCTGAACCCTTTGGTCCTTCTGCAGTCCAATATTCTACCCACTGAGCCAAACTGGCTAAGGCTATTTTTATTTTTAAGCCGGCATTTGGAAAGACAGTCACATTTAAGATGAAAGTATCAATAGCAGGACCCAAATGGTGGGTCTGTGGGCTTCACTTTATTGAAATAATTATAGAAATTGGAGGAAAGCATTTTATTCTGTCTTCTAAGGAAAAATACAAAATAAGACAGGGTAGGTGAGGATACCAGAGTTCCTAAACTACAAATTTACATTTCTAGAACATATTATGTGAAGTTAAGAGACCCAAACTCATAAAATTATTTACATTAAAAATGTATACAGTTCTTTTTATGTCATATATCAATAAAGCTGTTGCATTAAAAAAAGAATTTGATGGATGATCTTTCAAGCTATTTAGAACATTTACTTAGACGGTAATTGAAAACTGCTGAAAACTGCTATACTACTAACTTTAAAAAAAAAAGTATTTTTAAAGTGGCACAATTTGCTCAATAGTTTTAAACTCCAACTGATTATCTAGAAATAAATTTTTACACAATATTTTTCTACAATGCAAGGGCCTCTTTACCTATCTGTGTATCTATCTATGTATCCATCTACCTATCTACCCACCTACCTACCACCTGCCTCTATCTATTTATTTGTAGATTGAGCAGAGGTTATGAGATGTTATGGGCATAGAAGTCTGTGCATTTCAAAAATGTTATCTTCTTACTTCAAAATATTATCTCTGTAGGCCAGTTTTAATGGGCTTGAATCATAGGTATTTACTTGATTTGGAATAATGTGAATGACTCAGAATTACAGGCCTGGTAATACACACAGCTGGAAAAGTATACTTTATTATTAAATTTTGATGTGTCCATTTTAGTTTGATGCTACTACTTTAATTTAAAAAATGAAAAATCAAACACTTGGAGAACTATGCCAAAAAAAACAAAAACAAAAATTCATATTTTTCTTCTATCAACTACCTATATTTTGAGGTTTGCAAAAGTCCTTGACACCCAGATTTGTTTACAAGCAAATAAACGTGCCACTAATGTCTCCTTTAGAAAATTAAATGGTTAGATGAAATGTACTTTCCTAGATGTTAACATTTTTCTTAAAGATTCCTTAATTTCCTTTATTAACATTTTTAAGATTTGCTGAAGATAAATCCCACTATGTAATTTACTTTGTGTACTGTTTGATATACAGCACATCCTACTTTTACTCCTTAATTAACTACATTGGACTTTTCTGTCCTTCAATGATTATAACGTAAAACATTTATCTGACACAATTTTACAATATATTTTCCATTTCTTTGTTTTCTGTCTTATAAGCTATGAAGAAAAATTATTGGATGTATTTTATATGGCTTTTGATAACTTTTATTCTTGTTTTGGCAATGGCTTTTCTCTCTATAGCTCATGTTTGACTATTCTAAATGTGTATGTATAGCAGTTACCATTAATATGTTATCTGTTAAAATAATTGTTTATTTCCTGATTTATTTTTTTGCTAACTACTGTGTACCTGTGGTTAAGAATAGATGTTACAGATTTTTAAACATCCAACAGCTTGATCCAAACATTCAAAAACTATTTTGTCCATTTGAGATATATATATATATATGTTAATTTAACATATATATATATATATGTTAATTTAAAGCAATAAACCTTTGCAAAAGTCATATTATTTAAAAAATAAAATTAGTCTACATGGTTGGGCAAAAGTAGGCTTACAGTTGCTCATTTGGACAATCATAGCTCAATAATCTATATATATAAAAACCTAAGCAACCATTATGACCAGTCACTATGACACACACTGACCACCAGGGGGCAGAATCTCAATGCAGGTGCACTCCCACAGCCAACCTGCCATGGCCAGCCAACCTCCCACAGCCCCCCCTCCCCCTCAACCGGCCAGCCTTGATCACCGGCCAGGCCAAGGGACCCCACCTGTGCATGAATTAGTGCACCAGGCCTCTAGTTAATTAATAATACAAGAATAAGCTCTGGGTTTTGTGTAGTCACAGCTGTAAGTCTGCTTTGGCCCCACCCTATATTTACTAGCATTTGGACCTCTGTGTGGCATATGGATAGTGAATTACACTGGAATACAGGAGCATTTCATTCTCCTGACTTCACTTTCCACATTTTGGCAATTTGCTTTTCTTTTCTGGTTTTCTCATCTAGAAAATGAGAGCCTAAGCGGTTTCTGGCACATGTTTTTGTCACAATGCCCATTAGTTGATAAGTAACCAATACATACTTTTTGAATCAATAAGAATGTATGAAAAAGCTAGGGTGGGAAGGGGCAGGGATTCCAGTCCAGATGCAGCCATCCCCTGAAGCCATCCTCTATGTTCCTAATCTCTGTCAAGGCAGATACACCTGCAGATGATTTAAAATATTTAAATTATTTGTGAGTATACATTTGCAGGACTGTACTGACACACCTTTTCTAGGCAACTATGATTCAGTGGAAAAAATTGGAATAAAAATTGAAAGACAGGTTAATTTTCTGGTTTTACCACTTACTTCTGTATACATGCTTTAGTCTGTGTCTGAGTGTGTGTATCTATGTTGTTTTTTTTTAATTAAAAAACATAATATATTAAAAGCATTTTATAAAAACTAAAATTTCATAAATGTGAATTCTGATTGCAAATAATGTTATGTCACACTGTCTATAAAAGGCTTGATGGGAGGAAAGAGCAATATTTTAAAAATGGTTTTCTCTTTCCTTCCTTTCTCCCCTAAAATGAAAGGCTTTTGATTGTGGAGTCATCTCCTGGGAAACCGTGACAAGAAAATCTGAGTGAGGAGAGCTTGGAGAAAGGACTGAATCTAATTATAAGGAAATAATTAGTCAAATACAGAGGAAGGGACACCCTTATTAGAAGTTTTCAAAAATAGGCTGGAATTCCTTAAGCAGTCATTTTACCTTTTCTGTAGGCCTTAATATTTTCAATACAGTGAGAGGAAAAAAGGAGAGTGGACAAATAAGATGAAAGGAAGGATGGAGAGATTGTGAGAAACATCCTTTTGCTTCTCTAGTCACTCAAAAAAGGTGATTAAATTCTTCAAAATTAGGAGCATCATTTTATAAGCTTTGTTGTTTGTCTGAACAGGAGGTCCCAATACCCAGGCATAGACAGATGTCTGACTGTTCTGAAATGCAGCTATAATTTCAATGTACTGTAGTCAATTAAACCACCATGGCTCACTGTTATCATGAAAACAGTGACATTTCACAGAAATACCTTTTAAAAGTTACCCCACCAGATTTAAGTATTTATAATGGTCAGTTTTATGCCTCCCAAATTTCAAGGAAAGACACTTTTTTTCTGAAAAAGAAAGGGGCAGGGGTATTAACTGATCATCTTCAGATTCCATTTACCTTTCTTGCGGTACTAGCTAGCAAGATTTGGTTGTACTTTAGAATGATGTTGTGTTTCTCTTTGACCATTCTCAAGAAAACACAATTCTTTGCTGAAAATCAAATCAGGACTAATAATTATGCATAATAATACCAGCATCTGAAGAGCAGCATGCTTTGAAGTTTATGTTTTACCCAGTGCTTTGATTATACATTCTCTCCTTTGATACTGTTACCATTACATAGGGAAGTGAAGTTGGGTATCTTTTTATTTTACTGATACATGGAACTTAGAATTTAAAGATTATAGAACTTCTTAACTTCTCCAAGCAATATGAATAAGTAACCAAACAGAGTCACAAAGTTCAGCCACATCAAAACAGGGCTTTGTGAGCTTCCAGACGTTAGATAATTTGGCATCTTAGTCTGCCTCTTAAATCATGGTCCTTCATGTCTTTGGTGTATGGAGGTGGGCTTCTGGCTTGCCCCAGTTGTCTTCTAACTGGTTTCCCTGCTTGCACACTAATCCTCTTTAGTCTAGTCTTCAGATTGCAGCTGGGGCAGCCCCTAGAACATAAATGTATTCATGTCCCTCTCTTCTACCTCAAAACATTCAGTAGCTGCCATTACATCTCAAAGTAAGCCCACAGTTCTCATTCTGATGGATGAGGCCCTCCAGGATCTAGCTTCAAGGACCCAACTTTCACGTCCTCATGCCAAGGTAGCCATATGTGCTTCTTTTTCAAACACACCAAGGGCACTCTGACCTTGGGCTTTTGTGTGGCACACTCTCCTTCCAGACACAAATGCAATTTGTGCTTCCAAATTTGCACTTTCAATGCTGTATGGCTGATTGATTTAGGTGTCTATTTGTGCTCAACTCCTCAGAGAGGCCCTCTGTCTGTCTCTAAAGAGTCCCTACTCCCACATTCACTTTCTATCCCCTTACCTGCTATATTCCCAGCACCTGAAGCGTGCCCCGCTGAAAAAAGCTCAAATATACATTGAATGAATGAACAAATGAATGAATAAATGAACAAATCCAGTTGAGAGGAAAGACATATAGCAAGGTTGAGTTTTGTCATAGGAAAATATCCATAGTGTGCTGGAGATATGAGGAACTACCTGCTCTTTGAAGCACTATATCCAGAAAATCGCTAATCCTCTGGCTGTTTAGGCAACTTAAAATGGTACTTATTAAAATTTCAGTTCTAGAAAAAAAGTGAAAATGAGGATTACACTTCAGAAGAAATTAGTTCATATAAAGCAATGTTTATTACCTCAAACCATGGCTTTTCAATATCTGTTGTTCAACCCATTAGCTAACTAAAACACTAATGCCATGGTATCATTGACATATTGCTTTGCAATACTGGGCACATATTTTATCTAGTAAAGATTTAATTTTAATGAATTACTCATTTCTTTATTTATTTGATTTATTCATGTATTTGACCCAGTTCACCTTTACAGTTTAAATTGCAAGACCCTACCCATATACATATTGTTTAAAATAATTCATGTTACTTGATGAAGACAAATATGCAAACTACATCTTCCTTAAAATGGATTAATCTCATCATATTGATCATATGGAATATCTTTATTTTTTGTTAATCCTCACCCAAGGATATTTTTTTCCATTGATTTTTAGAGAGAGTGGAAGGAGGAGAGGAAGGAGGAGAGAGAGGGAGAGAGAGAAACATCCATGTGAGAGAGAGACCCATCAATTGGTTGCCTCCTGCACACGTCCTGATTAGGACTGGGGATCAAACCTGCAACCCAGCTATGTGCCCTTGACCAGAAATAGAACCTGTCACCTTTAGTGCATGGGCTGATGCTATAACCACAGAGAAACACCAACCAGGGCTGGGATATCTTTATAGGCAAATGTTTTAGGACAAAATAACTTTATTTCATCTTTTCTCCTTACTTTTACTAATTATGTAAAATTAAATTCAGGAAAAAATGGTTCTAAAAGTGATCATTGTTCCTAGCCATAAAATATCTTGAACCTACATAGAGGAAGGAAGAATAGAGTGTACCATGTTTAGAATACCAACAATAAGAACTAAGAAAAAAACAAACTTAAGAACTGAAAGTTTCTCTGGCCACATTTTCAATGGTCAGACCATGGTTATTTATTTCCTCTGTACCAACCCAACACATTTTGAATAACAACTAAGTTTTATTTTAGTCCTTTGTAGCCCAGAGAGTGATTTCGTAAAAAAAAAAAAAAAAAAAAATGGTCCATTGGTTTCTCACAATTACCCAGTAAGACAGGTGTTAATGTTTATATCCTTTTTATATTGAACCAGCCTGAGGCTCAATGAATGGCAGAATCAAGAAACAAAGCAAGAACATTTGATTGTGCAGTTCACCCTTTTCTATTAAATCATGCTGTTTCTTTGATTTCCAAGAAATGCTCTAGTCATTTACCTAGCTACTTTCTCCAGCTTCCTGAGTTTAGGGCAAATACTGAATGATAACCCTTCCTTATAATGGCCCATTGTAATTGCTCAATACTTCTAGCTACAAATATAGCACAGCTCTACCTAGCTGTAGTAATATAGATCTTGGGAGTTGTAATGTTTTGCTATCAGGAAAAAAAAATAATTAATAAGCAAACCTGCTGCTATGTTTATTCTGTTTCATATTAAGTTGGGTCCACCTAGAAGTTCAGTCCTAAACAAGGATTGTCAGTAACCTCGGGACAATCCAGGCTGTTGTTTTTTCAGAGTACAAGGACTTTTTGAGGGTTTTTAATTTTTTTTTTTCTTTTTGCCATCACTATTTATCCCCTTTATATCCTCCTCCTCTTCCACCTCCTCACTTAGATGTGTTTTGGATTTAAATGCATGTTATTTCTTGATTCTGACATTTGTAGACATAAAAATTAATTGCAGGAAACTGGGGTATGAAAAGTTATTTCATAATGTTTTTTAATGCTCCTTTTCTACCTGTGAGCATTATTCATCCAAGGTCATCATGCCAGAAGATTTCTAGTGCTGACTCACATCCCATTCTCCACCCCTTTTGGCCTTACAGAAGGCTGAGACTTTGCACCATGTGACTATGTCTGAATAATGTCTTTATGAGAAGAAATGATGAGGTATTTAACTGCTGGTATGAGACCCTTCAGTGCTCTGTTCCTTTGCTTCAGCAACTGAGGAGACATCAAGTTCCAGATGGTGTAGCTCCAAGGTAGAGAAGCTTCATCAGCCAAGGTACCCATATGGAGCAGAACACCCTGCCAAACCATGTGGGCCATATAAGCAAGAGTGAGAAAGGCAGCTTTTTGGGGTAAGCTACTGAGATTTGGGTGTTGTTTTTTTTCTGTCTATCCTAATTAAAAATCTTAAGGCTATAGTCAAAGGAGCATAGGAATTGGATCAGAAGATCTGGATAACATCCAAGTTAATAGCTTTGTTTACTTGGGTAAGTCACTTAAATATGTCGAGTTCCATATTCTTCCTTTTTAAAATAGAGATGATAAAAATATTTTCTATCTACTTAAAAGAGTGACTATGAAAATCAAGTTGCCTAGTGTAGTTTGAGTCACTCTGCAATTTATATTCATAAATGTGGTGACATATTTTTGATTACTTTGAAATTGTGATTTCCTGATTATGAAATTTCTCTTGCCAATCTCCTACATTCTGCCCCCCTGGAAAAAATAGACAGGAAGACCAAAGTTAGAGTGTGGGAGTGAGCAGGAGGGCATTATTTGTTTGCTTTAATCCATTATTATAATCATATGGTAGCTCTGGTAATTAAAATCAAGATTTCTTGCCGAAACCGGTTTGGCTCAGTGGATAGAGCGTCGGCCTGCAGACTGAAGGGTCCCGGGTTCGATTCCGGTCAGGGGCATGTGCCTGGGTTGCGGGCACATCCCCACTGGGGGATGTGCAGGAGGCAGCTGATCGATGTATCTCTCTCATCGATGTTTCTGACTCTCTCTCCCTCTCCCTTCCTCTCTGTAAAAAATCAATAAAATATATTTAAAAAAAAAAAAAAGATTTCTTAGAATCAGCTATTCTCCACTCCTTTTGGCCTTACAGAAGGCTTAGACTTTGCACCATGTGACTATGTCTGAATAATGTCCAGACAATTGAACTCGGGTTCAATTCTATGACATTCCTCAGTTTCAAATTTGTCTGTACGTTTTTCTTCTTTAACTAGCTTTGAGCACCAGTGAATGAAGACACTTGTCTTATATATTTTTTCATACAATGTGAAGTATAAAGTCAAATATGTGTGAAGGAGCACCAAATCATTTTCTATTATTTCTTGGATTCTTAAACCCTATTGGTCAGTCTAATAAAGCAAGAAGATGGGCAGAACCAGTACGTAGTGACTGTGTATTTCCTTCACATTTTGAGCTATGAAATGTGACCATGTTTTCTGTTTTTTCAACATAAGAGATGATGGGGCTAGCATGTGACTCCCATGCTAGCTCTCATCCAATAGTCTCTCCATTGGAAAAAAAAAAAAAGATAGTACCATCATTAGAAAGAGAGAGAATCTATCAGTGATGGCGAACCTTTTGAGCTTGGCGTGTCAGCATTTTGAAAAACCCTAACTTAACTCTGGTGCCGTGTCACATATAGAAATTTTTTGATATTTGCAACCATAGTAAAACAAAGATTTATATTTTTGATATTTATTTTATATATTTAAATGCCATTTAACAAAGAAAAATCAACCAAAAAAAAAATGAGTTCGCGTTTCACCTCTGACACGCGTGTCATAGATTCGCCATCACTGGTCTAGATAGTGGCTGAAAGTGGGCTTTCTAAAGCTGGACTGAACACCAGTCCACAACTCATTGAGTTGCCTTGAGCATGTAACTTCTTTGTGCCTCAGATTTCATATTTTTAAAATGGTATAATAACAGCATATAACTTACAACGCAATAGTTTTAAAAATTAATGATAATGTAAAGTATTTAGAATAAGACCCCAGACATAGTGAACACTATAAGGCTTATTTACTATTGTCTTCTTTTCATCAAATACCAAGCTATTCTAACACACAGAATTGGGTGGTCTAAAAAACTGGGAAGAGAGAGGAATAAGTTTTTGAGTAACTTTCACAAATACATTGAAGCAATAGGACATGGGTAAAGATGCTGCTACAAACATTTTATGATTTCACGATTGACTAGAGGTTTACAGAACTCTTCAATCTTTTGGAACCAGATTTGTGTTTCTGGAACACAAATTTAAGAGAACCAATTAAGTTTTATGTCTAAACTGAAATCTAATTTTCCACAAAATCATCGCTTTGCTTATCTCTTCTAAAAGTCTATATATTTTCCTGGTTACTCAAACATTAGACCTCAGGGTCATTTTTAAAAAAATATACTTTATTGATTTTTTTACAGAGAGGAGGGGAGAGGGATAGAGAGTTAGAAACATCCACGGGAGAGAAACATCGATCAGCCTGCCTCCTGGGAATGTGCCCTCAACCAAGGTACATGCCCTTGACCAGAATCAAACCTGGGACCCTTTAGTCCGAAGGCCGATGCTCTATCCACTGAGCAAAACTGGTTAGGGCCAGTGTCATTTTTTGATTCAGTATATCTCCCACTTTTTAACCCAATCAGTGGACAAAACTGGTCAAATATTTCACTGCAGTCTTTTGTACTTGCTTTCTGATGTCATTTTACAAATGCAGGCCCTCATCTTCCCACTGCATCATTGTCTGGGCTTTCCACCACACTCTTTGCTACCAGTGAGCCTCACCACACTCTTACTAGAGCAAATAGAAGAGCTGGTTTTTATTTTTTTCTTTAAAGATATAGATTTCAGAAAATAGCCACATGGGGTCACTTCTACCACTACAATTTTTATTTAAGAAAGAAATCAATAAAGCAACCAAGTGGTAGTTTTATTCCTAATATGAGAAGCCACATATGAATTTAAAAGAATAGCAATGTCTTTTTTATATACTTGGAGATTAAATGGCGACACACACATATATATGTAATGGGGCTATATATATATATATATATATATATATATATATATATATATACACACACACACACACACACGTATATGTGTGTGTATGTATATATGTATATATGTGTGTGTGTATATGTATATATATATGTATGTGTGTGTGGTGTATATATACTGTTTTTTCATTCTGAAAAACTACAATGATTCTTAGCCAATTAATAGATATTTATACTAGCATAAAAATAGATGTTAGTAGTGAGTTCAGATCCAATAAGAAATTCCTGTCTTTCTGATTGCTATGCAATAATTGAAAAAGCTTTGAAATGAATATCATGCTTTTACTTTGGACATTTCTTATTTCTGACATGATGCATACTCTTTCTGAATGTTATAAGAGCTGCCATACTTCTGTATACATGCACATGCTTTCTATGGAGAGCAAGCAAGTGGGAGCAATGTGTTTGTCAGCATCAATTTTGTATGCATACAAATACACGAGGGAAAGGACTAAAATGTAAAAGCAAAGAGAGAGGAAATGTCAAGGTTGATAGGTTATGGTGAGGGGAAAATTTACTCTAAAAATCGGTCCTACCATTTAACCTACCGGTGTTAATTTGACTTTATCTTCAGCATGTCTATTGTGTCTATTGGTGATTAAATCTAGGTTGTTCGTCTACAAAGTAAGACTTCTGTTGTTCAGTGGAGCTCAGCATTTCAAGGCCCTTAATCTGTGATTGTCATCCATGCCAGTTTTAAAAGAATTGTTTGAATGTAACTTCACAACACACCATTTTGTCCCCTGCTCTTGCCCTAAAGTCTCCTGAGACTGAAAATCTATGGCCACAATGGATCTGTGCTTTCTAGCAAAAAGCTGTTTTCTCCCCTAAGAATGACTCATGAAAACCACCCCACCCAAACAGAGAACAATACACCGCCAGTCTTTTGTTTCTCCCCAGGATTTGCAGGTTCAACAGAAATGAGAGGTAATGGAGTTGGGCTGCAGGAGGACTACATTGTCCCTCAACTGTTTCTTTCTTTCCCTCAAGCATGAGAGCTGACTCCTCTGGAGGAGGTGTCCTACTGGATGGCTCCTTTTGGAATATGTTCATAACTAATTTTTCCCAGCACCATTTAATTTTAATGTGCTATGCCTCCTCTGCTTGTGTGTTCTTTTTTTGTTTGTTTTTTTGTTAATCCTCACCCAAGGATATTTTCTAATGATCTTTTAGAGAGTGGAAGAGAGAGGGAATGACAGATGTAAGAAAAGCACATCGATTGGTTGCCTCCTGCACGCACCCTGATCAAGGCCCTGGCTGGGGAGGAGCCTACAATCAAGGTACATGCCCTTGACCAGATTGAACCCAGGACCCTTTAGTCCGCAGGCCGATGCTCTATCCACTGAGCAAACCAGATAGGGCGTTGTTCTTGATACTAAATCATGTAGCATCTTTATTGTTAACCCAATTCAGGAAGGGCGTGCGCAGTATCAATATCCCCCTTCCCTGTGTCATGGTGCTTATAGATAATCAATAACTATATTCTCTTAGTCCAGGCATCTTTAGAATTCTCATTATCATTACACTTCAAATAGTCTTCAGCAATCAATCAGGGCTAAAACATAGTCACTACTCCCAGGTTACTCATTTTCATTTAAAATATGTCTATTGAAAAAAGAAAAATTCAGGAGATATAATAATGGATCTCTATTTTTATGAGTATTCCTTATTAAATTAACTATATATATATACTGATTTATGATTTAGCATCATCCTTATGACAGTCATTGGCTTTCATATAAGTTTACTCAAAATATGATTAAATGAAAATGCTATGGATGATTGTTAATTTTGTTAAAGAGCCATATATCTATGCTTTTAAAAAAGCCACATATACATATGCAAATTATATTATTTAATCTACAGAAAAAGCTGGCTTCTCTGTAGACTACAGAATAGTCTACAGAGGATGGATTTAAGGCAACCTTCTTTTCTTTATGCTCCCTAAATGCATTGTACTTACTGGTAGCTTGATTAGGACACCTACCATGCTGTTTTGTAATTGCTTCCTTTCCTGTTTCACTGACCAACTCCTTGGAAGCAGGAGTCCTCCCCTCTCTTTGCATCTTTAGCATCTGTTCAGAGTTTTTCCACATAATATTGGTTTGATAAATGTTTATAGAGTAAATAGCTGATTGAATGAGCAAGAGATTCTATCTTTTAACAAGTGGCTTTATACTCTGCTGTCATGAGATTAATTCTATTCTTAGCACATCCAAAGCATTTAAATGTTCTTATCCTGATGAAATTTTGTTTAATAACTATTTTCAAATTTATATTTTATCTTAAGAAAATTCCAGGTTTTTGCTTGTTGAAATATTAAATAAATTGACCTAATTGTTAATTAATTTAATGAGTTAATTTAATGTTACTAATTAAATTGCAAAATTAATGTTTAATAGCTAAAATCCTTAAAATATATACGTAATTAAATTGGCCCAGGGGACTGTAAAAGCTTAATAGTCACACAAGAATTTTAACTTGCAATATCTTTGGAGGAGTTCAAAACCCATTTTTAATAAATTGCATCATCTTTGGACCTTTTGAGAAAAATTTGGAATTTGAATTTTTAAGATAAATATTATTAAAAGTAAATTACATTTCCAGTTCTTTTCACAATCCAATTATATTCCCACAGCAGGAAAAAAATTGAAAAGTCAGGATCTTATAAAAGGTGGATTATTGTGTACTTACTATCAATAATAATAATCAATGTAAAATCACTCATAGTATACCCTTAAAGGTGTGGACTTATTGGTATTATCTAAGTAAATATTTTTAATTGCAGAAAATGCTGGCATGCATTAAGTATATTTGAAGTTGTCCCTTAAACCTTGTTGATTAATGATATGGATTTTTTTTTCAAGTTACCGTCACTCTGTCTGAATCCTCAGCTTAAACTCACCACTTGGAATCTTATTTTGTGTTTTGAAATTGAGCTAGCACTGGCCCTGTCCAGTTCCTACTTAGGTGCCCACATTGTTAAATCTTGATGGTTATGATTCATGAATCTCAAGGACATTTCTTTTGCACATGAAGATCTATCTAAGTAAAAAATGTGGTCTTTTGAGGAAAGACCTAACCTGATATACTAAAACAGAGTATTTTTTAAAAATACAAAATGTCCACGTGTTTCTTCTGGATGATAGGATTCTAGGTGATTTTTTTTCTTTTTGCTTGATAATATTTTCTATATCTGATAAAATAAATATTTATTAATTATATAAAAATTAGTTAATAAACCTATGGAGATAAAGATGAAATGTCTAATAACATTAAAATTGTGCAATAATAGTATTAAGAGTACTGTACATATTCTATATTGGATGCTTAATCCAATTATTTCCTATAATCTACTAATGGAGTGAATACATTTAAAAAAAAGAATAGTATTTACAAATTATTTCTGTGTATTTGTGTATTGTGATAGTGGATTAATAATGAAAGGAGAAAA
Organism: Myotis myotis; assembly: GCF_014108235.1. Classification (NCBI taxonomy): domain Eukaryota; kingdom Metazoa; phylum Chordata; class Mammalia; order Chiroptera; family Vespertilionidae; genus Myotis; species Myotis myotis. The sequence goes on from NW_023416379.1 coordinate 75,504,580, forward strand.
CACATACAACATATAGAAAAACTCTGGTGTATAAGGGAACTTTGGATCTTCAAGGATGAGACTAGAGATTTAAAGGTAGGTCATGGTCTATAGACCCTGTGAAGGATGTTTGTCTTGCCCTAACTGGTTTGGCTCAGTAGATAGAGTATTGGCTTGCAGACTCAAGGGTCCCAGGTTCGATTCTGGTCAAGGGCATGTACCTTGGTTGCGGGCACATACCCAGTAGGGAGTGTGCAGGAGGCAGCTGATCAATGTTTCTCTCTCATCGATGTTTCTAACTCTCTATCCTTCTCCCTTCCTCTCTGTAAAAAAATCAATAAAATATATTTAAAAAAAGAAAGAAAATTTGTCTTTATTCTAATATTAATGAGCTGTCATTGAAATATTGTAAGATTGATACCATTAGACTTGCACTTTCAAAGTATCATTCTGGCTCTAGTGTGGGAAATGAACAGAAGGGAAAGAGGAGTGGATGAAGAAGAGCCATGGCCCAGGTGGTGGATGGTGATGACTTTGAAAGAAATAGAAACGACTCCAGGAATGTACTGTAGATGAGATTCACAGACTCCAGTATTGGGATGCTTTTAGAAAACAAAGAAGATCCAAAGTCTCCTCTTGGTATAAGTGGCTACATGGTGGTGACACTCACCAACTGGAACATTATATGAGGATCATAATTGGGAGCAAAGATTACAAATTGCATGTTAGCCACACTAAATTTGTGCTGCCTTTGGGATTCATAAGTGAAGAGGACATGTAGGAGGTTAAACATAGAGATCCATAACTTAGAAAAAGGTCTTGGATTAGAGACCAAAAGTTGTCAGTCACTAAGTATAGATTAATGCCTCTGACACATGAGGGTCAGAGTACTGATAGATAAGAGATTAAGCCTTACTTGAATCCAACTACATTGACACCTAAAATGAGTTTTGAAACATTAGTAAGGGCTATTCAGATGAAGATATGGTGGTGTGAAACCCCATTGTAGGTCTAGGAAAATATATCCGGGTTTACTACAATACAAGGTGAGAAAAAGAAATTTAGGAGAAACCAAGATGGCGGCATAGGTTAACGCCGGAGATTGCTGCCTCGAACAACCACTTCAAAAAACTACTAAAAGATGGAACGGACATCATCCAGAACCACAGGAAGGCTGGCTGAGTGGAAATTCTACAACTAGGAGGAAAGAGAATATCATACCCAGACTCAGAGGAGGCACAGTGCTGAAGTGAAATATTCAGGTGCGGAGTGCGCGTGGAGCGGGCTGGTGGTTGAGGGCGTGGTTGTTTTCAATTGGGAGGGAGTTTCAGACTCTGAGCTCCAGATCCGGGCGAGTCTCTAGGGACCCAGACTCAAACGGGAGAAGCGGGACTGTCTGGCTTCAGTCAGAACTCGAAGGCAGCTTTCTCTCCGAGATTTGCAGTGGTTGCTGGGACTCTGTGAGGCAGAGCCCCGAGGGACGGAACTGAGAGCAGCCATAACTGTCCACTCCGGCCCGCCCTGTAGATCCCCAGGGACCCGCCCTGCCCAAGCCTCAGGCAAACGCTAGATTAGCACCACCCTAGAGATCCAGCACAGAAGCCTTCCCACTGCAGACACAGCAGACTCTAATAGACAGTTAGCCTGGAGGTCAAATCACCCCCCGTATTGCCGACAACAATCAAGGCTTAACTACAACAAGACTGCTCACAAAGACCACTAGGGGGTGCACCAAGAAAGCATAAAAAATGCGGAGACAAAGAAACAGGACAAAACTGTCAATGGAGGATATTGAGTTCAGAACCACACTTTTAAGGTCTCTTAAGAACTGTCTAGAAGCTGCCGATAAATGTAGTGAGATCCTCAAGAAATCTAATGAGACCCTCGATGTTATGATAAAGAACCAACTAGAAATTAAGCATACACGGACTGAAATAACGAATACTATACAGACTCCCAACAGCAGACCAGAGGAGCGCAAGAATCAAGGCAAAGATTGAAATGTGAAGAAGCAAAAAACACCCAACCAGAAAAGCAAAATGAAAAAAGAATCCGAAAATACGAAGATAGTGTAAGGAGCCTCTGGGACAGCTTCAAGTGTACCAACATCCAAATTATAGGGGTGCCAGAAGATGAGAGAGAGCAAGATATTGAAAACCTATTTGAAGAAATCATGACAGAAAACTTCCCCTACCTGGTCAAAGAAATAGACTTATAAGTCCAGGAAGCGCAGAGAACCCCAAACAAAAGGAACCCAAAGAGGACCACACCAAGACACATCATAATTAAAATGCCAAGAGCAAAGACAAAGAGAGAATCTTAAAAGCAGCAAGAGAAAGAAACTCAGTTATCTACAAGGGAGTACCCATACGACTGTCAGCTGATTTCTCAACAGAAACTTTGCAGGCCAGAAGGGAATGGCAAGAAATATTCAAAGTGATGAATACCAAGAACCTACAACCAAGACTACTTTATCCAGCAAAGCTATCATTCAGAACTGAAGGTCAGATAAAGAGCTTCACAGATAAGGAAAAGCTAAAGGAGTTCATCACCACCAAACCAGTATTATATGAAATGCTGAAAGGTATCCTTTAAGAAGAGGAAGAAGAAGAAAAAGGTAAAGATACAAATTATGAACAACAAACATGCATCTATCAACAAGTGAATCTAAGAATCAAGTGAATAAATAATCTGGTGATCATAATAGAATCAGGGACATAGAAAGGGAATGGACTGACTATTCTTAGGGGGGAAAGGGGTGTGGGAGATTTGGGAAGAGACTGAACAAAAATCGTGCACCTATGGATGAGGACAGTGGGTGGGGAGTGAGGGCGGAGGATGGGGCGGGAACTGGGAGGAGGGGAGTTATGGGGGGGGGGAAAGAGGAACAAATGTAATAATCTGAACAATAAAGATTTAATTAAAAAAAAAAGAAATTTAAATAAACATGGGTACTTGCACTAAATAGTTAAGGAGAACTTGCCCTCAAAGACAACATGCATGGAAGTCAGAATGCCATTTTGTAGAATTAGAATAATTGAAGAATATTGGCTGAGAAGATGCATGGACAGGTTTATATTTGACAGTGGACACACTGACTGAAGCCTAGAGGATGAAGTTAAGAGCAAAACTACTGGAATGAGAAAAACCTGGTAAGTGTCTATTGCATTTGTCGGTGCTAAGTGCTGAGAGAAGGGGTAGTTGGATTGCAGAGACGATAGATTGAAAAATATTTAGGAAACATGACCCTGCATTGGAGAGTATGCAGAGTGAAAAAGGAGAGACTGTGGCATGACTTTCAGTTCTCTAGTTTTGATGACTAGGCAGACTACAGTACCATTAATGGAGGTTGGCCATTTGGAGAGGAGTTCTCATTGTGGACATGTTGATTTTGAAATGAGGATGGGCTAATCAAGTGAGTATGATTAACCAACCTTTTGATACATGAGTGAGAAAAATTAGGATGTAGTTTGGGCTGGAGAGAACTATTTATGAGTCATTAGCATATAATCAATTTCCAAAAGTAGGAAAGTTAATGAAATTGCATAATTAGCATCAACAAAGCAGGGAGTCAAAGACAGTTTACTAAAGAACATGGATTTTAAGGGTTAGGCTGAGAAAGAGAAGAAATGTCCAAACTGAAAACAAGACGAAACACAGATCGGTGTTGAAGAGAACCATGAAAAACCAGCATTTTCAGGGTGTGAGATCCAGAGTGTGAGAGGCAGAGGGGAAGCCTTGGATTGGAAAGCATGATGTGTTTGGGACACTTGAATCTCTCATCTGTTTTGGAGGTTTTCTTTTTTTTTAATATCACGTGAGTATATTTTTCCATTTATTTTTAGAGAGAGTGGAAGAGAGAGGAAAAGACAGAGATAAATATTGATGTGAGAGAAACACATCAATTGGTTGCCTCCAGCACGACCCCTGACCAGGGCCCATGCTGGGGAGGAGCCTGCAACCGAGGTATATACCCTTGACTGGAATCTAACCTTCGGTCCACAAATGCATGCTCTATCCACTGAGCCAAACCGGTTATGGCTCAAATTTCTTTATGATGATGTTATGCTATTAAGTAAACAGGGATTTCTAGTATTGCTTGTAGTTGTGTAAAGACCTAGGACATCTTTTCCCTTCTGCTGAATATAACTTAAAAAAACCTATAAAAAAATCAAAACACCTTCTACCTGGGTAGTCTAAAACAGCAAATAAATATGGGCAGATTGTGGTGAGGAGTCAAAATTTGGAGGAGTGACTGACAATGAGTGGGTTTTTTATTGTCTGTACTCTTGTGGCTTTATCTCTAGAGCAGATGCTAGTAAAAGCGTGACAACATGGTAGCTAAAACCTTAATAGAAACGTAGTTTCTAGAGAGAGAAACCAGGAAATTGACCCCAATGGGTGGAAAGTGTATTAAACTGATTGAATTTCTCTATCATTAAAAAGAGCACTTATCTGAGATTCAGGAGACCAGATTCTAATCCTTAATTCACCAATTTAGTTCCATTTGAGTCAATCTCTTTGAACATTTATATTACCCAAAAAATTACTATCATGACACTTTCCTGTTTAATTTCTCAGAATTGTCATAAATATCAAATATGGCAATGCTCTCAAGAGTGCTTTAAAAGATCATAAATTTGTACTTAACTATAAGTTATTAGTATTACTCATATTTAAACTTCTGTTGGCTTATAATCTTTGACATTTTTACAATATGGGTTCATATTCCAGACACCAGCTGAACAGTGTCCAAGTTCAGATAATGATCATGACTTAGCTTATCTCAGTACCTTTAATGCAATTGTTATTCGATCAGCTGACATCAGACTGCAAATGCAGTTTTTTTTTTCTTGATTCTATCTATCCTCATATGCAATTGTAGATGTAGTATTCTAGTCTTTGTCTGTCAGATGTGTTATTTAAAGCCCAGTGGCTCATGAGCGAGTGAAACTCATTTAGCAGTGATGGAAATGTGCTCTCTATGGCCTGTGACTTCACACTTTCCTTTCTCCCCATAATTATAGTTCTGAGAGGTTTGTGAACCAATTTAATCACTGGGAACTCATATCATTTAGACTGTTAGTACCTTGGAGTAGTGGTTTCTGAATCAGTGGCACTAGCATAAGAGCTTGATTTTTTTTTCTCTTTATAGTACTATTTGCAATATTACTTGTTTTGATATAATCATTTACAACCAGATGTCCAGGTCTAATGAATACATCACTATGAATTCCTTTGGTATCAACTGTATTCTTGGTATTTCGAAAGAAATAATTTCAGTTGTAACCGCAAATTGGTGGTTCTCTCCTCTCCTCTCTACTTTGTTTTCTTCTTCTCTTCCCTCTTCCTACTCTGCCTTTTTTCTTCTCTTCTCCCTCCTCCTTCCCCTTTTCTGCTCCTTTTCATCTCTTTCTTTCTCTCTTCTATTTATTCTTTCCCTGAGGCATTATTGCCCCATTTAATGTTTTAAAATAAAGGACCACCCATTAACAAATATTTACCTTCTATGATTAAATCTAAACACATCAAGGAGGTTTCAAAATTATACCGACTCAAAATTAGGAGGATTGAAAAGAAAACTAATTTGTATTAACAAAATACCTCAAGTCTATATGTACCAGTAAACTGTATAATTTATTCCACCTGTTTCACCAACCATTTTATAAAAATAAAAGAACCTCTGTATTCAGTCAATAGATTCTGGAGGAGAAAAGTCTCACAAGCTCTATGTGATACTCCCATTCTCTTCAAAATCAATAAATTTCTATTACCACAGCACAGATATATTGGCACTATTTTCTGAAAGTTAAAAAAAATGGAAATACATCTTGATTTGAAAAAATTATACATCACTATAAACTACAATATTAGTTTGGATTGAAAAAAATATTGAATACCTGAGATGACATTTGGAAGCTCTGGGGATAACAGGCTTAGATAATTTAATACATCACACATATACCTCAATAATCAATATAAGCCTGAAATAAAGAGATTTAAAAATGAAAATGTAAATGTACATACGTACATTTGAACTTAGAGCAATACTTTGGATAAATATATATTTATTATTTATGCTTTATTCTTTCTTGGTTCAGTTATCTTTTTCTGATAAAGCAACAGCTAAAATATCTATAAATTGACTAGTAAACTAGGTTTACATGTCAATTCCATCCCATTTAATAAAGATTATTGAATAATAATAACCCCAACAAAAATGATAGCTATCATTTTAGAGAATACACCTGGCATAGTGCCAAGCACTTCAACTAACACACACACACACACACACACACACACACACAATTTCATCAACAGTAAATTTGATGTTACTATATTTATGCTATAAGTAATTAAGCTGAGGTTAGAAATTGATTAAATTACACAATTTTATATATTGACTGTAGCAATGGTGAGACTTGAACACTGGCCTGATTATTCCTTAAAATGAAAATGTACCTATGCTGTACTGGGAGCTAAGAAAATAGAAATAATGACTATCCAGATTCTGTGCTCAAGCCATTCACAGACAAAACTGAGCAGCTATGTTGGGGACTCAAGCCGATAAAATCAGTAAAGCATATATGAATGCCACATAGAAGTACGTACATGATGAGGTATAGAGCTAGAAGGAAGAAGGGACTCTACTAGCATTGTAAACCTTTGATCTGAGGACACTTTTGGAGACTGTCCCCTACATTCTGCTTTCTGCCATTTGGTTATAGTTCTAAGACCTTGGCTTGCACATTTCTAATTTGTATGGCTGTACACCTCTGAGAAGTACAGCATTGTCACTGGAAAAGAAAGACCTTGTGGCTGTGCAAGACTTACCGCTCCTCACCCACCCCCTCATTGGTGATCACTTTGGATTTGAATCCTGCACTCCGCTCTGACTGGTATGGTATCTTCCACTCCTGCAGAGTGGCCCTGTGCTCCTGTATTACAATCAGCCCCAATGAAACTCTCTTACATGGGCCAAAGTGTGAAAATGGCAATTCTCCCTTGTTGGAATGTGGAATGCTCTTCATAATATCATGATTTTACCATTATCATTTGCAGATTTGGATAAGTAAAATATAAATTATTGTAAAGATTTTATTTTATGCACAAACACAGTTGTATCTTTTATCTAATTTTATGTTTAATTATACTGGTAGATGACATTTGAGATTATTTTATATTAGTTTCAGGTATATTGCATACTTGTTAGATAATTATACAACTTACAGGGATTCCTGCTATATTCTAGTACCTAGCTGGCACCATACATAGTTCTTATGATACTATTAACTATACTCCATCCCCATGACTATTTTGTAACTACCAATTTGTACTTTTGAAAAAATATATTATTGAAAATATTACAGCCCTAGCCGGTTTGGCTCGGTGGATAGAGCGTCGGCCTGCGGATTCAAAGGTCCCAGGTTCGATTCCGGTCAAGGGCATGTACCTTGGTTGCAGGCACATCCCCAGTGGGGGGTGTGCAGGAGGCGGCTGATCGATGTTTCTCTCTCATCGATGTTTCTAACTCTCTATCTCTCTCCCTTCCTCTCTGTAAAAAATCAATAAAATATATTAAAAAAAAGAAAATATTACAGCTGTCCTCTCCTCCCCCCCCCCCCCATTTACTCCTTCCAGCCCACATTTGCCCCCTGCCCCAGGCCTTCACCACACTATAGTCTGTGTTGATGGGTTATGCATATATGCAATTTATTTGGTTAATCACTTCCTACCTATCCACCTGCCACCGCTTTTCCTCTGAGATTCGACAGACTGTTTCATGCTTCTATGTCTCTGGATCTATTTTGTTCATCAGTTTATTTATCCTTAGCTTCCACATATGAGTGAGAGCATGTGATACTTGTCTTTCTCTGACTGGCTTATTTTGCTTAGCATAATACTCTCCAGGTCCCTCCATGCTGTCTCACAGGGTAAGAGACCCTTCTTTACTTTTTTTTCTTTTTTTAACTGCTGCATAGTAATCCATGGCGTAAATGTACCACAGCTTTTTTAATCCACTCATTCAATTTCCTTCTCTTTGTGCATGGGGTAGGTGGATGTTGTGAAACTGTTGACTGGATTGTAAATGTTTGGAATATCTGGCTTGTTTGAGTTTGGTGGGAATACTGTCATTTAAGCTGGAGTCAAGTCAAAGTGAAGAGAAGCCTTCCTGAGGAGGGAGAAGTGTTGAGTGTCAGAGAGCATAACTAATCAGAGGAGAAAATAAGGGATTTACAATGTGAAAGACAGTCCCTCCAGTGCACAGAACTAGTTAGTTACTTTGTAAAATAAATTCATCACTCTATGAAGCAATTTTTAAAAAACGTTGCCTTCAGAATAACACTCCCATAATGCAGTTTGACTACCACAAAGCAATTTGATTTCATGTAGCAATTTTGCTCAAGTCATATTTTTAAAATACAACTCTATTTAGTTTCACCTCTCATAATCATAGATTTCTTTATAATAATGCAAATATTAACATCAATCTATTTTTTTCATTTTTGTTTTAGTGTTAATTAGTGTTCATATTTTAGGCAAAATCATTTTAAATCTTGTATTTTGTTTTCAACTGAACATAGGAATAAATAATTTAATTATAAAGGTTGTTAATATAGATTTGAAATAAGTGGAAATACACAAAAAATATAAGGGATAGTCAGAAAAACCCATGGAGAACTGCAGCCATGGCATACACATCTAACTACAATGCGCATGTGTTTATAAAAATCAGCAGTAAAGCCACAACAGGTTTGGCTCAGTGGATAGAGTGTCGGCATGCAGACTGAAGGGTCCCAGGTTCGATTCTGGTCAAGGGCATGTACCTTGGTTGCGGGCACATCCCCAGTGGGGAGTGTGCAGGAGGCAGCTGATCGATGTTTCTCTCTCATCGATGTTTCTAACTCTCTATCTCTCTCCCTTCCTCTCTGTAAAAAAAATCAATAAAATATATTAAAAAAATAAGCAGTAAATTTAGAAAGTTAAGGACATATCAAAATGGATATTTAACACTAGTAGCCTGGTGCACGAAATTCGTGCACATTAAAAGGGAATTAATTGCCCTAACCGGTTTGGCTCAGTGGATAGAGCATCGGCCTGCAGACTCAAGGGTCCCAGGTTTGATTCTGGTCAAGGGCATGTACCTTGGTTGCAGGCACATCCCCAGTGGGGAGTGTGAAGGAGGCAGCTGATCGATGTTTCTCTCTCATCGATGTTTCTAACTCTCTATCCCTCTCCCTTCCTCTCTGTAAAAAATCAATAAAACATATTTATTAAAAAGGAATTAATTAGCAGAGATATTTTAATATTGCTATTTGCCCTTTCTCTATAATAGAAGTGTGAGAGATGAAAAGAAATTAGTAAAATGTATATGAAAATCATATATAAATTATTAATAAATAAACAGTAACAAAAGGATATAACAGAGGCATGATATAAAAATGACAAAAACATGATATGAAAACAGCAAAAACATGATATAAAAACAACAGTCATGCAAACAATGACTGATAAAGTGATTAAACTTATTCTAATATCTCCCTGTACACCACATTAAGAGTGCAAACACTTTCAGAGTGCTTGACTAATTTCCCTTGTGATGAAGTACTTAGAACTTTAATTGTAACATCACATGCTCTTCGAACTCGAGAGAAAACAACATATAACTGACCATGTCCGAAAACGGGTTCAGGTAGGAACATGCCTAACTCTGTCTAGAGTTTGTCCTTGTGATTTATTAATAGTCATCACAAATGCTGGCATCACGGGAAACTGTAGTCAAATCAATTTAAATGGGAGGCCAGTGTCAGATGGGGACAAATTAATTCTTGGAATTAGAACAGCCTCTCCCTCTGCAGATCCTGTTAATACTTCAGCTTTGATAATGTTAGGTCGTAATCTTCTGATAATAAATCTGGTACCATTACAAAGACCCCATTTACTATTGAGATTTCTCAATAGCATGATGATTGCACCCACTTTCAATTTTAGTTTATGACATGGCATTCCCGAAAGAGTAATACTATTGAGAAATTCGATGGGGAAATTTTCCTTTGTTTCTTTGTTATGGGGTGGGGCCACAACATTAGTAACAAAGACACTGAATTAAAACTTCATTGTGGGGAGCCACTACAGTGTTTTGGACAGGTTCAAGCCTTGGACTGATGAGAGGGCACAGTCCTCTCATTGCCACGTGCAAGTCCCAGCTTGGAGGGCAGGGCCCTCCCAGCACAATTATAGCCAACAGCTGTAGCTGTAAGCTTGAACCTGTGGTCTGAACACATGGCCCCACGTGCCTGAGTGATGTGGGCTTGATAGAGTTCAGGTGCATGTAGTTGAATAGGATTGAAACCCAGGAGAATGTTTGTAAACATCTTGGTCATGTCCATACTTTGCCTCGTAGCTTCTGCTATAAACTAAAGGCATGGCTGTGGGCATGGTCACTGTCTCTCAGAGAAGCAGTGTCCTACCGAGATCCGGCTTTCATTCTCTTGTCTGTCTTTTCTAAGCCTTTTAGCAGCCCCCACTCAGGTTCACCCTGGCTGTGCTGGCGGGGCACACTACAGCCGTGGGCAAACTACGGCCCGCGGGCCAGATCCGGCCCGTTTGAAATGAATAAAACTAAAAAAAAAAAAAAGACCGTACCCTTTTATGTAATGATGTTTACTTTGAATTTATATTAGTTCACACAAACACTCCGTCCATGCTTTTGTTCCAGCCCTCCGGTCCAGTTTAAGAACCCATTGTGGCCCTTGAGTCAAAAAGTTTGCCCACCCCTGGTTTAGAAAGATCTGCCTTCACACTCCCAGGGCGGGTTCCTGCCTCAAACTCCGCCCTTACAGGAAACAGCTCCAGGAAACAGCTTGGGGGAGGGCGCAGCCATTGCCAAGACAACTCCTGTAGGACTGACTTCCTTCCTCTCAGTCGCTGTTCGTCTGTACGTGACAAACACCACTCATGGTTTTTATATAAGTAGATATTATTCTCATTGTTGTGAAGTTCAAACGCACATAAAACTTGCTATCTTAATGCAGAAACTTAAAACAAAAATGTTGTGAAACTATCTTTCTTGCAAAAATAGTAATACATAAATTTATGTTTTAAATTAAGCCTTTTAAGATATACTTCTAAGTAAACAAAGTGAAAAGGGAAATAGTTTATAGTACTTATGCTATGGTATCTTGAAATAAAAAGGAGAAATAAATATATACATTTAGTTTGTATATATATGTGTATCTATTTATCTATCAATGTCTATCCCTCTTATGTGTCAAAAGAAAGGCACAGAGGATGAAACATTAGATACATGCTCATATATGTATAGAATATCTCTGAAACAAAAAGCAAGAAAATAGTGACAGGAGTTGCTTTAGAGAGATGAACTGGAAGACAGGATGGGAAGGAGACTTCTGAATTTCCATCAATACCACATAGGCCTGGGTGGGAAGGAGACTTCCTTTGCTACATTACAGTGTTTCAACATTTTATCATACACACCGATTTCCATTTCAAAATAATGATAAGAAACAAAACCATATAAACACTGAAAACCCATAAAATGTTGAAGGAAAACCACCAGAAGCATTTTGCACCTACGAATAAGAAGTTGAAGTTGAAAGCAAGATAATGAAGTAAACCAGCGATCAATAAGGCTCTTAAGAGCTCTCATTGGTCATTTGCAGAATGGCCTTGGGAGAAAACACTAGCACAATAAAAGGTGCTTTGATGACATCTTAAGCTGTAGAGTTAAATCTATTTTGGACTAAAAAGAATTGAATATCTATTTAACAGCCAAACTAAACATAGGAACTCTTATTGCCTTAATAGATGATACTAACTATGTGGACTTCTAGACATGTGTGAGCAATATTAGTGAAATAACAGCTGATTGGCTGAATTTAACACAGTGTTTTGTTGGATCTTGTTTTATATATTTATCATGATATCTGAGAAAAATAACTTACAAAATATTTAATAGTTAATAATTTAATTAATTACAATTGATGTTAAGTCAAAGTATTTACTAAATAGCCTTTCAGGAATCAGAATATTCCTTTGAACAATTTCTAAAAAATGTAGTTGTTTAAGAGGTATTTGCTGAATTGATTTTTCAACAAACAGAAAAGAGAGTATACAATAAATAAATATGTCTCTTGGTTGTTCAAACGGCATCATTTCCTGAAGGTACCTCATTCAATGTGTCCGCCTCTTGATTTTTTTTTTTAGTAAGTCAAGAAGAATAATTAGAATAAATTTTGTTATATTTAGTGAGCTATTCTGTAATTCCATGAGCAGTAATCTTGAGATCTCATTCTGCTATGGTTTGGCAGGAGAAGGTGCTGGTAAAATTTTAAACTCAAGGTTGAATTGTTACATGTCTTTATGGAGGAACACTAGAGACCTGGTACACAAATTCGTGCATGAGCAGGGTCCCTCAGCCTGGCTAGCAATAAGGGCCATCTCACCCAGTCCTGATCAGGGCTGATCAGGCCCGGCTGGCTGGGGAGGTACCGCAGAAGGTTGGCTGGCCAGCTGGGGAGGGATTGTGGGGAGCTCCAGGGCATGTCTGGCCCTTTCACCCAGTCCCAATCAGCTGGACCCTAGCAACAAGCTAACCTACCAGTATGAGCGTCTGTCCCCTGATGGTCACTGCATGTCATAGCCACTGGTCAAGTGGTCGACTGAAAGGTCGACCGGTCGGACACTTAGCATATTATGCTTTTATTATATAGGACAATCAGCAAAATGACTAAGAACTGTATGAAGTGAGAAACTCCATGTACTTTAAGGAATAAGAGTGACCCAGAGTTGACCAACTCAGCAGATTTTTTTGGTACTGAATTTCCATCAATACCACATAGGCACTATAATATTTTTTTCTCTTTTAAAAAATCTATACATGAGATCACTCTAATGAAAATGAAAAGAGTTAGAACTAGAATACTCTGTATGCTATAAATAACTTGACTGTTTCAATTCACACATTTAAAAATACTTAGAAATCTGACATGCTGAGAAAAATGTTTGGGCTGGGACTTCCTTGCGCCAATAAAAAAAAAAGTTAGCTGTCCACTCTAAGACCATTTTACTCTATCATGTGCACATGATTGTACTCTCAACAGAGGGTATTTTTAATGAAATTTTCAATAAGAGCCTAAAAACACTGCTCTACCCCATTCTTTGGTACATGACATTCTGAATACTTCTCTTCATTGATTACTATGATATAGTAATAAATCAATGAAAACTATGATGTAATTTGAATCCATACATTTATATACATCAGAATTTTTAAAATACTATGATAGCAAGACAGGTAATAGACATTTCCAAGAGGCAGCATGTTATATGATGAAGGCTCTGTATATAAAATATTACCTGATTCCTACAGTCGGTTAAACAATGGGCTGGGAAATGTGCTGGGTATTTTTCATATGACATTCCATTGAAACTTCAGTGACATTTATTATGTAGTAAGTGCTCTTTTCCTCCCAATTATATAAGTGAGAGCAACCCCATGTAATACATACTGTTTTATCACCAAATATATAAGTGACTTGCCTAAGATGCTAAGTGATAAAATTAAATTGGATGTTTGACTACCTGTTCTAACCATGGCAAACCCTAAAACACTGTAAACCCCTGGTTGGGTACAAAACTCTTTTACTTTAGTGGTAAATAATTTCAGATAATAATGTGTTAATAAAGAAGTTCTTGGGAGCATTCCTAACCACTTCTGGTTTGGCACTGCTCAATTGGAATCAATTTTTGCTCAAATAAACTCTTACAATGTTTAATTTGCCTTGATTTATGTTTTATCATCTCTGGCGTCAGAAGAGGGAACAAAGGGACTCCTGACTGCCCCCAGGAGCAGGTAACTGCCTCTGGAGGTGGAGGGTAAGCCCCTGTTGGATCCTAGCTCCTTGGCTTTTGGGTTACGTGCTTCCAGACTTTGAGCATTTCTTTTTCCTGAGTAGGTCCAGAAACTGGCCAGAGTTGGACTAGCTCCGGGGTTAGACTGGGTTCAACTTAGAAACAGGACTGGGGCCGATAGGAGGCCTCAGTGAATAAAATTCTGTTGTAAGGTTGAACAAGTAGGTTAACCTTATCAAAGATTAGCCTGAATTACGGTGGCTGCAGTAGAGAACTTTTAACCATCTTAGGTAAGCTTACCCACTTATGAAGTGTCCTAGAGATAAAGGGGTCTCAGGCACTCACTACAAAGAGTAGAGAGAAAGTCATTCTTCCTTCCTTGACAGTTCCTGGTGACTAGGATGCTCCCTTGCTGGGACACCCCTCACCCTGGAGACTGCAGGCACATCCTGGGAAAACTGGCAGAAGCTGGCAAAGGGTAAGAAATCTCACCAAAATCAGCTCTCCCAGGTCTCTGTTTATGGTGCCCGGTTGAAAGAGGAAGAAGGTAAAATTTCACATTGCCCCTTCTTTCCCAAATTCAGATTGGCAGGGAAAAAATTCATTATCATTTCTTCCTCTCCCATGGATAGCTATTGTCTTCTTGTCTCATGTTGTGTCCTGAGAACTTGGCTTGGCAACTGCCAGGTTGAAGACCCTCCAACATGGACAGACAGAAATGTGGATTACACCCTGTTTCTGGCTAGATATGGCTGGACAGAAATGTGGGTTGCATTCCATCTGCAGCTAGGGTCCTATTGACTGCCGCCGACAGCTCTCAGGGAAATTGTGTAAGTCTTTCTTTTGGTTATCTTGGGAGTGGCTCTGGATCCTGGGAGGGCACCCTTTTGAGGACCCCTCTTGAGTCTATGGGTTTGTTCAATATGGATAGGAATATTTGCTGTTTCCTCCAACTGAAACCTGACAAAATATTCAAAAGGATTTTTTTTGAAAGTAGCTCTATGATCAGAAGTTGGCCAAATTGGAAGCCCATATTCAGAGCCTGATAAGAAATTTTTTAAAGCCCTTTTCCTCTAAGCTAAATTATGTACTCAAAGGGAAAGAAATAACATTATGAAGCCAGAATGGAAAGATTAAAACATTCCAAAAAACAAACAAACACACAGCTCTAAATCTAGAAAATAAGAATCTTGATTTTCATCTTCTCCCTGATATTAAACATACACATACACATAAACACACACACACACACACACACACACACACACACACACACACACACACACACACACAGAAATTGGGAGTCATGTAGTTGGATGCCTTGGTCAGAGTCTTGATATCATTCAGGTTGCAATCCAGTTCTTTCATAAATTAAAACAATTTTTGTACTTGTCTTACAAATCAAGTCTATACAATAATGCATATTCTAGAAATAGTTCAAACCCCACCTCGCCTTCTCCCCAAGCCCCAAGCCTCTCCTATTCATCTCAAAAGGCTTGAGATATTATAAAGGATCTGGATTTAGGAAAGAAAAGCCCTTCTTGAAGGAACATACATCCTTTGTGGCTTTGAGAAGTTAATGTTCTGCCTGGTCTTCTCTAGGAACTCAGATCTGTATCTTGAAATCCAGGGAGGTAATTCTCGCAGTACAAAACTTGAATTTATTAAAATAAATTGTAGAAGATTTGTGAAAAAGGAAGCTTGGAAACAGAATTTTATGTGTGGTCAAGCTGACTATACTAAATTTAAATTAATTTGTTTAAGATTTTAAAGATTGAATCTTAATATCCAAAGTACACTGGATGCAACATTGAAATTTGGTTTTCTCTCTGTTAAAATAACAGTTTTCTTGAACTATTGGTCTTGATAAGAAATTGTGAAAGTGTTTTGTTTTGCTTTTAATTTTTTGGATACTCTATCCAGAAAGTAAAGATTTTACCAATATATGTTTCTAATAATTTTAAGGTTATAAAACAGACTGGGTAAAAATTTCTAGAAGAGAAAAATTGGACTTAAGCAGAACAAGAATTAATAACATAGGGTTAAATGAACTGATAATAATGACTATTATTTTTTTACAACTTTTTCTTTGCAACATTGCTGGTTCCTTCATGTTTCATTTTTCCAGATTTAAGGAAACCTATTTCTCTTTTTTCTTAAGCTATCTATGACTTACAGTTATTTTGTAAAGTATACAGCTGTAAACATAACTGAAACATTTACGTTTTCTAGCTGCTTGATCCTTCCAGAATGCTGAAGCTTACTGAGTACTCTTATTTTCACAGCAACACAGGTATTAGCATAAGTTCAAGAAAAATTGGTTCTCCTTGTAACAGGACACAACTGGACACACTGGTTATGTTACCAAGGCTTTGATTGGAATGGTATATTTGAGAATATGCATAAAATCAGATATACCCAGTTTTAAGGAACTAAGGTTTACTTTATGGAGTCAATAAAAGCCCCTTGGAACAATCAGTCTGGCACCTTGCTTCAAGGGTTTCCTGTGGCCTTACCAGGTGAGTAAGAGCCACTTCCTGGCAGGCCCAGGAACCTTAGGCTATTGAAGGGCTCTCAAAAAAGAGGAATTCACCCAAACCTGTAATTACTGCAGGAAAGGTCTCCTGGTAAGTTCTTGGCTTGGCTTCTTAGCCTAAAGAGTTTTCAAAAGTCCAATAAAAGATTCCTTGTGAGGAGTTCTAGCAAAGCATATTTAAAAAGAGCTTATGTGGTCAATCACTGTTATTTGTGCACTTAATGTAAATAATCAGGCCATGTTTAATGAGACTTATTTTGGGAAACAAATTAGCTTTACTGTGACTATTTGTGATAGAAATGAGGGTGGCTATAGAAAATTTTAACACAACCTTGATAACCTTGTGCATTTGAAATTCTAATCCCGCTCAATGTCTTTGAGGTTTTGTTATATATTTGTAAACTAAACTGGATCCTGAATTCTTCTAGTTACCTCAAATATCTGTCTGCAACTCTCCGGACTCATGCTCCCAATTTTCTCGTACCTTCTGATTTGGAATCACTAAGAAAAAGGACTGTCCTTGGAAGTTTCCTTCGAAGGGACCATAGCAGTTCCTCCTCACTACCCAGACGGCAGCCAAGCTTCAGGGACTTGGATCTTGGGTACACATGCCCCAATTTAAAAGGGCTTCTCAAAAAAAAAAAAAGAAAGAAAGAAAAATAATCAACAAAATTATCATTATAATTAAAATATATGAAATAAAAAAATCAATGGAAAAAATATTCAGGAAAAAAGTTAAGTTGTCGGTATGTATTATATAGTCTGGCATACGATGGTTGTGTCTATATTGAACATGTATAGACATTTTGTCTTGTCATTATTCCATAAACAATACAGTACACCAACTATTTATAAAGCAAATAATAATAATAATAATAATAATACATACATACATACATACATAAAGGGCTTCTCCAGTCTCTTGGAACCACATACCCAACAGAGATCTAAAATTAAAACTGACTAGAGAAGTTCCTCCCAAAAGTAGGTGGCATCTTGAGTTGGACAGTTCTCCCAAAATCATAGATCAAGATCTCCATCTGCACTGTAAAACCTTTATTCCTTTTGCTTTTTACTACTTGCTTTGTCTCTGTTAATGTAGAAGACAATGCTCCTTAACTCTGGCAACTCTTGTTGAATCTGCTGCTAAGGCCATTGCTGCATAATAAAATTCCCTAGGCTTTCTTGCTAAGGTGGTTTTAGATAGTGGAATTGCTTTATAATAATTATTGGCTAAAAAAGGAGGAGTTTGTCTTATAGCACATATCTATCCCCTGCTGTACCTTGATCCACACCTCTGGCATTGTAGCAAATACAGGAAATTAAAACAAACAAACAAAAAAAAACCCGAGCCATTTGGCTAAAACAGATTGATCTCCCCTCTGGTATGTTCTTTGATATCAATTGATTTGGTTCATGGGAGCATACTGGCTAAGGAGTATACTACAGTCTCTTGGTATTACCCTCCTAATAACTATTACTGTAGTCTCCCTAATGTACTATGTCTTTTTACATATTCATAGCCATCAGCAGTACATCAGATGGGCCCACTGCATTTGGAAAAACAGAAACAAGATGAATAGCAAAAAAATTCTTCTGTGAACCTGATATCATAACCTAGGTGTTTCACAAGCAGACAAGAGCCACTTAACTCTGATGACTGAGAGTGGTGCTGGTACCAAATTTTGGCCAATCTCTCATGTAGGAGAAAATGGCACAAGGGAAATTATTCAATTAGTTAAACAAAGAGGCCAGTAGACTGATGTGATTTTAACGCCATGCAACCTATGTAAACAACCCAAAAGCTAAGCCTGTGAATTTCTTAAGGTTACAAAATCAAAACACCAAAGACAACCAATCACAAATAGCCAACTAGGTTTCATTCTATAATCAATCAATAATTTCCTTACTTTAGCCTTTTCTCTGCACAAGTTTCTCCCTGAGCTACTGACAGTGGAGTACTCCTAACCTCTTCTTGTTTGGTGCTGTCTGATTCCAATTGATATTTGATCAAATAACCTCTTCAAATTAAGAAAAGAAGTCCTTAGATGGTGGAGTGGATTACAAAGTACTACAAATTTTGTGATAAAACTGAATCTTTACAGAAATTTTGAGGGATATATATATATAGTCTTCTCTTCAGTTTAGTATCTCAACAAAAAAATCAAGAAGTACTGCTACTGGCATGATTATTACTATTACTGATCTCCTACTCTGACCCATCCCAAATTTGAGGGAGGGTATCAAAATACAAAAAATAAAAATAAAAAAATGCCCCCTCCCCTATGAAAACCTGTACCTTAGTTAGTATAATATACTAGAGGCCCAGTGCACGAAATTTGTACACTCGGGGAGGGGGGTTCCTCAGCCCGGCCTGCACCCTCTTGCAGTCCGGGACCCCTCTTTCCTTACCACCCTCCTTCAGCAGAGATGGGAGAGGCTCGTACCATTGCCACTGTGCTCGCCAGCTGTAAGCCCAGCTTCTGGTTGAGTGGTGTATCCCTTGTGGGAGCACACTGACCACCAGGGGGCAGCTCCTATGTTGAGCGTCTTCCCCCTGGTGGTCAGTGTGCATCATAGTGACCCTTTGTTTCGCTGTTTGATGGATTTGCATATTAGGGTTTTATTATATAGGATGAACCAGAGTCTGAGCTACATTTAAAAAGTAGTACTAAGTAGTGCAGAGCATTTAATGAGAACATACAATGATATGTCTAAATAAGAGTTTAATCTCCAAAATTTATAGGGAACTCATACAACTCAACAAAAGGAAGATAAACAATCCAATCAAAAAATGGGCAAAGGACCTAAATAGACACCTTTCAAAAGAGGACATTCAGAAAGCCAAGAGACATATGAAAACATGCTCAAAGTCACTAATCATCCGAGAGATGCAAATCAAAACAACAATGAGGTACCATCTCACACCTGTCAGACTGGCTATCATCAACAAATCAACAAACGACAAGTGCTGGAGAGGATGTGGAGAAAAAGGAACACTTGTGCACTGCTGGTGGGAATGCAGACTGGTGCAGCCACTATGGAAGACAGTATGGAGTTTCCTTAAAAAACTGAAAATGGAACTCCCATTTGACCCTGTGATCCCACTTCTAAGAATATATCCCAAGAAACCAGAAACACCAATCAGAAAGGATATATGCACCCCTATGTTCATAGCAGCACAATTCACCATAGCTAAGATCTGGAAACAGCCTAAGTGCCCATCAGTAGATGAATGGATCAGAAAACTGTGGTACATCTACACGATGGAATACTATGCTGCTCTAAAAAGGAAGGAACTCTTACCATTTGCAACGTCATGGATGGAACTGGAGAGCATTATGCTAAGTGAAATAAGCCAGTCAATGAAGGAAAAATACCACATGATCTCACTCATTCATGGATAATAGAGACCATTATAAACTTTTGAACAATAATAGATACAGAGGCAGAGCTGCCTCAAACAGATTGTCAAACTGCAGCAGGAAGGCCGGGGAGGGTTGCGGGGCAGGAGGTAGGGGGGTAAGAGATCAACTAAAGGACTTGTATGCATGCATATAAGCATAACCAGTGGACATAAGACATTGGGGGATAGGGGAGGCTAGGGGACTGTCTAGGGCGGGGGGATAAAATGGACACATATGTAATACCCTTTGTAATACTTTAAGCAATAAAAAAATAAATAAATAAATAAATAATAATTAAAAAAAAAAAAAGAAAAAAGAAAAAAAACAAAACCTGATAATTTATGGTTATTCAGACCTAATATCTGACAGAAATTTTCTTGGAAATAAACAAAGTGAGTGAGCCTGTCACTTCAGTAAAACAACCAATAGTAATTATTGTTAATTATAACATTTGAGCTTCCAAGCAAAAATTAGAATTTTGGAAAACTTGTATTTGCCACCATGAACTTAACAGTTTCCCAACACTTAAAGACTTTTAAAATGAGATTGGGGATTATATTAACATGATTTTAATGTTATATAATGAAATTTATCAATATTTGGAAGATATTGTATCTCAGCCAGTTAATATTTTTCTTTTTTTTTTAATTAAATCTTTATTGTTCAGATTAAAAAATAAATAAATAAATAAATAAAAATAAAAAAATAAAAAGTAGTATAAAGTAGTGCAGAGCATTTAATGAGAACATACAATGATATGTCTAAATATGGCCTTCAAATGAAAAGAAACACAGCCATTCTCCCCTCAAAGTATGCCTTTCAGATTTACCATTAATACAGAAAAATGAAAAGCCATTTTTTAAAAAACACATATCATATTTAGATTCTATTCTGTAAAAGAAAAAAATTGCTTAATCAATTTTTTTCTTGATAACATCTTATATAAGTGTTTCTACTTAAAAGTAAACAAAATAGCATCCCTCATACACCATGGAATTTACATTTTGAGACAATTAAAGAGAGCACCCTAAATATATATGGCAGATTAATACGGAGCATATATATCAAAGCTGTTTCTGAAACTGTTCCAAAAAAATGAACAAAATAGATATATTTCAGACCTTAGGTTACAAAATATATTTCATTTGAGATTGTATACAAAGGTTTAGACAACTACTGCAATATATTTTAGTACTTCAAAGAACACAAAAAAAGCACGTAAATGGTTTTGTTTTTCTTTGTTCTTGCTTTCTTGAGTTGTGAAATAGGTCCTCACTGAGTCCCATCAGCAGCCATGGCTGAAAGCACTGAATAGTAGCACCATAGAATCATACAGAAAAGGCTTTATCCTCAGTGCCACACAATCTTAACTGTTCCCCAAAGCCTACATGAAGCTTGTGGAGATAACTTATTTGGATCACAAGGTGTCGGCTTTTTTTTAAAAAAATAAAAGCATTTGCCAACATTTTAAATGCAAACACTTATGAATTTTTAGATTCTCTTGGAAAATCGGGTGATCTGGAAACTGTTAGTTTCCCATTGTCATCTTCGCTCCTTCCCCCAGCCTGCTTTTCTTTTTCTTACCTCTTGCCTGTTTCTTGCAAGGATTTGAGTTTATATCCATTGCCTTTACCCAAGTTAAATCCTTTAATTTTCACATTTCTGTTCATGGCATGCCTATTTCTACAGTTTAAGCTCATGTACTCAGTCATCTTTACTCACCCCATCTTTTTCCTTTAGTTCCATCTCCATCAGTCACCGTCTCTGCATGTCCATAGGACATACCACCACAGACCTTATCCAGGACCCCAGATACCATGCCAATTGCTATAAGCAGACACCTAGTTTAAGTCCTGACTTTTCTGTCCCAAAACAAGCCATTATTAATCAGACTCATTTTACTAAATGTGTTCACTTTGCACTTACCTACATATACTTAGTAATCTTGTCAGGGTATTATGTGGTTTATTCCTAGTACCATGACATATTTGACATCTCTAAGTACCTTATTATGGATAAAAATGGTGGAGCAACCTGGAGCCAGTTTTGCCCCCTTTGCCAGATGACAATTTTTGGAAAATTTGGGGCTTTTCCTTATTTGCCCTCTATGACCATGACCTTTCCCTTCTTCAAGATTCTTTACCACTGTTATCTGATAACACAATACTATTTCTCTCCTTTCAGCTCCTATTTTTCATCTCCAAATTCTCTATCAACTAGCAGGTCATAAATTCTTAAATAGTAAGAATTCAGTTTTGTTCTGCATACTTAGTTATGTAATAGGCAGAACATGAATTTTTATTAAACACATTTTTGAAATGAAGTGAATTGAATTATATGAACCACAGCTACGGTTCATTCATTTAATTTTTAATCATAATAAAGAATCTTTGAACAAGGGGAAGGAACCAGCAACACAGTGTTGAAACATACTTAGGCTTTGAAGTAAAACATTCAGACCGAAATTCAGATCCCTACCACTGCCTAAGAGCTGTGAGACCAGAATCAAATTATTTAAGCTCAGAATTACATAGTCCTTGGATATAAACTGAAACTAATGATTCACAATAATCCTATCAGCCTTCCAAGGGTGTCTCAAGAATAAAACAGGTTCATGTATTTAACATGCCACTTACTTTGCCTGAGGATAGGCAGGACTGGGCAGGCTGAGCACCTTATATTATTAGAATTGTATTTTAGGAAAGGAAACCAAAGTAAGGTCTTTCAAACAGTTAAAATTCATCACAGAGCTAGGTCCCATGTGTGAAGAAGTAAAAGCATCTTAGAGACCGACTGGATTAACTACTAGAAAGAGGACAATCAATTAAAATATATTCAATAATATCTCTGTATCTCCTGGCCTGTGCCAAGCACCATGCTGGACAGTGGGGATATTGTAGTGAGAAAAGCTAAATATGGTTTCTAATCTCATGGGATTAATAATCTGACAAGTGAAGTAAAGACAGACATTTAGGAAACAGTAACAAGTGTCGTGAGTGATATGAAAAACTGTACAATGCCGTCACAGCATATACCTGGGGAAGCTAACGCAGCAGGAAAGGGCTTCTGTGCTGCTTAGTTTTCGTGTCAGCTTGACCAGGCTCAGGGATGCTCAGGTAGCTGATACCACATTGTTTCTAGGTGTGTCTGTGAAGGGGTTTATTCAGAGAGATTAGCACCTGAATCAGTGGACTGAGCAAAGAAGATCACGCTTGCTAATGCTTGTGGACATCATCCAATCCATTAAGGGCCTGAACAGAACAAACAAGAGGAGAGAGTATCCATCCATCTTTTGCTGCCCTCAGACATCAGAGTTCCTGGTTCTCAAACTCTGACTTGGACTGGGACTTGGACACCATCCCTTGCGTATGGGACCTTCAGGTTTGCACTGGAACTACACCACCAGCTTTCCTGCGCCTCTAGTTTGCAGGTGGAGATTGTGTGACATTTTTGCCTCCGGAATTGCTGTGAGTGAACCCTTCATAATGAAATCTTTGTGTCTATCCCTGTACAGCCTGTTGGTTTTGCTTCTCTGGAGAACCCCCACTAATACAACTTCCCTGTGAAAGTGCTTTTTATTCCAAAACCTGAAAATCAGTAAGTGTTGACCAGGATAAGGGTAAGAGTAAAGGGAGAGAAGTGGGGAACAGAGTAAATATGGGAATGAAAGAATGAGTTGGATTTTGAATGTTTCTGAAACTGGACACTAAGATGCTGGGATATGATGCCAGAGATAAGACCAGCATGGCCGGGTGAGGGACATGGACAGTGAAGCTGGAGAGACAGAAGCTACACCATTACAGCCTTATAAAAACATTCAGGACTTTGGATACGATTGTTAAGGGTAACAGGAATCCATTGAAGGACTTCGTATACGGGTATAAAGTGATCATACTGACATTTTTGGTTGTCTTTGGGTTTTTCTTAATTTGTTTTTATTTTCAGATAATTGTGATGATGACTTTTAAAAATCATTTTTCTTGGGGAATGATCAGAGAGGAACATAACTGGGTGTGAGGAGATGGGTATGGAGGCTACCAAAGTGATCCAGGTACAGTGAGTATATTTTTAATGTCATCCATCACATTACTATTCCTAATCTAAGTGGTGTGCATGGAGATAACACCACTCTTCCTTTTCTGGGGATAGATACCCAGAGTAGCCACCTCTCTCATCACTGTATTTGTCCTGGAGTGAATAATATACCCAAAGAGAGCAAATCAGCCCTACCTGGTTTGGCTCAATGGCTAGAACATTGGCCTGTGGAGTGAAGGGTCCCAGGTTCAATTCAGGTCAAGGGCACATGCCTGGGCTGTGGGCTCAGTCCCCAGTAGGGGGCATGCAAGAGGCAGCAGATCAATGATTGTCTCTCATCATTGATGTTTCTATCTCTCTCTCCCTCTTCCTTCCTCTCTGAAATCAATAAAAATATATTTTTAAAAAAGAGAGCAAATCATAATTTTTTTGAGAGACTGATATGGATATTGAGGTAGGGGGGAAGATCTCTCCTTCTGGGGAAAGCCAATGCTAAGGGTCATGTAAGTCCAAGCTCTTGGGGCATCTTGGCCTTAGCACAAACAGGTCCTGCTTAAGAAGCAAACCTACAGCAAGCAGAGCTTGGTGGTAATTTGAATTTCTGACAGAGGAAACTACAAAGTCCTGACCATTAGGCTGAGACACGATGGAGGAAAATAGAATAAAGAGGGGAAAAAAGACAGAACGCTATCCTATAAAACTGATGTTCAAAGAACTAAATATAAAGTCACCCTTACCGTTTAGTTAATATAGCCGCGCTCAAATTTAAAATATTGCCCACATGTGAGCGTATTTGCCACATGTAAGATACTCAATGCACATTTGTTGACTTCTATCTGATGAAGAATGAGAAATGAAAAGAATATTAGTCTTATTTTATTACCAAACTTCTGACAGAAACATCGCATAAAAATGTGGAGGCCTAATTTCCCAAAGCTCAGACGGGGTTTGTGATGGTGTTTTCTATTCTTCTGTCTTTCAGTGCAGCTCTGAAGCAGTATGCAGCCCAGGAGGCTGAACCTAGTGACACTTCTGGCCTTCTGAGGCCGGCCGCCAAGCCGCTCTGGTCTTGGTTGGGTTTGGCAGCCCCTCTGCTCATTCTGAAATGAAGAATTCAGTGAGTCCTTGCAGTAACCAGTTACGTTCTGAAGTGGTGCCCGTACCCAAACTACATGACAGCTATAATACTTTCCCAAGGAGCCATGCTGAACAGAGAGTGGCTTTAAAATAGACTCAACCAGGGTCCTGGATTCAGGCGATTTTGATCAACAACAACATGTGCTTGCTTTAATACGTTTCCACAAGACTGATGACATAGGAAATGGGCCAAATTGCACCTAAGCATGTCAGTAGAAACTACCTCAATTGTCTTTTGCTTCAGGGCTTGATATAAGAACAGTACATGAGAGTGTGGTCTGCTGGATTAAGTCCCACAGCCCACATTGTCACTTACCTAAACCCTAATAGAACTTTCCAAGGCAGTTGTGATTACTTATACCCACACCCTTTGCTTTGCCTTCTGGCTCTTGAGCCACACACATTTACACTCTCACCTGCCTATTTGAGGAAATCCTTTCTTCCTGCAGTTTCTGCGACGTGAAGCTTTCCTGGTTCTCATGCATAGTTGACACTTAATTTTTCCATTTCTTTTTACCTTCTAATTCTGTGATCCACGAGATTCTATTCAAAGCTGTAGACACCTTACTACCTACATCTGGTGCTCCTGACTTTAGCGTAGGTCCCTACTTCTATCAAAAAGAAACCTTCCAAATATACATTTGCTCAGCATGTCAAATTTAACATCCTCAAAGTATAAACAAATCAAGTTTCTTTCTAAATATGCCTAAATATGCCTTCAAATATGTTTCTTCAAATAAAGCAAAGTACAAACAAAACATCATTTAAGGAAAAGAAAATGGAACATATGTGAATATTTTATTTTCATAAATGTGGATAAATGACATTTCTCATAAAAAAGCAAGTCATTCTTTTCTCAGCCATATTAAATTCTATTTTAGAAAAAGAGAAGATGCAACTGCTATTTTTCTCAACATTGTTTTTGTTGACTTATTGAGTCTCATTTTTACAAATGAAAAATGGCAAAAATATCAATGTACCTACAATTTTCTGAACGTTGATCTCCAGTAGCCTATACAATTTATTTTAATCTGCACTTAAAGGGCAGGTGCTGATCCAACTGTATCTATTTACCATGTGCTGCTTTGTACTAGGATGAGGAAAACATACTAATTGCTGTCTTCTGTATGACACTGAGGAGTCATCATGAAACAAAATCACTTTGCTGTGTCTTCTGGCACATTCTGGTCATTTCACGAACAAAGCGTGGTTCAAATTGATTATTTGTCGGTAGCAATCAGTATTAATGGTTTCACCTGGTTTTAGGAGCTCATAATACACCACACCTTCCTGATCCCAGCAAATGCAGAGCATTGTCTTCTTTCCAAAGTGATTTGGCCTTGCAGTCGATGTTGATGGTTGACCTGGATCAACCCATGATTTTGTGTATTTGGGATTCTCAAAATAAATCCACTTTTCATCGCCAGTCACAATTCAATGCCAAAAAGACTTTCTTTCGTGTCGTTGAAGCAACATTTTACTGATGCCTTTTCGGTTTTCCATTTGTCTTTCGTTCAGTTGATGCAGCACCCATCCTTCCTTTAAAATCCTTCCCATTGCTTATAAATGATCAGAAATTGTTTGCTAAGCATTGTTTAATCTTTCTGCAAATTGTTTTTGAGTTTGACACGCATCTTCATCCAGTAATGCTTGTAATTGTTGGTCTTCAAACTTTTTCGGTTGACCTGGACATTGTCTTTCACATTGAAATCGTCACTTTTAGCCAGGGGGGGGGGGGGGGAGGAAACACATGTAATACTCTTTGTAATACTTTAATAAAAAAAAAAAAAGAAATCGTCACTTTTAAAGTGTTTAAACCAGCGTTCACAAGTATCTTGGGATGGAGCATGTTCACCATAAGCTTCCTGAAGTATACGATTACTTTCAGCAGCACTTTTCTTCAAAATAAAGTAACGAATTAAAACTTCCCGCAACTCTTTTTTTGGCACGAAATTCGACATTTTTAAGCATAAAAATATCTATGATGTTAACACCTTCAAAAAATTTGACATATGAAGTTTTGAAGCTTGCTGTCAATAGACAATAGAACAAAATAACATACATATCAAATCACATATATATCAACATATGTGTAACTCCATCTATTGAAAAAAATCCGCATTATTAACTGGTACACTTGGTAAAGACTTATAGCTCTGTTTTTGTTCCATCAATGTTAGTTAGTAATTTCGCAATTCTCCTTTGAAAGATGAAAACATTATTCCTCTACATTTCCCTCGTCCCTTTTTCTTATTCCACTAAACTCATTCAACACATACTTTAGATCACCAAGATTGCAAGACTACATTCTCCTCTACACCCAGACATAAATCACTCTAACTGTGAAAAACTAATAAAAGATCATTGAAATTCCATTTACTCTAAACCTAGGCTTCATAGTAAATAAAAATATGTTGGAAGTGAAAACAAAGTTGGAAGGGCACTCAAATTCTAGCACAACTATATCCAACTTCCTTCCCTTCCCCCAGCTACTGGTCAGTGCCCTCAATAAGGGATACCTGTACATGGCTAGGCATTAGCATAATGGATATTCTGTGGCTTTTGTCCTCTTTGTTTACCTAACAAATTGCATTATAGAACCTCCATTTGGAGATATCTCAATTAGAAACTATTTAGCTTCCCTTGGGAACAAAGATGTAGCCGGATAACAAGAACAGATGCTTTTCCTACCTCATCTACAAAGTCTAGGTAATTGATTTAAGATATGTGATATTGGGCCATCAAAGTGGCTCACCATGGCTTTTCTGAAATAACAAGGAAACAGAACCTTTGAAGTGAATATTGCTTCGACAAGAACAGATCGCACAACCAAGGATGGGGATGTTTTGTTTAATAGTAAGTAGTGTGAAGATTCTGATAGCTAAATGACCGCGACTCATATGATACCTTTCAGGAACTCCCAAGAGTCAAGGCTTCGGGGGACTTAGTCTTCCTAGCCAAAGGCAGGATGATTAATACATCCTTGAGATGAAAAAGATGTAGCATGCACTAGAAACACAAGGATGTGGAGAACAGGGAATCCTCATGCATTGTTGGTGCAAATGCAGACTGGTGCAGCCATGGTGGAAAGCAGTATGGGGTTACCTAAAAAATGTAAAAGTGAAACTGCATTATGACCCAATGATTCCATTTCTGGGAATCTATCCAAAGAAACCTGAAACATTAATTTGAAAGAATATATGCATCCCTATGTTCCAACAGCCAAGATTTGGAAGAAGCCCAAGTGTCCATCAGTAGTTAAGTGGATAAAAAAGCTGTGGTACATTACACAATGGAATACCACTTGGCAGTAAAAAGGGGAAAAAAGTTGCTATTTGTGACATGGATGGACCTGAAGAGCCGTTATACTAAGTGAAATAAGCCAGTTAGAGAAAGACAAATACCATATAATTTCACTTATATGGGGAATCTGATGAACAAAATGAACTAACAAGCAAAATAGAGACAGACTCATAGGTAAAGAGCAGGATGACAGCTTTTGGGAGATGGTGGTGAAGGGATTGAGCAAAAAATAAAATAAAAAACAACTACTCATGGACACAGATAGCAGTGTGGTGATTGCTGAGAGGAAGGGAATTTGAGGAACAATACAGTGTACAAATGATGCATTGTAGAATTGTGCACCTGAAACCTGTATAATTTTGTTAACCAGTGTATAACAAAAAGCAAAAGACCTTAAAGGGCCATTTTATTAACATCTTCCCTGATGCAGCAATTTCTTTTTTATATATATATATATATTTTAATTGATTTTTTACAGAGAGGAAGGGAGAGGGATAGAGAGTTAGAAACATCGATGAAAGAGAAACATCGACCAGCTGCCTCCTGCACATCTCCCACTGGGGATGTGCCCGCAACCAAGGTACATGCCCTTGACCAGAATCGAACCTAGGACCTTTCAGTCCTCAGGCCGACGCTGTATCCACTGAGCCAAACCGGTTTGGCTGATGTAGCAATTTCTATCTCTCATTTACCCTTCTTGCATGCGCACATACAAATATACTGTTCCCTTAAAACAAGGGTGTTAACCTTGCTAAGATATTTCCTCAAAATCAAGAAATGTAATTAACTTCACTTTCTGCATGTGCCAATCATTTATGTCAATCAGAAAATATTACCCAATACAGGTGAAAGGAATCATAGTTTAAAGATAATCTATATCTAGCTTGACTTTTCCCATCTGTTATATACACTGCAGCATGTGTTGCAATAATATCACTTTTATCCTAACATGAAACAGTGGAATATGTCAAAAATCAAGAAAAATAATGCAAAGAAGCAAACAAAAACCGTGTATCTATATCTATACAGCAGGTCCTCATATAATGTTCTTGTGTTATAACATTGATGAGAAAAATAATCGATTCCCTGCCAGGGCCACTGTCTGTGTGGAATTTGCATGATTTCCTATGTTTGCATGGATTTTAATTCCAATTTCCTCCACATCCCAAATATGTGCAAGTGAGGTGAACTGGAGTGTCTCCCTTGTTCTAGTTGAAGAGAATGTGGGGTGTGGCTGTGAGTGTGCCCTGTGATGGAAGGGCATCCTGGAAGGGTAGCTTTCATTTATTTCAGTGGTTAATATGGAAGTGTTTTGGATCTTTATGTAGAAGTTTGGTAATACCTTTGTGACCAGAAATATACCATAAGGACCCAAATCTTATTTATATCAATTAGCCTATGGTAAAATTGTTTTCTTTATGTTGTTTGCTTAAAGTTGCACTTTCCAAGAACCTATTGAGGACATTAAATGAGGACTCACTGTATCTCTTTTTATTTCTATCTCTATCTCTGTCTCTATCTCTATCTCCATCCTATCAAGCTATCTATTTATCTATTTAACTATCTTCACAACCACAGACCACAAAAACATAAATCTTTCAACTATGTGGATAAAATGAGAGAAGACACAAAAATGTGTGGTTACCTCTCCAAAAAAACACTTGTTGAGAAACTCAACCAATAATCTTTTAATTCAAAATAAAAGGGCATATAACAAATAACCCATAGGAAAAATGAATAAGTTGCCTGCCTTTAGAATCTATAAAAGGTAAAAACAAAGGAGGTGACTCTTTAATTCACCATTCCACTGAATAATTTTCAATCTGGAATGTAAATTAGACAAAATGAATGGCTATGAATTGAGTGGAGAACTAAAAGAAAAAAGAAGGAAAATAGCTTTGCAACCGATGATCAGTGTGAGCAGAAAAGAGCTGAATAAAATAAAAACTTACAGACCTATAACTTTTAAGACACAGTGTCAATGCAAAATTACAATATCGGGATCTGCTGACATATCAAATGAAAGGTGACAATCGGGAAGCAAGAAGTGAACTTCAAGGTGGAAAACAGAAAATGGCAAAGTTAACAAGAAAGAGTTTCAGGACTGAATGGCCAAATTAACAGTTAACCCAAGTCATACCTCCAACCATCATTACATAAGTCTAGAAAAAACAATAGAAGTTCCAAACATAGTATTTTTTTATTAATTATTAATAGAAACATCTTGTGTATAATAAAAGCTTAACTACCGTTTCCACTGCCCCTCTTAAAAAAAGTAGAAAAGATAAGAGAACATGACAAAAAAAGAGGCAGATGAATATATTTTAGTAAAAAAACTTACTGAAGAGAAGTTCAAGCAACTCGAGATGAAAGAAGATATCATAAAACAGCTACAGAATTTGAAAAGTGTACAGTAAGAATTAAAAAAATAAATAAAGGAGAGAATATATGATAGGAACATTGGGGTCTTCTACTTTCAGCTATTATGAAATAAAAGGAAATAAATTTACTGTCCATTCTTTAAAAAACACACACACACAAACTAGACAAAATTTATGAAATAACAGTTGTTATTTATTGGGTAATAACCAATGCAGAAATCTAATTTCCAAGATAAGAAAAATAAAGGAAGATCTATAATCACTCTAGCTCTCTTCCTGAAAGCAAATTTCACACCGCAGGGCATGTTGGTCTCACCAGGCAGAGTGGACAGAAACCAGATTTCAGGGAGTCTGAGGCAGCTGGAAGTTGCAGGACTGAATTCCAGATTGAAGGAGGTTAGACAAAGAGCCCCAGAATTCTTCATGGAGTTCCATGGAATTCCTGCTGTATCAAAACATGTACCTGTGTGGGTTCAACTCTACAAAGTCAGCGAAGGGCAACTAGGGCTCTTTAAGATGAATAAGTCCTGGCGCTCCCACAAACAGATATCATTTGAATTCCCACCAGCCAGAGTAGAGAGATGCTACTGATCACTCAGGGCACATCTTATTAGACATCTAACCTATTCCTATTACAATGGCTACTCTAACCACTCTAAACAAAACTTTGAAAAGGATATAACTGACTAGCAAATTATTTAACTGTCAAACAGGTAAAAAGTCAACTCTCTTTAAAATAAGACAACAGGCCCTGGCCAGTGTGGTGCAGTTGGTTGAGCCTTATCCCATAGGCCACAGATCATGGTTTGATTCCTGGTCAGGGCACATGCTTTGGTTGGGCTCAATCCCCAGTAGTTTAGAAGGCAGCCAATAGATGTTTCTCTCGGTCTCAATCTCTTTCCCTCTCCCTTCCTACCTCTCTAAAAAATCAATTAGAACATATTTTAAAAATAAGATAAAACCACATATTCAAGAGCATAAAATCTGCAATGATCAGAATTCAATAAAAATATGAATATCAATAAACAGGAAAATATAATCCATGCACATGAGAAAATTATCTAAATAGAAACAGATACAGAAATGACAGAGATGATGGAATTAACAGATGTTAGCACAGCTATTATAACTATGTTCAAGCATGAAAAGGAAAAGATGAATGTGGGTGAAAATAAAAATAAAAGATATAAATGATAAAAATGTAAACTCCAGAGATGACAAATGTTTTACCTGAAACAAAAATTCACTGGGTAAGATTAACAAAGAATAGGAAATTACAGAGAAAAAAGATCAGCAAGCTTGAAAACAATAATATAAACCATAGCATAAGAAAAAATTTAAAAATGATAATAGTTACAGGATAATCATAAGTGATCTAATATATTTGCAATTGGAGCCCCAAAACAAAGGATTTGAAAAGAATTTGAAAAATTTTGATATCTGGAAAAAATCTATAGCCCAAAATATGTTAGAATTAATATACCCACAAACAAAAAACTATATGCTGTTTACAATAATTCTACTCTAAATATGATAATATATGTTACAAGCAAATGAAAGAAAAAATATATAACATGTAAACACTAATCTTAAGATGGGATGGAGATATTAATAGCAACAAAGTACATTTAAGAATTGAGGCTATTACCAAGAATAAGGAGGAAAATTTTATAATTATAGCAATGTAAATTCATTAATGAGAAATAATCTGACATGTGTATGTCTTCAAAAACAGATCTTTCACCTGCATAAGGGGAAAAAATTACAGACCTGAAAAAAGAAATACACTAACCCACAAAGCTGTTTGAATACATCATTACTCTTGTCTCAGTAATCTGGAATACAAGTAGGTAGAAATTCATTAAGGATACAAAAGACCTTAGTAATTCTCTCATCCAATTTGACCCAATGACATTCATATTAAAGTCCTTCCAATAGTAGCAGGATTCACCTCGTGCTCTTATTTATATGGAATATTCACCAAGAACACCATATGCTAGGCCATATTACAAGTATTAGTACATTTAATAGCAACTGCAATCAAACTGAATATGTATCCAACCTTAATGAAACTAAATGAGAAACCAATAGCACAAAATCATCTGAAAAAAAAAAAACAACAACAATCACACACATACACAAAATGTCCAAAATATATGGACATAAAACAGTATACTACAAAGTCACAGTGGGTTAAGGAAAAAATTATAATAAAATTAGGAAATATTTTAACTAAATATAAATAAAAACAATTGTGATATGTAGCTAAAGCACTGTTTAAAGGGAAATGTATGGCTTTAAATTATATTTGAAAAGAAAGATCCAACATTAATGCCTTCAATTTCTAAGTCAAGAAGACAGAAAATTAAGAGTAAACAAAGCACAAAATATGCAAAAGAAAGTAAATAATAAATATAAGAGCAGAAATCAATAGAGTAGAAAATGAAAAACACTACAGAAAATTAATGTTGGACTTTAAAAAATCAAAAAGATTGAAATATCTTTCTACAATGAATTGATTGTTTACCTGGAGAATTATTTAAAACATTTAAGGGAACTATAATGCTGATTCCTGACAAACTCTTTCATTGAAAAGTGTGGAAGGAACACTTCCCAACACATTTTACTAGGCCAGTAACACCCCAGCAACAAATCAAGCAAAGACATTACAAGAAAAAAGTTACATACTAAAACAGTGACTTTTCTTTTTCCCTTGTGATTGTGGGCAAGGCATAGAAATGTAAACTCTCACCATTTGATTGAAAATTTTGTAGAGGACCTAGCTCATACAGCAAAGCAAGAAAAAGGAATGAAAGACATACAAATTGGAAAGAGACCTAAAATCTCTATTTAAAGATAATATAACTACATATATACAAAATTCTAATTAATCTACAAAAGAGCTACAAGAATTAATATATGAGTTTTAAAATGTCAAGTGGTCCAAGATCAGTGTACAAAATCAATTTTATTTATATACTAGAGGCCCAGTGCACAAAAATTTGTGCACCCAGGGGGGGTCCCTCATCCTGGCCTATGTCCTCTCACAGTCTGGGATCCCTCGGGGGATGTCCACCTGCTGGCTTAGGCCCGCGCCCCGGGGGGATCGGGCCTAAGCTGGCAGTCAGACATCCCTCTGGCAGCCTGGGAACCCTCGGGGGATGTCCACTTGCCAGCGGGGAGCAGGCCTAAGCTGCAGTCGGACATCCTTAGCACTGCTGAGGAGGCAAAAGAGGCTCCCACCACCACCGCTGTGCTGGCAGCCGTAAGCCTGACTTGTGGCTGAGCAGAGCTCCCACTATGGGAGCACACTGACCACCAGGAGCGTCTGCCTGCTGGTGTTCAGTGTGTGTCATAGTGACCAGTCATTCCCAGTCATTCTGCTGTTAGGGTCAATTTGCATATTACCCTTTTATTATATAGGAGGATAGAGGCCTGGTGCTCAGGTGGGGGCTGGCTGGTTTGCCCTGAAGGGTGTCCCGGATCAGGGTAGGGGTCCCATTGGGGTGCCTGGCCAGCCTGGGTGAGGGGCTGATGGCTGTTTGCAGGCTGGTCAAGCCCCCCTGTCGGTACCCTCACCCATGGGGGTGTAGCCAGCCTGGGTGAGGGGCTGAGGGCCGTTTTCAGACTGCCCACAGCTTCTTCAGGGTGGGGGGGGGGTCTTGCTGGGGTGCCTGGCCAGCCTGCGTGAGGGGCTGAGGGCCGTTTTCAGGCTGGCCATGCCCCCCGGCGACCCAAGATCCCATCCTCTCCTTTTTTTCTTTTCTTTTCTTTTTTTTTTTCAGTGCCTCCTTGAGCAAAAGCCAGGGCGGGCTGGAAGCAAGTATCTGGGATTTATTTATCTTCTATAATTGAAACTTTGTAGCCTTGAGTGTAGCCCAGGGCCAGCCAGGGGAGGCTGGAAGCTTGGCTTTCTCCATTGCCGGGGGCAACCCAAGCCTCCTGCTGTTCCAGCTCCATGGCCACCGCCATCTTAGTTGGGCTAATTTGCATATTCACTCCTGATTGGCTGGTGGGTATAGCAGAGTGATGGTTAATTTGCATCTTTCTCTTTTATTAGTGTAGATACTAGTAATAATGATTTAAAATTGAATTTAAAATAACAATAATTTAGAATATAAGCACATTCATAAAAATTTATGGATGTTTTAACAAAATATAGGAAATTATCCATTGAAAACAATAAGAAAAAAAGAGACATATGTAATACTTTCAATAATAAAGAATTTAAAAGAAAAGAAAACAATAAGACATTGCTGACAAAAATAAAGGAGATCTACATGAATAAAGAGATATATCATATTCATGGGACAGATGCTTTAAGTTATTAATGGTTAATTGCTTCTATAGATTCAACATAAAAGTCCATTCAAAATGCAAGCAGTAATTTCTTTCAATAGGAAAGCCTATTCAAAAAATATAAAAATATAAAGGTCCTAGCAAAGCCATAACACTTTTTAAAGAGAAGAATCAATTTGGATGGCTTGAACTACAACTACTTGATTTCAAGTTTACAATGTTATAGTAATCAAAACAGTATAAAATGGCACTGGAATATTAAAAATCAATGGAAAAGAACAGAGAGGCCAGAAATGTACCCACACAAATATGGTCAATTAATTTTCAGCAAAGTTATGAAGGTAAAAGTTATGTAAAACAATAGTTTTCAACAAATGATGCTGAATAACAATAATTGGATTTCCAAATAAAAATACTGAACTAAAAACCTTACCTGAAACCATATGCAAAAATTTATACCAAGTAGATGATAGACCTATACATTGAAACTTAAAAAACAAATATTTTTTAAGAATACATATAATATCTTTCATTTCAGTGTAGGCAAAAACTTGTAAATTAGATACACAATTAGCATATTATTGAACAATTTCACTTCTAGATATTTAGCCAAAAGAAATGAGAACCTAAATTCACACAGGACTTAAACCCAAATATTTTTAAAAGCTTTAGTTATAATTGCCAAAAACTGGAATAGATTTTTTAAATGTAATACAATAAAATGGAATATATCCACTAATATCGAAGAATTAACTTCTGATAGACAACATGGATGAGACACAATATTATTTTGAGTGAAAGAAGTCAGGCACAGAACATTATGATTTTGCATTATCCATTCACTTGAAACTCTAGGAAAGAAAAATCTAATTTAGAGATCAATCATGCGTACCTGGGGAAAGGATGGGTATTGAAGAATGACCACTGATTGGCAAGGAGTAAAAGGAAAATTGTTACTCAATAAAATGTCCTATATCTTAATTGTGGTGGTTGTATGGGTTTATATATTTTTTTAAATTCATTAAACATAAACTGTGTTCACTTTATTGTATGTAATTATATGTCAGTAAATTTTAATTAAAAACAAAGCACTATTAGGAGTAGCTAAACACATAAAATACAGAACCAAAAATTAAGCCATCCAGGAGCCCACCAAGAGTCACCTCATTAGAATAAAAGATGCTCCTACTGCTCATATCACTTAGGAAATTACAAGGGACTTAGAAGCTTTATGCCAGGAACCAAGGGCAGAAATAATTCCCATTATTTCATCTTTATATTAAGTATTCTTACTACAAAAAAAAAAAAAGGACACAAGGAAACTTTTTGAGGTAATGGACTTGTTTATAACCTTAATTCCAACTACTGTATATTTATGCCCAAACTTCTTAAATTATATCTATTATGTGAAGTATTTTGTATACCAATTGTATTTCAATAAAGTTGGAGGAAAGAGAACAGAACAATGCCTTCCTAGCAAAAATATACAATAAGTGAGTAATAAGGAAATGTACAAAGTGAGAAGAAGTATTACACAAAAGAGAAACACTATAATTAAATTATATTAGTTTTAGCAAATACCCAATTTTCTAAATCCATATGCTGCTTATATTTGGGGAAAAGGTTTTAATTAAAGAGGTGTTTTACTTTAAACTTTCAAATTATTTTGTCATTATTTTATTAAAATTATCTTTTTTTCTCTCATGTGTCATTGAAATCCAATATAGAATTCGTCTCCAGGCATAAACATTTAAATAAGTGTCTAGCTACTACCTAATTTTTTTGTCTGAAAACATTTGGTACTATTTAATCTCATCTTCTTATTTCCCCATTGGGCTTGAGATAATGATATTAGATAATGTAAATTTTATAATGAGAAATAAAGCCAATGGGCCATAAGAGCCACCAACAAGTATACATACTAAAACTGTTTATGATCACAAATATGTTTAGGTTCTATCGTTTTATTTTCTTTATTCTGCTTTTGATTCCTGTGTTTCTGGCACTTGTTCTGATCAACCATTATTGGAAGTCCTCAGATATCCCTTTATCTATGTTTATTACGTGTGGGCCTCGTCTTTCCAACAACCTAACAAGTAGTATGAAACTATGATGAAAAAGAAGTATCCCAGGTTCTAGGATTCTAGAGCCCTAATTTTCTAGATCTCTCTTATGTGCATAGCTGCCTTATATCTTTTTTGGAATAAGGTGGTAAATAAGTGCACACTTTTAAAAACCATACTCCTTGATTGCCTAATAAACCCAAAACAGATTTAATAACTAATAACTGGGTGCTGATATATGCTTGACACTGTTCCAGGTGTTCAGATAGTTTGGGGGAATGAAGTAAATAGCTTTCTTATCCTCACAGAACTAATAGGCTAATAGGCATAGTTTTAACACAATGGTCTTCGTATACTTGTCTTAATTAATTTCCCTAAATTGACAACTTGCTCTGGAAACCTGATTTAACTCTTTAAACTTGACTCCCAGAGCTGACCATTTCTGAGAACTTGCCCATCTGTGTACTGTGACCATCTACCAGCTAGGGAGAGAAGAAAATGTCAAACATTTATTCCACTAACATTCAATCTCTAGAGAGAGAAAGACAAGATACAATATTTTATATAGAGAGAAAAATGCAGCTATGACAAATGCGCTAGAGATTCTTTATCGAATTCTGTGATCTACAACAATGCTCCACTTAGCATGTGGAGAGAAGAAAAGAAGCTCCGGTCCCCTTAGCTGTCTATTTCTTCATGTGTAAGTTTTGGCAGATTGTGCCTTTTAAGGAATTGGTACATTTAATCTAGATTATCAACTTTGTGGAATCTTCATAGTATTCCTTTATTGTTCTACTAATCACCATAGGACCCATAGCAATGCCCCATCTTTCATTTCTGACAGTTGTAATGTACTAGTATGTCATCATTCTATTTTTTTTATTTTTTTAATGTTTTTTTATTGATTTCAGAGAGAAGAAGGGAGAGGGGGAAAGAGATAGAAACATCAATGAGAAAGAATCATTGATTGGCTGCCTCCTACATGCCCCACCCCCCTGCCAGGGATTGAGCCTACTATCTAGGCATGTGCCCTGACCAGGAATTAAACCCACTACTTTTTGGTGCATAGGATCCTCAACCACTGAGCCACACCAACCAGACAATTTTTCATAGCTTGGCTAAAGACCAATCAATTTCATTGGCCTAC
Organism: Myotis myotis; assembly: GCF_014108235.1. NCBI lineage: Eukaryota > Metazoa > Chordata > Mammalia > Chiroptera > Vespertilionidae > Myotis > Myotis myotis. Next base: position 75,542,742 of record NW_023416379.1, read on the forward strand.
CTTTTGTTTCATTTATTTTTTTTCTATTGACATCAATTTTATTGATTTCTGCTCTAATTTTTATTGCTTTTCTTCTGCTTACTTGGATTTAATTTGCTTTTCTTTTTCTAGTTTACTAAAGTAGAAAGTAAGGTAAATGGTTTTAGGTCGTTCCTTTTTTTTAATACACGCATTTAATATTATCAATTGTACTCTAAGCACTGTGTTAACTGCATTTCACAATTTAGATAAGTTGTGTTTTCATTTTTATTTAGTTTAAAATAATTTTTAATTTTTCTTGAGATATTTTCTTTGGTCTCTTGTTATTAGAAGAGTGTTCTTTAATCTCCAAGTATTTTGTGATTTTCTAGCTGTCTTTCTATTAATGATATCTAGTTTTAGTTTCATTGTGGTCTAAAAGCATCTACTGATAATTTCTCTTCTCTTAAAATTGTTAAGGTGTATTTTATGGCCCAGAAATTGGTCTATTTTGGTGAATGCTCCATGTGAGCTTCAGAACAATGTATATGCTTCTGTTAGTGGATAAAGTAGCTGATAAAGGTCATTATATCCAATTAATCGATAATGTTGCTTAGCTTAACTATGTCTGAAATGATTTTCTGCCTGCTGGATTTGTCCATTTCTCAGAGAGGTGTATTAAAGTCTTCGACTAGGATGTGGATTCATCTAACCTTCCCTGCATTTCTTTCAGTTTTTGCGCCATATAGTTTGACACTCTATTGTTAGGTACATACACATTAAGGATTGCCTGTCTTCTTGGAGATTTGACCCTTTTGTCTTTATGTTAGACCCTTTTTCGTAAGCCCTGATAAATTTCCTTGTTTTGAAGCCCACTCTGTCTGAAATTATTGTAGCTACTCCTGCTTCCTTCTGATTAGGGTTAGCATGGTATATTTTCCTGCATGTATTAACTTCTAATCTACATGTGTCTTTATATTTAAAATGAGTCTCTTTGGATAACATGCAGTTGGATCACATTTTCTGATCTGCTCTGAAAATGTCCTTTAATTGGGGCATTTAGACTGCTACCATTCACAGTGGTTACTGATATAGTTGGACTAAGATCGACCATATTTGTTACTGTTTTGTGTTGCTCCTGTTCTTTGCTTCTATTTTTGTCTTCCACTCTTTTTCTGCTTTTTGTGGCTTCAATTCAAGCATTTTATTTGATTCCATTTCTTTCCTTTCCTAGCACATTAATTATACTTCTTTTTAAACTTTTTTTAGTGGCTGCCTTAGAGTTCGCAATAGACATTTACAACTAATCCAAGTCCACTGTCAACACTAGACTGCTTCAAAGGTAGTGTGAGTACCTTACGTTAACAAAATATTGCTAATTCTAACTTCAGCTCTTTGTTTCATTGCTATCATTCGTTTCACTTGCACATAACCACACATAAGCATTTATATATTTATTAGTTGAATATATGTTGCTGTTATTATTTTGAACTCTTATACGCTAGGCAGATTAAGAATTAAAAAAAGAAGAGTTTTTGTTGTACCTTCACTTATTAATTCTACTACTCTTCCTTTCTTTATATAAATTTGAGTTTCTCACTTATGTTATTTTTTTTCTCCCTAAAGAACAACTTTTAATATTTCTTACAAGACAGTTCTACCCACAAAACATTTCCTCAAGTTTTCTTTCTCTGAAAGAGTCTTTGTTTCTCCTTCACTTTTACATGTACAGAATTCCAGGTCAGTGTTGTTGTTTTTCTATGAACATTTTAAATATTTCACTTAATATCTTCTTATTTACATGCCTTTTGAGAATTTGGATATAACTATTATTTTTGCTCTACTATAGATAAAGTATTTTTTATTCCTCTGACTTCTCTATCGGGATTTTTTCTTTATCTTTGAATCTGTATTTTAAATATAATATGGTTAAGCATAGCTTTTTTGACATTTACCTACGTGGTGTTCTGTGAGCTTCCTTGATGTGTACTTTGAGGTCATATTAATTGGAGAAAAAAATGCTCAGTTATTATGTTTCAAGTATTTTTTCTTCTCCTTTCTGTCTCTCTTCTACTTTTGATATTCTCCTTATATGCATGGTACACCTTTTGTAGTTTTCCCAATGTCCTCAGATGTGATTGCTTGTTTGTTTTTTAGTCTCTGTTATCTTTGCTTTTTGGTTTTTGAAGATATTATTGATATAGCCTCTAGCTCAAAGGTTCTTCCCTCAGTCAAGTCTAGTCTACTAACCAACCCATCAAAGCATTCTTCATTTCTGTTAGCATGCTTTTAATCTCTAGCACTTCCTTTTGTTCTTTCTTAGAATTTTCATTTCTCTATTTACATTGCTCTTCTGTTCTTACATGCTGTCTACCAGATCCATTAGATCCCTTAGCATATTATTCATAATTGTTTTTAATTCTGATCTAATAATTGCAATATTCTGCCATATCTGAGTCTGGTTCTGATGCTTGCTCTGATTTTTGAACTGTGTTTTTTTCTTTTGGTATGCCTTGCACTATTTTAAAACAAAGAACAATGCATTTATAAACACAGAAACAATATTACAAGGTCATAGGAAAATCAGCATAGGGATTCGGGGCTGAGGAGAGGGCAGAGAAATTCACAAATCATGATGTCAGTTCCTGATAAATAGAAAAATGCACTCAAGGAAAACCCTGTGATGAAATCTCCTTTTATAATCATTGTGACAAGAGGAATCAACTTGTCTGAATAGACATACTCAACTTTCATTCTTCTGCTGGCCTCCTCTTCCTAAGACCCAGCTCTGACATACAAATAAATTTCTACTCTAAGCTTTCCTTCCACTTGCCAAAATGCTTGTTAACTACCCTTGTGATTCCCCTTTTTCTTCTAAGTGCATAACAGTGGTCTAAAATAGTGCTGTTATTATTATCCCAGTGTTTAAGACCAAGACAAAGAGGAACTGAGGAATAAGGGGTAAGAATTGGAGAGCATAATGAGTAAGGATACATAGGAGGATACATGCGTGTCGTCATGACACAGGCATCATATTTACTGGCACATGCTTAAAAAATAAGCTCTGCTGTGATCTGTCATGTCGTAGGACATATTTCTCTCGTGTGTTGATGTCAACTGTGTTTATTAAAATACTACCTAAATAGTAAATGATGCTTAATTTTATCTTTATATGTCCTGTATAATATAAAACAAAAGTAAGTAATTAATATAAACTCAAAGAAAGTGTTGAAATAACTTCTATCTCAATTGAGTCAATGTGTAGGTATAACTACTATGTGACAGAAAAATTATACCTATGACATGCAAATCTTGTTGATTTTCTGATTACCTTTAAATATGGGTCACTATTATAATTTTTAAAAATTAGAAATTTTCTTTAAAACTTTTATTGGGGAAAGTATTAATAGTTCAAGTGTTACTAAAACAATAATATGATTTTTTTTCCTAAAGGAAAAATGACCAAATGTAACATTTCCTGAAACTTAATATACTAAAGAAAAGTGAGATCATTCTACAATAACAACTGATGAGATTTTTCTGAAGTAGAAAAATTATTATATATCTATTATAAATACATTATTGCTTTCAAGGTAGTATTGTACATGGTAAAATTATACAGAATTTTTGTGGAAATTTAGCTCAAAATTTCATAGAGGTAGAATTAAAGATCAGATTTTTCTAATTAGTTGGTGCTGTTAGAACAGACTTTAGACTTGAGTCAAGAGGTCCACTTTAAATTTTGGGGTGATCCCATCATGTCTACTAAATTATAGGAAATACTATTTCAGAATTAAACTTTTATCCCTAAATCATGGATAAAAATAGGAAAAACATGTTTTTTCCCATAATTCCTGACTTTTACCAAGTCTTTTTCACTTCTTCAGAATTTTTTCTCTCTCTCCTTTTTTGTTGCCAGAAATCTCACACTTTGAGACAATGAATGTGTATAACTAAACTGCATAAGGTAGTTTGGACTGGCCCATGATTAAGATATTTTCTCAAATATAGTTTTTCTATATTCATTATTTTGTTTACCTAGATTTTAAGTGGTACATCTTACCCCATCACTAGAGAGATAGACATAGATAGGTATTAAGGAACTAAGCAGATCATTATATACACAAATAGAGGCTCGGTTCATGAATTTGTTCAGGGGTGGTGTCCCTCGGCCTGGCCGGCGATCGAGGTCTATTGGAGAGTCTGGCCGGCTTGAGGGAGGGGCCACAGGAGGTTGGCCTGCCAGGGGGGTTGGGGGGACCGCAGGAGGTTGGCTGTGGGAACGCACTGACCACCAGGGGGCAGCTCCTGCGTTGAGCATCTGCCCCCTGGTGGTCAGTGAGCATCATAGCGACTGGTCGACTGGTCGTTCTGGTCATTCAATCATAAAGGTCACTTAGGCTTTTTTATATATTGATAAATTATCTTTTTTTCCTGCAACTGTGGTTTTCAAAGCGTGGCCCAGGGATCTATTTTAATTAAGTCTACAAGGTCAAACATAATTTTAATAAGAAAAAGATGGTATGTTTTTCACTCTCATACTCTCATGAGTATACAGTGTGGTTTTCCTGGTTACATCGTGTGTGGTATTTCAACATATGACATGCTGAAGCAGAGAAATTTAACTGTTTTCTTTAAGCCAAACATTAAAGAGATTAGCAAATGGATAAAATAGCTCCTTGCTTCTCACTCAAGTTTTTATTTGCAGAATCTAGTTATTGTTCATAAAAATATATTATTTGTATAAACATACAATTAATTTTTTGTTGTCATTTTAAGTGAATAAATGCATAAATATTTTAAAGTATTATAATTTCCATGAGGGCAATTATCAATAGATATAACACATTTAAACAAAAGGCTCTTTGGGGATCTTGGTAATTTTTAAAAATATGAAGTAGTCCTGAAATATTTTTAAAAATATAAAGTAGTAACTTCAAAAAAGACTTTGTAAAGTGCTATTATAGCACCATTACTTCTAAAACTTGATCTGGCTCATTCATCTTACTTTACCCTCTAAGTTTGGGTTACATGCTCAAATCTCCTTGGAATACTTTAAGGAGCACCTTTATTCTATAAACTAGAGGCCCAATGCATGAAATTCATGCATGGGTAGGGTCCCTAGGCCTGGCCGGCGATCAGGGCCAATCTGTGGGGCAACTGGCAGGGCAATCAGAGGGCCCCTCTGGCACTGGCCTTGATTGGCCTGGGGCCTGCAGGCTGGGGGCAGCTCCTCTAAATCCATTGGTGTTGAAGGAAGTGGGGCCAAAGGAGAGTTCTGGGCAAAGGAAGGACATGACTGTTTTACATCTTAGCATAACTAGTCTGGTTGCTTCATAGAGAATATGTGGTGATTTAGAGATGCGAAGAGACTTTTTTAAGTTCTGAAACTTAATACTCAGGTACCTCACCAAAAAGATATCTTGGTGACAAAAGTACTTTAGCCCAGAGCCAATGATTGGATCTGTGGAATCCTATATAATAGAAACCTAATATGCAAAAATCGACCAGTGGAATGACTGGTTGCTATGATGCGCATCTCTAAATCACCACATATTCTCTATGAAGCAACCAGACTAGTTATGTTAAAATGTGAAACAGTCATGTCCTTCCTTTGCCCAGAACTCTCCTTTGGCCCCACTTCCTTCAACATCAATGGCAAAGAATGTTCTATGACCAAAAGAGCCTACATGTCCTCAGGCCTCTTTAACTTCCTCTTCTACTCTAAACCTTCACTATTACTTCTTCAACTACACTGGCTTCCTTGTTGTTCCTTGAACACACCAGGACTGCCACCACATCAGGACTTTGTTCCTGCTCTTCCTATCCAGAATGCTGTTTTCCAAGACAGCCACATGCCTGGATCCTCACTTATTCACATCTTTATTCAAATGTTACCTCCTCAGAGAGGCCTATCCTGCCTACCCCATAAAATTTAACCTCCCAGACACTTCATAATTCCTTTCTTACCTTATTAATTCTCCTTATTAAGAGTTAGGTCTATCTAACATGAAATGTGTTTTCACTTATTTTCTTTATTGTTTAGTTAAGTTCTCTGATAGCAGATATTTTTATGTGTTTTGTTCATAACTATTTAACAATCTATACTGTCAGTTGTTTATTATTGCTGTTATTTATTGATATTAACTAGATCCCACAGAAGAGAATGGATGGGATGAGGCAGTTGCTAACCACCAGGTGGCAGCACAGATAGAGGGAGGGGGAGGCACCCAGGACGAAGAACACTGAGACAGCATGGAGGGACCTGGAGATGATTAAGCTGAGCAAAAAAAGTCAGTCTGAGAAAGACAAGTTTCACATGATCTCATTCATATGTGGAATCTAATGAACAAAATAAACTGATGAACAAAACAGATCCAGAGACATTGAAGTATGCAACAGACAGATGACTGATGTATTTCAGAGGGAAGTGGGGGTAGGGGGGGTGGAGAGAGGGCTGGAAGAGATTAACCAATGAACTTATATGCATATATGCATAGCCCATGGACAGACAATAGTTCAGAGAAGGTCTGGGAAGGGGAAGGAAGTAGAATGGAGGTGGGGGGGAGTGCAGGGTTATGGTAATGGTTATGGTTAGGATTAGGGTTAGAACAGAATTATTGAAGACAAAAGTTCCTAATCTCTGGGTCCTGCACTTGGACTGAGGCGATATTGTGGTGGGTTCATTGGCGTGTAGGGGAAGAAGGGAGGAATGCCAAAAAGAGTCCAAGGGCTCAAGCCAGAGAGGGCACTGAGAGGCCTTTCAGCTTTTAAAAAGTAGTAATGGAGCAGAAATTGCAGGAATCTAAAGAATATGTGCAGAACTGTAATCCACTTAAATACCAAAGAATAAAGGTGGTTTCAGAAACATAAGGGCTAACAGATCACAAAGGGAAGAGAAAAAAAGTGAGTGACAACAATTAGGGGGGTATTTAAAATTCTAATTAGTCTCAAGTCACAGGGGAAAAATAGAATTTAGACCTGCACAGGAGCAAATGAAGGACAACAAGCATGATGTCATTCAGCAGTTATTTGGCAACATTTGAATACTGATCCCAACTCTTTCCTGCCTCTTTGGTGCTAGGGACCACCAGTCTCATATTTGGGGTGGATCCTTCCAGCTGGATCCCTAGAAGATCCTTCTTCCTCTGAGCTTTCTTCAGCTATACATCCCAGAAGTCTCTTCTGCTTGCCACACCAAAGACAACTTGGGTTGACCATTTTACTGTCACCTTTACTTACTAGTACTTTTCTACCATGTTCCTACCCTCCTTCCTCTTTCAGATGATCCTTGCCAATTCTACTGCCTTCTCTCTTTTCAGTTTTTTTGGCTCTCTTTTCAAAGTCTTTGAATAACTTACTGCATGAAGCCCAGAAGGTCCCTAATAGTACCCTAAAATATGAACATTTTTCTCCCTATGCTACATATTTCTATTATCCGTACTACAGTTTGTCTGCACTTTAAAGGCAATTACACACGTAAAACACAAAGACCCCACATTTATGTGTTAACATCAATTCTGGGATTCTGGTAGAGCAGCCATTTTCAACTTGTGTGCTGTAAGAATTTTTAAAGCATGCAATACCTGACTATTTCATCAGGGACACTGACCTCTTTGCCCTTAGATTGTCAAATAAAAAATGACAACAGCCAACACAACAATAGCCATCCAGGGTGAATGACTCAAAGTTATACCTTTTTTATTTTTTGGTCAGATCAGCAAAAAACATTTGTTGGTTACCAAAAATGTTAGTAATTAGTTGATGTGTGCCCTGAGATGAAAAAGGTTGAAAATCGCTGTGGTAGAGGTATATGCCCCAGATTCATTTTCAAGCTGAGAGAATACGATACTGCTTTCATTACCTTCCCTCTGGCATAAATCACCTGATATTTATAGCAATGCTCTTTTTTTCTACATACAAACCACCTTTAACTGAGAATTTTGATCTTTGTTCTATGGACATTGAGTTCTCAGTAGCTTTTCTAAATTGGGGAATTGGACTGTTAAACCTTTCTCTATTATCCATGTTCAATGTCACCTTTCAGACTGCTTTTCAGCATGAAAGATTTCTGCCACCTGTCCTCCTGCCTGCTGCCAAGTCTGAAATACTAGGTGTTGCTTTCTGTCTGACTCTCTTCCTTGTCTTACCATTGAAATGTGTCTTGCTCTGACCTGCAGCGTTCAGCCAAAAACCATGACAGCACCTCCGCAGATGTGGCTTGAACTGAACATTAAAGTACAAATGTAACTAAAAAGCCAGTGTGTAATTTTGAGTGCTTGTCAAAGTAAGTGGCTTTGCATTTATCATTGATAAATGGCATTGACCTTGGGTATAATCATTGCCAAACTACCTTCAGGAACAGAGTCAATTAAACACCACACACACACACACACACACACACACACACACACACACCCTTAGAGGTGCTGAATGGGGTTTAATTTTTTTTTAAAGTTGGTCTTGAAAGTCCTTTACACATTATTTGGCTCAGGATCATCTGTTAAGTTTTGACACAACTTGTGTTGGTTTTTGGCAAAAGTATAGGTCTCTGTGATGTAAAAATTTTAGCCCAAAGACAGCTTATAAGTTTTACTCAAGTTTAGCCTCTCCATCTCCGTTTCCCTTATGACAACATTGTTTCCATGACTATCACACAACAGCAGCAGCTCGTTAACTTGAGCCTCAGTGCTGTAAATAACACCACTTGTATCCACTCCTTTTGGATTATTCCACCTACAGCCTCTACTGTCACTCCTCCCCATCAGAGCAGCACCGTAAATCCAAGGTCCCAGGAGCCCACCTTTGATGCCAGAGAACAGACTGGCAGCCTCAGAACCTCATTATCTGACACTTTGTCCACTCATCTGATGCTAAGCATGGCAGGCAAGAGCAACGGCAAAACACATTTGGGAGGTTAATATAATGTCCTGTGTCCATAAGGTAGATTGAGCAAAAACACTGCTTTGTGACTCTAAAATAGAAAAATCTCAGTGTATATATATATATATATATATACACACACACACACACACACACACACACAATAAAGGCCCAATGCATGAAGATTCGTGCAAAGATGGGCTTTCCTTCCCCTGGCTGCCAGCATCGCCTTCACTCTGGCCTGGAGTCGCCTTTCCACCTTCCCATGCTCCCAGAGGCCCAGAGTGGCTGGGGTGGTGTGGAACACCTGCGTCGTCATCATGGTGATGATGCAAGCGTCCCGCCCCACCCCCAGGCACTCAGTGCCTGTGTATGCAAATTAACCTGCCATCTTTGTTGGGTTAATTTGCATACTCACTCCTGATTGGCTGGTGGGCATCATGAAGGTATGGTCAATTTGCATCTTTCTCTTTTATTAGTGTAGTATGTGTGTGTGTGTGTATGCTAAAACGTATATATATGTTAAAACATATGTATATCTACACTATATATATATATATAAATATATATATATATATATATATATATATATATATATGGAAAACTTTTCTAAATTACAAATATATATTTGCCTCAAATATACGACTTTTTTACTTTTCCAAAGAATGACTACTTCTGGTGCAGGTGCTGAAAGGGAAAGTGGGAGGACTTGAAGACAAATGGTATGTGAGGGAATCACTAAATAAAGTGTGCTACAACCCCTTCAAGATCCACAGGACACCTACTCAGCCCTCCAGTGTCTGTGTCGAGGGGAGCCATGGGCTGTGTGCTGTGCACAAGCATGGTCCCAGGTGCACAGTCATGCTCTGGTAAATGTACAGTGCACAGGATAAGATGAACTTCAAGTACTCCACTCAAAATAAAATCTTACCAATTACCAAGAAAAAAATGTGCTAGAAAACTAATGAATTTCCTTAAGTCATTGTAAATGTTCACAATGGGACAAAGCAGACAAACTTTAGAAAAAAACAAATAAATATGAAGAGCTTGAATGCTGCTTATCTGATTTCCTGGAAATTATAAATATTTACAACAAAAAATATGTTGAGCAGCCAGGAAGTTCAAAGTGATTAGCACTCAGCTAGTAGTAGTCGCTATATGCACAAGAGAGAACTTTATCCACAATGTGAGAGTCACCAACAAAAAACCAGATGCATGCTTCTATTTCTCCAATGGATTCAGGAAAGTTTGAACAATAAAAGTAAAAAAAGTAAGAAAACAAGAAAGTAGTCACTTTTAGGCCCAAAGAGCTAAATAGAGGGAAGGACATATTTCAGAAAGATGTAAAATAAAACTATGTCTTAGGAACATAACAACTTGGAGAGCTTCCAGCTGCTGATCAATAGCAAAAGGGAGAAGGCTAAAGAGCAAGATATTCATCTACTCTAAGTCACTTACGAGAGAATATTCCAAAAGAGATCTCTATAGAAAAGGAAGTCATCCCAAGTTTGGACCAAAGTGGATCAAACCCTGGTAAGACTAGAAGGAGTTAGGATAATGATGTAAAACAACTATCTATTTTTTGGGGGGAAAGAATCTAAATACCTATCTGACATAAAATGTGAGATTTATTGAGTAAATAAATATTTGTAGAATGAAGGAAGGAGGATGAAAATAGAGAGGCACCAAGAAAGTATTCCTCCGAGATTACATAACCATTCTGTAAAACTACTGGTATTTTAAATAGATACTGGGCCCAACTCCCCAACTTTCTGGGAAAGAGAATTATAGAATAGAAAATAAAAACAAATGTAAGATATATATACTTAATAACCACAACAAATTAGTACAGAAAATGCCCTGTAAAAAACAACAGTGATGGCCCTGCTTGTACCCTCTGCTGGCGCTGGAGCCACCACTCACACCCACAGCCGGCCCCGCTTGCACCCACAGACGGCACTGGAGCCGCTCTTCGCACCCGCAGTTGGCTCCCAGCACTGGTCCCTATCACTCAGTGCTGTCAGCAGGTGCTAGAGGCAGCTGCCCGCCCTGATCACCCCTGAGGGCTTCTCCACCTACCCCTGCTCCTGAGGGGCAATCAGACAGCAGCCTCTGCTCAAACCTGCTGATGGCGTCAACCCCAATTGCTCTGTGCCATCAGCGGGTGAGAGCGGGGCTGGCGCCATCAGTGTGAGGGAGCGGCAGCAGCAGGAGCGGCTGTGGGAGACAGGACCAGAGGCCATAGCAGGAGGGGACTGGCAGGGGGTGTGGAGGATGGGCCGAGATCTGCCCCTGTGCCCGCTATAGCCTCCGCAGCCTTGGCAGCCAACAGTTCCTTTCAAGGTGCATGAATTCGTGCACTGGGCCCCTAGTCTAAAAATAAAATACTATTATCATTAGAAGAAGATTTTCTGAGCTACAAGCCATGCAAGAAATGTGTTCTCATTTTTCAGCACTCCATATAATTATATAGGCTTGCTACTTTAGATGTGATTTCAACCATGAATTTCTGTACTTATTGAAGAGGTGATTCTCAGTTATTATTATTGGTCTTTAAATACCTATTATAGTAATTACTCAGTTCATAATAAGTGCTTAAAATCAGAGGCAGAACTGGATACTCTTTTCGGCTCCCTCCTTTCCTGCTGCCTCACAGGAGGATCACATCTGTCTGGAAATTAGTGAAGAGCATGGAGGAAGTCATACAGTGACTGGCCCAGGTCAAGAACAAGTAAGCCAACCTTGGATGCATCAGCTAAAAGTCAAGATTTTTTTATTGCACTTATTGTTTAAAATTCTCAATGATATACAAATGATTGCAATCTACTTTGAGTTCATCTATGGCCTCATTATATTATTTGGAGTTTAGAACTTCTATGAACTTATATTAATGAAGCTAGATGTGAGAACAGTGAGGTCTTCATACACATTATGAATTATTGAGACCTTAATATATGAAAAGCCCTGCGCTAAGTGCTTTACATATGTTAACTGACTTAATCCATAAAACCATCATAAGAATATAATTTTTATCACCAGTTTAAAAATGAAAAATAAAAGATAAGTATTTTATCTAAGGTCACATAGCTGGTAGATGACACACCTGGGACTCAAATGCCTATTAATTCAGATTGGCTCCACAGCACTCTTAACCATTAAGCTATACTACTTTTTTTTTTTTTTAAGGAAACAGAATGTTTTAAGGGAAATAGTCATCCAGCTGACCAAGGTCCTCTATATATTCTCAAAACCGTCCATTAGAAACTTCAGAGGGGAAAAAAGAAGTCACTAAACTGCATGTATATTTTCTATTACATTTCCAAATGTCCCCTGCTATCCCACCATTTTCTCAAAGCAACACTCCACCAGCGTTTTTGAAATGAAACAAACCCATCTGTATGAATAGCTGCATCATTCGTGTTAGAAATGATCAAAAAACCTGGTGATTTTCATCACCTGAAAGAAAAAAGCATTAAAAATAAAACCATGGGCAATCAAAATGAATATAAATTGGAGAGTATAAACACAGACAAAAGACGTCCAAGCTGACCATTATCTCTAAGAGAAAAAGAGTGGCACAGAGAATGACACACTGTGGTGTATTTTAATACTTAAATAAAAATTTAGAAGGATGAATTATTTTATCAAGTGCCAGATCTCCTAGATGCAAAATGGAATTTGACCAAGTGGCTCCTTATCATCAAAAAAGCTACAAAGACACCATGTGAGAAAATCAATTAATGCACTTGAACTTGGACACCAAGAAGAGACTCAGCACTGAGTCACACACATGGAATGGAAAACTGTGCCAGGGAGAATGGAAAGCATTGACTAAGGAAGAATCCTGAAGACCTGTGACATTCTGGTACCTTCTTTCTTGGGTTTGCATGAAACAACACAGCATTTGAAAGAATTACATTCCATATAATTTTGCATTAATATTGTTTCAAAAGTAGGGGTGAAAATTGGGCTTGTATGTTTTTGTGTGGGTAAAGACTTGATTACTCTTTCAATTATTATAGTGATGGGGCGGGGGCACCTCCAATGAGCTGATATGGACCTTGGGACACACAAAATCTTCCTTTAGTTAACGATTCTCAACCCTGTTGAACACTAGAAACCTTTCAGGAGATTTTAAAATTTGAATGCCCAGGCTGCACCCAAGAATAATTAAATCAAAATATCTGAGGTTGAGATTAATGAATCAGTGTTTCTGTTTTAAGGTTGTCAAGGTTGAAAACTATTTCTGTGTAACTATTTCTTAAGCTTGCATCAGAATCACCTACAGGGTTCATTAAAATGCAGATTGATGGGCCATGAGCCTCAGAGTTTCTGACTCTGGTCGGGGTTAGAGCCCAAAAGATTATATTTTTAGCAAATGACATATGGATGTTGCTGCTACTGCTGATTGGATGACCTGCAAGATAATAAACTGACTTCTGATATCGGGGAACTGGATTGAGATGGACTTGCTCCTGGGCTAGCCTAAGTTTTTACCTAGGAGCTTTAGGAACCCTGCAGAGTGTGGAACTTAGGTACACAGTATACTAGCACTATGGCTAAACTCTAACCTCCCTCAGTATTTTACCAGAACCTGTGACTAGCTAGCTTCTTGTGGGACTGATCTTCCAAATTCAATATCAACTCACAGATATCTATGCCATGTTGGTCATTCAATTGGAAATCACCACCAATACAGCTCAACAAGACTGTGCCTTTCCATGACCTTGTAGAGTAGTGATGAAGTTTAACTTTAGAGTTTTAGAGAAGTTTGACATAAAATATCCTGATTGCCTTTCTTCTACTTCCCTACTTCTCAGCAAAAGGGCTATAGCTACCTTTCACAAACGTATCAAGAGAAAAGATATCTGTTCTTTCAAAGCCTCTGTTCCATGACTTTTAAATATATATAACATTTTGGTTTTATTTTCCAGCCCAGCCAGTGTTGCTCAGTGGTTGAGTGTCAACCCATGAACCAGGTCACTGATTCGATTCCTGGTCAGGGCACATGCCCAGGTTGCAGGCATGACCCCTAGTAGGGGGTGTGCAGGAGGCAGCTGATTGATGATGTTTCTCTCTATCCCTTTTCCTCCCTCTCTCTCTCAAAATCAATGAACACATATAAAAAATAAAAATGTTAAGAATAAGAGTGCACTATTACTTGATGATGTCTGTTTTTATGAAAATATGAAAAATTCCATAGTCAGAATCATTTTTCCCCTTTTCTTGACTTTTACAAATTATTTCTGTTTTTTAAAATATGCACCAGGCTTTCTAGGATATACACCTATTTATCTGCCATTTTTTAAATCTCTTGCATCTTCAACTCTTCTATATTTTGGTTTCATAGAGAATGAAGTGAGAACAAATTTTAAATTAAGTTCATGAAAATCCATTTTTAAAAAGAAAGATGTAAACTAGTTTCTCCATGGGGTTAGACATGTAAAAAAACGACTCATACAAAGTCTAAATAAATAGTATTCATGTGGTTCTCATATTTCTAGGGAGCAATCTCCCCAGGAATTGGGCAAGAGTTCAATTTGAAGACAAAATAAAGAGCACAGCAACAGTTATATTTTTTTCTGCCTATTCTATACCCTTGTTTTAGAAGAGGATGTTTCTATTTTCTTTCCAAGTTAGAGGCAAATAAGATAACTAATAATGTATCATTTTCAGTCTTTGATAGAAATAAAATGCCTAGAAAAACTAAAATGTAGTTTTATAGACTAAGTAAAACTCTTTCTCTGTAGATTTTGCTTAGGTATTCTATTAACTCAAGTGAAATCCAAAGAGGATAAGAAATGTTATTTCTCACAACAACCTGGATATAAAATTTTTAATATTATTGAAATTAATTAGTAGCACATCTGAAATCAAAGAAGAAATTTTTAGTAATGACTATAGAGAGAACTTAGGGATATTATGCTAAATAAATTATGCAATACATTATAAAATTGAGTTAGCATATTTCTTTCTTATGAGTAAAAACTAATTTAAAGTAGCATTTTAAAGTTTGCCTTTTAAATAAAGAGTTTCTATTCAGTATTTATTTCCTTTTTGACTAGTTAAATGTATCCTTATTTCTCAGTTATATATTGAATTCTATTCTTTATTTTTTAAGAGGTTTTAAATATGAGCAAATAATAATTGAGGATCAAAGCACCAGCATCATAAATTGTGCTTATATTTATTTAGGAAGATTCCAAAAGAACAAAGAACTGGAGAGGTAAATAAATTATATGACTCTTCTGTGGAAGATTTTGTAATTCTTAATGTAATTTTATTCTCATACCTAATTAATCACTAAGTTCTTTGAATTATGTCTTCAAGAAAATGGCTCAGTACATCACTTACCTCTACAAACATTTCTTCCCTGCAATATTTTTTTTTTCTGTATGATATTTCTAGAGCTTTTCAACCAATCTCCTGAACTACACTCTTCCCATTTATTCTCCACACAGCGAGCAGAGTGCCTTCCCTGAAACACTGTTTTCCTCTGCTCAAAATCTGCAGATGGCCTATACTTAGGGAGAAATCCTACAAGGACAAATAAGATCTTACTCCCTGTTTCTTTAATTTTATTTCAATCCACCAGTGCTCTCAGTCACTAATCTTCAGCCAGCCCATCCTTTTCTCAGTCCTAAGAGTTTAGGAATGGAGAAAGAACTCATTCCTAAATTCTTTCATGACTTTTTCTGGGAGCACTCTTTCTCCCACTCTTTGCTTAGAGGGCTTCCTCTTACTGTTCAAGCCAAATTAATTATTATCTCTAGTATTTCTTTTTTTTTAAATATATTTTATTGATTTTTTACAGAGAGGAAGGGAGAGAGATAGAGTGTTAGAAACATCGATGAGAGAGAAACATCGATCAGCTGCCTCCTACAAATCTCCTACTGGGGATGTGCCCGCAACCCAGGTACATGCCCTTGGCCGGAATCAAACCTGGGACCTTTCAGTCCGCAAGCCGACGCTCTATCAACTGAACCAAACCGGTTTCGGCTCTAGTATTTCTTGACCATGCCATCTAAAGTATTTCTCTTTATATTTTATAAACCACTTTAGTATTTTTATAGCCTTCCATTCAATTTTTTTATAGTGGCAATTGCATTTTTATTTGATCTTAGAAACCACATTCCTAATACCATTACTATGGGAAAGCTCACTACACATTTTAATCATGTTTGTTTACTTGTAATTATCTCTTTTGAAAATATTTTTATTGAATTTCTTGAGGTCACATTGGCTAATAAAATTATATAGGTTTCAAATGTAAAATTCTATACCTTACTTGTAAATTGTATTGTGCACTAACCATGCAAAGGCAAGTCTCCTTCCATCACCATTTATCCCCTCTATACTCTGTCCTACCTCCCCTACCACGATTTCTCTCTGATGTCTGTATCTATGAAGGTTTTTTGTTTTGTCTTTGTGTGTTTTTGCTTAATCCCTTCAATATTTCACCCAGCCCCAGCCCGTTGTGTAAATGTACCAAAGCTTTTTTATCCACGCATCTACAGGTGGACACTTGGGCTGCTTCCAAATCTTTGCTACTGTAAAAAGTGCTGCAGTGAACATAGGGATGCATATATTCTTTCAAATTAGTATTTTGGGATTCTTTGGGTATATTCCTAAAAATGGGATCGCCGGGTCAAAAGGCAGTTTTAGGAAACTCCATACTGTTTTTGCACAGTGGTTGTACCAATCCGCATTACCACCAACAGTGCAAGAGGGCTCCTTATTTGTTGATTTATTGATGAGATCCATTCTGACAGGTATAAGATGATATCTTTTGGTTTAATTTGCATCTCTCTGATGATTAGAGATGTTGAACATGTTTTCATATGTCTATTAGCTATCTGTTCTCCTCATGGGAGCAGTGTCTATTCAGGTCCTTTGCCTATTTTAAAATTGCATTATGGAGGTTTTTTGGAGGTGTTGAGTTCTTTATAAATTTTGGATATTAAACCCTTATCAGATGGATCACTGGCAAATTTGTGGGTTGTTTTTTCATTTCTTTGATCTTTTTTCTATGCAAAATCTTTTTAGTTTGATGTAGTCCCATTTGTTTATTTTTTTCTTTTGTTTCCCTAGCCCAAGGAAATATATCAGAAAAAAATATATGGTGATTGTCTCTCATTAGATTTTAAGCTCCATGTGGCAAGCAGGATACCTGTTTGTTGGACCTATTTTTCTCCAAGAGTTGGCACAACACAGGGTCTAGACCAGTGGTTCTCAACCTTGGCTGCACATTAGAATCACCTGGGAATCTTTTTTAAATCCTGATTTCTGGGCCTCATCCTCCAGAAATCCTGTTTCTTTGTTATGGGGTGGGGCCACAACATTAGTAACAAAGAAACAGAATTTCTGGAGGATGAGGCCCAGAAATCAGGATTTAAAAAAGATTCCCAGGTGATTCTAATGTGCAGCCAGGTTGAGAGCCCCTGGTCTAGGAGCTAGTCACCTATAAAAACACGTTGAACAAAACGATAAACTTGAAGATAAATTAAAAACATCTACCACATAGTCCCATTCATCTCTTAAATATAGACAATCCTCAGTTTATATCCTTCTCTTGACTTACAACATTTATGGAAAAAGAATTAAAAATAAATGAAAGAAAAGCTACTTTTTATCAGCCAAAATTTTCATTAAGGAAAATTCATTATTCAAATTGGTATTTAGATGTCCTAAATAATTAACTGTTACAATATAATGTGTAGCTAAACCATATGCCATTAGGTAGTGTTTGCGTTCTTTTGAAAATCTATACCTCTAAAATAGTGCCTTTGTGTCTTGATGCAAAAGAGAATACTAATCAGTTTTACTAGCAATTTAATTTATAAAAACAATTCTTCAGTTGAAATTATTTAATGTGATGTTTTATGTTTTAAGGAAATACATTATTGCATCAAGTGAAACATCTAAATAGGTCTCTGAAGAAGCTATTGCTTTATGATATGTAAATTTTAGAATCATATTTTAGATAATATTATGGATGGAATTGATGTTCTACACATAAATCTATAAAACCATATTGTGACTAGAATTTTGAGAGATTTCTGAGAATAGCAGGGAACTTCTCTCAAAGTACCTTGGGAGATCACTTCCATTAAAGTTCGTGCTTGGACTTGGAAACTGGAATTAATACTTTATACAAAAAAAATCTAATAAGTAGATTCAATGTGCCTTCGTTTGTGCGAGGCACACACATACACAAAAAAGATGAATATGTTTTTATTCCTCAGCTTCCATTTTTATTTAAACTTATTGCAATCAAACTTTGATCTGCTTCCCAGTTGCATCACATCTACTCTTGATGTCACCAATGTTTTCCACATTGCTAAACACAATGCGCTATTCTTCATCCTCAATCTACTGAACCTATTATGAGTATTTGAAATAACCAATTATTACTTTGTATAGAAACAATTTTCTTACTTGATTTCCAGGATACTCTCAATTTTCTGACTAATCACTCTTTTTTTGGGTCGCTTTTGTTCATCTTATTTTGTCCCCTACCTCTAAAAGTAGGATTTATGGGGGATTGTTTCTTGAATCCTTTTTGCTTTTTCTATGCAATCGTTTTATTGGTGATCTCACACAATCTAACATCCTTAAATACCATCTACATGGCAATGCCTCCTGTCCCTTGGCTGGTAGATAGTGCTGTTCTCCCTGCCTCTTCACATAGTCTTCCCTCAGTGTGTCCCAATTTCCTCTTCTTAGAAGGAAACCAATCATATTGGATAGGGCCCACCCTAATGACCTCATTTTACCTCAGTTACCTCTTTAAAGGCCCTATCTCCAAATACAGTCACAAGCTGAGGTACTGGGAGGTAAGGCTTCAACATATGAATTTTGAGGGGACACATTTCAGCTCATAACAATGGCCAACACTGAATTACTTAGATTCTCTCACAAGCCAGTACTATGCCGGTTTTTACCAAGTAGGAAGTAGCAATTTCATCCTTCCAGGTGCTGTGGACAAAAACTTTTGGAATCCCTGACTCTTCTTTCTCTCTTTTCTCCACATCCAATTCATTAGTAAATCCTAAGGACTCCACTTGCAAAATATAGCCAGAATCTAATCTTTTCTCATTATCTCTTGTAATATCTTGCCTTGATTATTGCAATAACTTTTTTTCTTCTTTTGTTTTCTTCTTTCTTTTCTCTCTTTTTCTTCTTTTCAATAGCCTCTTAACTGGCCAACTTGCTCCCAAGTCTGTTTTCCTATACTCTGTACCCAAAAAGGCAGCTAAAGTGAGAACTTTTAAAAGTCAAGTTAGGTCAAACCACTTTTCTTCTTAAAATCTTCCAGTGCTTCACTTGTCACCTAGAGTAAGACCAAGTCTTTAAAAAGGCCCTCCATGAGATGGTCCTCTTGCCTCTCTGATATTATTTCCCAGCACATTCCTCCTCATTCACACAGCTTCAGCCCCACTGAGCCACTTGTCACTTTAAAATTCCAGGTGCCTTCCTGCCTCAGGCTTAGTGAAGCTTCTATACAAAGATCATCAGCAAAGCCTGTTAATGGTCTTTATTAAACTCCTTAAATATGAGAGGGTACTGTTTTGGCAGAGTCTGGGGAGTATCTAAAAAGGGGGAAGTTGGGGACTCAGAGGCTGGGCTAGAGTGAATCCTAAATTGGTTTTCAAGCAAAAGCCCGAGAATGGTGAGAATATGTAAACTAGGTAAGTTGCTCAACCAGCCAGTGGTTCTTTGAAAATCCCATAAGTCCTGGTAAATCAATTTGTCTATGATTTTATCTTAGAAAATATGAGCCTAAACTTGATGATGGTCAAACAATCAGAATTTAGTTTTGTGCTGTAAGCCAGTTTCACATACAACAGTGTTCTTATTTCCCGGGTTAGTATAAATTCTGGGCTGTGGTTTCTTTATCATTCCTGAGACTTTGCATCACCTTTTCCTTCTGATAACAACTTTCTCCAAGATAGTTTCATGGCTCTCTCCCTCATCTACAGGATTTCCTCAAATGTCACCTTCTCAATGTAGACTATCCTGACCCCCTATTTAAAATCCAACTCTCCCCACCACCACTACTCTCAATTAATTTTATACTGCTCATTTTTTTTCCCCATAGCACTTACTACCTTATTAAATCTAACAGCTTGTAACTCTGCCATTCTCCTGAGTTTTCAGTGTGACTCCCAAGTGACGCAAAAGGGCTGGGTGTGATTGAGTCAAGGAAACAGTATGACAAATATTTGAAATCAATCATCTACTTCTACATAGATTAGTCCAGAGCCAGCTGTTGTAATGAAGATGTCTTCTGCTCATTGCACCCTGTTCTTAATTCAACTTTTTGATTCTCAGTTGGCACATCCTGAGAGGCAGCATGGGCTTGGGAGTTAGGCAGCCCAAATTCAGATTCTGACTCTCTTCCTTACCATTGTGATAAGCTGGAGGAAAACTGATTTATACTTCAGCTATCACCTTGCGGCGTGGTTTCAAGTAAAAGTGATACTGAATGAGGGCTACTAAAGAGCACAGGCCTGAGTTCAAATTGCTGTACCACCTGGTACTTTGTGACTTAGAACAAGATGCTTCTCCTTTCTGAGCTCTAGTTTCTTCATAAATAAAATGGTGACAATAGTACCTATTTGTGTGTTGTTAGAATGAAAAATAACACACGGACAATGACTAGAACAGTGCTTGATAAATAGCAGATACCCAATAAATGTGGAAATAGTTATTACTATGACAGTACCTTATACATTAAAATTATATATAAAAAGGGACTTGTTTTTAGTTCAGACATACTAGAAAATCTTGGTTGTAATAAAAGGGATATTTCCTTATAGTTTGTTGATTTGTTGATGGTAGCCATTCTGGCAGCTGGTAAGGATGTGGAGAAAAGGGAACCCTAGTACACTGCTGGTGAGAATGCAGACTGATGCAGCCACTATGGAAAACAGTATGGAGTTTCCTCAAAAAGTTAAAAATGAAACTGCCATGTGATCAAGTGATCCCACTTTTAGAAATATATCCTAAAAATACTGAAACACCAATAAGATATAATATATGCACCCCTATGGTCATAGCAGTACAATTCACAATAGCTAAGATCTGGAAACAGCTTAAGTGCCCATTAGTAGATGAGTAGATAAAAATGCTGTGGTACATTCACACAAATGGAATACTATGCAACTGTCAAAAAAGGATCTTTTACCCTTTGAGACAGCATGGAGGGACCTGGAGAGCATTATGCTAAGCAAAATAAGCCAGTCAGAGAAAGATAAGTATCACATGCTCTCACTCATATATGGAATCTAAAAAACAAAATAAACTGATAAACAAAATAGATCCAGAGACATTGAAGCATGGAACAAACTGACAAATCTCAGAGGGAAGGAGGATAGGGGAAGAGATTAACCAAAGAACTTATACTAGAGGCCTGGTGCATGAAATTTGTGCATTGGCGGGGAGGGGGGGGATCCTTTTGCCCAGCCTGCACCCTCTCCAATCCAGGATATCCCTCTTGCAATCTGGGAACACTGTCCCCTAACTGCTCACCTGCCTGCCGGCCTGATCCCCATAACTGCTCTCCCCTGCCAACCTGATCCCCCTAAATGCTCTCCCCTGCTGGCCTGAACCCTCTAACTACTCTCCCTTGCCTGCCTGATCACTGTAACTACTCTCCCCTGCCAGCCTGATCGCCCCTAACCGCCTCTGCCTCAGTCCTGCCACCATGGCTTTGTCTGGAAGGTCATCCAGAAGATGTCTGGTCTAATTAGCATATTACCCTTTTATTAGTATAGATTATTAGTGTAGACTAGAGGCCTAGTGCATGAATTTGTGCACAGGTGGGGTCCAGCCAGCCCACCTGATGGGGGCCCATCGGGCTGGGCTTGTGGGGGGAGGGGCCACGAGTGGTTGGCTGGCTGGCCCCACCCCTGATTGGGGTGGCAGGGGCTGATCAGGGTGAACAGGTTGGCTGCCTCACTGCGTGTCATAGCCACCAGTCGTTCTGCCATTCCAGTTGCTGGGCTTTTATATAGAGAGATATGCATAACCCATGGTTAATCTCTTCCCAACCTCCATTCCCTCTGAGGTGGAGGGGAGTCACTGGGAGGAGACATATGTAATCCTTTCAACAATAAAGATAATTTTTTAAAAAGGGATACCATTCCATTGTTTCCCTGTAAGTCTAATTTTGAATAAACTCTTATTTAGGTAAAAATTACTGTAGTCACCTCCCATTTCTCTTGTTTTTTTGGTGCCTTTCTAATCATCACCTTTTTCTGCTCACTATCCCCAGTGCCCTTTCCTACCCTGACCTCTCCTTCACCATTAAAATCCACTCTAGTTTAATTCCTCAAGAAAGATTTTGCCTAGGAATTAGCAGAAAAGTAGACACCAATGACAACCAAACTTTCAATGCTCCCAGTACCTAAAGACCCTCAATGCGAGGAAACCAAGATGGCCGCATAGGTAAACACCAGAATTTGCAACCTCGCACAACAACTTCAAAAATACAACTAAAAGACGGAACAGACATCATCCAGAACCACAGGAAAGCTGGCTGAGTGGAAATTCTACAACTAGAAGGAAAGAGAAAAGCTTACCAAGACTCAGAGGAGGAGCGGTGCGGAAGTAAAATACTAAGGTACAGAGGCGCACTCGGAGCGGGCTGGCGGCAGAGGGCGCGGTTGTCTTTTGCAATCGTGAGGGAGTCTCAGGCTCTGAGCTCCAGTTCTGGGTGAGTCTTTGGGGACCCAGACTCATATGGGAGAAGCGGACTGTCTGGCATCGGTCAGAACTTGAGAGCAACTTTCTCTTGGAGGTGCTTGCAGCGATTACCAGGACATAAAGAAGCAGAGCCTCTGAGGGCAGGACTGAGAGCAGCCATAACTGCTAGCCTGCCCTGTTAATCCTGTGAGACCCACCCCGCACAAGCCCTGCACAGAGGCTTTTTCTGGGTAGCCTCAGGCAAAGGCTAGATTAGCACCTCCCTAGAGAACCAGGAGCGAGTGTGCCCAGTGGTCAGAGTGGGACCATCCAGTTTGCACCTCCTTGGACCCTTAAAGAACACACTCAGGGTGCAGACTCAGTGAGCACCAAAGCCCCAATGAAGCAAGTTTTGCCCTGGAGGGGTGTCTCCAGCACAGAAGTTCTCCCACTGCAGACACAGCTGATTCTCACAGCCAATTGGCCTGAAGGTCAATTCCTCCCAGTGATAGCTACAACAATCAAGGCTTAACTACAACAAGACTGTGCACAAAGACCACAAGGGGGTGCACCAAGAGTGTCCTCCTCAGGTAATTGGGGAGGCTGAACCACTGGTCCCTAGAAGACACTTAGCACAGAAAACCACTTTATCAACACAGGGAAGCATAAAAAAAGTGGAGACAAAGAAACAGGACACAAATGACAGAAATGGAGGAAAGCAAAGTACTTGATATAGAGTTCAAAACCACACTATTAAGGTTTTTCAAGAACTTTCTAGAAGCTGCCGATAAATTTAGTAAGACCCTCGAAAAGACAGGTGAGACTGCCGATAAATGTAGTGAGATCCTCAAGAAATCTAGTCAGACCCTCGAGGTTATGATAAAGGACCAACTGGAAATTAAGCATACACTGACTGAAATAGAGGATATTATACAGACTCCCAACAGCAGACTAGAGGACTACAAGAATCAAGTCAAAGATTTGAAATACGAAGAAGCAAAAAACACCCAACCAGAAAAGCAAAATGAAAAAAGAATCCAAAAATACGAAGATAGTGTAAGGAGCCTCTGGGACAGCTTCAAGTGTACCAACATCCAAATTATAGGGGTGCCAGAAGAAGAGAGAGAGCAAGATATTAAAAACCTATTTGAAGAAATAATGACAGAAAACTTCCCCTACCTGGTCAAAGAAATAGACTTACAAGTCCAGGAAGTGCAGAGAACCCCAAACAAAAGGAACCCAAAGAGGACCACACCAAGACACATCATAATTAAAATGCCAAGAGCAAAAGACAAAGAGAGAATCTTAAAAGCAGCAAGAGAAAGAAACTCAGTTACCTACAAGGGAGTACCCATACGACTGTCAGCTGATTTCTCAACAGAAACTTTGCAGGCCAGAAGGGAGTGGCAAGAAATATTCAAAGTGATGAATGCCAAGAACCTACAACCAAGATTACTTTATCCAGCAAAGCTATCATTCAGAAGTGAAGGTCAGATAAAGAGCTTCACAGATAAGAAAAAGCTAAAGGAGTTCATCACCACCAAGCCAGTATTATATGAAATGCTGAAAGGTATCCTTTAAGAAGAGGAAGAAGAAGAAAAAGGTAAAGATACAAATTATGAACAACAAATACACATCTATCAACAAGTAAATCTAAAAATCAAGGGAATACATAATCTGATGAACAGAATGAACTGGTGATTATAATAGAATCAGGGGCATAGAAAGGGGATGGACTGACTATTCTTGGGGGGGAAAGGGGTGAGGGGGATTTGGGAAGAGACTGGACAAAAATCGTGCATCTGTGGATGAGGACAGTGGATGGGGAGTGAGGGAGGAGGGTGGGGTGGGAATTGGGTGGAGGGGAGTTATGGGGGAGGAAAAAGAGGAACAAATGTAATAATCTGAACAATAAATATTTAATTAAAAAAAGACCCTCAATGAATTTCAATACACAATTCTTCAACAGTCCTTGAAAGATTACCCTAGGCTGATTTAATCTGGTATAGAGTGGTCTGGGTTTAATGGCCCTAAAATAACTCTGGCAGATTAATTTTCCCGTCACATTTAGGCCAGTCTGGACAATAAATCTAAAGTTTTTTCCATACTGAGTCCCTCTGCAAAAGTTCTGCAACAGTTGTATTGGTCAGGGCACTTAGTTTCAGATCACAGAATGATCTCTAATAGGATTAAGCAGAAAGAGATGTATTGTGTGGCTTTAGAAAGCTTGCAGATTTTCTTGGAGTAACAGGAAATAAGGGCTGGAGAATGCACAGCAAGAAGTTTTGCAGCTAAGAGAAATGTCAAAATGCACACTGGAACAGTTCCATGGGACCATTCTGTTGCTGCTTGCCTTATCACTCAGAATCCCCCCATAAGAGTAGGTACCTGACAGGTAGGTCCATGTCTACACCAACAGCAAAAAATAACCCATTTTCTTCCCCTGTTTGCAGCAATAACTCTTGAAAATATTGGAAAAACATTAACACTCTACCCCTAGAAAAACACAAAGATCACATAGTTTCACCGATTATTCTAAGCATGGAAAAATAAGCAAAGCTCTGTAAGAAATTTAATAAAGCCACCTTTCCTTTGCACTAGGGTTCTTCTTGTGCCCTAGCTTCTACCAAACAGATATGTGAGAGTAGACACTTGGAAGGTGAAAATGAATACTGGGAGCTGTCAAGAGTAACTGGCCAAATTTCCAAATCTTTTAAATCAATATGACCATAGATGTCTTGGTAAGAAATTGTTCATTTTTTCTAAGTTTTTCTTTTTTTCCATAAAGTTACCTGTAGTAGTCTCCTGTGATCCATTTCATCTCTCCTGTATCGGGGCTAATTATTTTTTTCTCATCCCTGTGCTCACTAATACTCAGAGCTCTTGATTTCTTGTAACATTTTTTAAGCAACAAAAACACAAGCATTTATTATCTCAGTTTCTGTGGGTAAAGAATTCTGAGGTGCTTTAGCAAGTTGGTTCTGGCTCAGGGTCTCTCCAGATGTTTCTGTTGGGATCCTGGCAGGGACCACAGTCTTCTGAAGGCTTGACTGGGACTGGGCACTTCACTGGCAAGATGACTTCCTCATGGGCTGTTGGAAGGAAGTCTCCGTTTCCTCACTGCATGAACCGCTCCACCAGCTGACTGAGTGTCCTCACAGGAGGCATTGACTTCCTCCAGAAAGAGTGCCCCAAAGCCACAGTGCCTTTTATATCCTAACCTCAAACATTATCACTTCTACCATAGTCTGTTCTTTTTGGAGATCCCACTTCTGGATTTAATAATTATATTTTTGGGCAGGGGGGTGGGGGGGGAGGGGTGTTGCTGTTTTGTGTTTTGTTTTTTACTTCACTCACTTCAGGTTTTATTGTCACTATTTCCTCTTAATTTTTGTGTGTGTGCTTGCTTAATTTTAGTTTTTAAAGTGTCCTAACATGGACACTAAATTCTTTATTCTTATCTGTCTTCTAAGAATAAAAACAGGTTATAAATGTAAAATTCCCCCACCCTGACTTTTCAACTCTGTGAGGTAACAGATTTTCATAAATCCCTCCACCATAAACTGTAAATATAGACATCAGGAAACTGATGCAGTGGAAATAGGTGTGCAAATGTGTGATTACTAAGAAAACAGAAACCTAGAAGTTTAGTTCACAATCATCCCATCTTGGGACAATTTATTTACTGCAGGTCAGAGTCCAAGCAAACAGTCCACAGAGGCAGTGCTTAGGCCCTTAGCACCTGTAGAGAAACACTTCGGAAAGAAGAAACAACATTCGCAAGAAAGCCTCAGCGTTCACGTCCTTTCAGATCCATTGCTGAGGGATCGGTGATGGAAGCACAGGACGAGATCACCAGGTGGCCAAACAGTGCCCAGTGGAACAGAAACACAATAAAATAACAGGCTGAGAGGAAATCCACTGGTAGAGGATCCTGGAGTTCTGGCCCTGACAAGTTGGAGATAGCTTCTAAATTCCTCAATAATATTCATGCTGTCCAGCTTAAATACTAGAGAGCCTGGACTCAGGAATCAGAGCCATGCCCTAGAAAAAGACCATGACAAAGCCCAAAACTAAGTTTTTGTTTTTTAAAACCACTTTATTGAAGTATGAATGACATACACAAAGCCTGTGTATACTTAATGTCCCCAATGTGATGAGCTACGAGGCCTGCTTTTAGTTAAAAATCAAAAAAAAAAAAGAAAAAGAAAAAGAGAAGCCAGAATAGGAGACCAAAAGGGCAAGGTCAGAGAGTAGGAACAAAGCAAGGAGAATTTGGTATCCTTGAGGGAAAGAGAAAAGATGATATTACTCAAAAAGGAGTGGCTAGCTCTGTCTTATGCTATAGGGAGATCAATTAAAATGAAGATTGAGAAATAACTATTGGATTTGGCAGAATGGAGATCACTGACTAATTTTAAAATAACAATTTCAATGGAGAGTTGGGGAGAAAAGTCTGATGACTCAAGTGGTATAAGAATGGGAAGCTCCAGTTAAACATGGACGATAACTACATGCATTTATTTTCTCTGACATGCAAAAGTCCACAACAATGTAAAATGACACAAAAATAATACTATGAATTCATAAAGACAAAGAAAATGGGAGAAGGAATATAGAGTCAATAAATATTGGCGAAGAGAAAGCAGACAAGTTGATTGTAGCTGAGTTTAGGACTAGTGACTCACTTTTTTCATTCATCTTAGAAATGTGATTGCGATTTTTTTCTTTTAATTGCTAATGTCCATTAATATGCAACCAAACTATTCCACATAGTGTGCCATTATGTATTATATAAGATGCTAAAAAAGCTGGAACCACCTTAAATGTCTATCAATGTCAATAACTGGTGCATGCATCGTAAAGAAAATTATGATGGCCCTGCTGGTGTGGCTCAGTGGTGGTCAGGACACATGCCCAGGTCATGGGCTCGATCCTTCTGCAGGTAGGGGGCCTGCAGAAGGCAGCTGATTGATCTATCTCACTCATCTATGTTTCTCTCTCATCAATGTTTCTTTTTCTCTATCCCCCTTCCTTCTTCTCTCTAAAATCAATAAAAATATATTTTAAGAAAAAAAAGTTAGGACTTTTGAAAATCAATATAGACCTATATTTCCTGCCATGATGAAATATCCAAGTTTTTTAATAAAAAGAGTTATTTACAAATAAGAGAATATTTTGATTACAAAAAACTAAGCAAAATAAGCCTTGTGCATGTGTATTTATGTGTGTATAAATTTGTATGAATATAGCAATATTTTCAGGTGGGTACATAAGCATATAGTAAAATCAATTAGTTTGGGTAGTGCTAGGGACAGAATAGAAGCAACTTCTAATTTATTTCTTATGCTATTGAAAAAAGTGTGCATTATTTTTTATTTAATTAAAAATATCTAAGCTAGAGAGGTTAATGCAAAAAGGAGAGAGCATGGGAGGGAGGGAGGGAGGGAGGGAGGGAGAGAGAGAGAGAGAGAGAGAGAGAGAGAGAGAGAGAGAGAGAGAGAGATCCAACTATGAATTGGTGGCAAAGCCAGAATTAGTACTTAGGCTCCCTGTGCTTTGTCCTTTGCATTTTCTGGGTCTTCTCTCAGTGGACCACAAGACAAATCAAATCAAGCATGAGAATATAGACATCAAATCAAGCATGAGAACATAGAATATAGAATATGTAGACATCTACATTAAATGGAAGAGAAATGATAGTTTATGTAAGAATGTATGTAAGGATAGTTTATGTAAGGATGTAAGCAATCATACCTAAAATTACAAATGAGTGTGGACTATCAGAAATAACAATAGGACCTGGTCGATGTGGCTCAGAGAGTAAGCATTGACCCCAGGAACCAAGAAGTCACTGGATCAATTCCTGGTCAGGGCACATGCCTGGGTTGTGGGCTTGATCCCCACTGGGGTATGTGCAGGAGGCAGCCAATTGATGATGTTCCTTTCTCATCAATATTTCTATCCCTTTCCCTTCCTCTCTCTCTAAAAAGAAATAACAATAGGTAACAAATAAAAATTTTTTAAAAATGGATAAAATGCAGGCAATAATTACATCTGGAAAAAAAAGTTTGAAAGCACATGCAGAACAAAGAGGCAACTACAAAAAGCCAGTTTACAGGGCAAGAAATGGAGATGAAGCCCAAAATTGATGCATGTGGGCCTGATAAGAAAGGAAGGCTGGAGAAACTTCAGAGAGAGAAAATGATGGCAAGAATAAAAAGAAAATTTTAGATTAAAGCAACTCAGTAAATGAAGAAAATGAGAAAGAAGGTTGAAAAGGGATTAATTTATCTGTAACTTTCTTATAAATATTCAGTACAAACTGATAAAAGCTGGAGTTTTCAGAGGGTAAAAGCTCTGGCCTACCCTGAGGAATAGCCTAGTCTAGCTAACGTGATCAGAAGGCCGTTTTTATGAAGTGTTTTGACTCCCTTACATATTTGTTTTTTAAAGTGAACTGTAAGATATTTTTTCAAAATATATACATGTTTTTGTTGGTTTTAGAGAGAAAGGGAGAAGGAGAGATAGAAACATCAATGATGAGAATCATTGATTGGCTACCTCCTGCATGCCCCCTACTGGGGATGGAGCCTGAAACCCAGGCATGTGTTCTGACCAGGAATCAAATTGTGACCTCCTGGTTCAGAGGCTGATGCTCAACCACTGAGCTACACCGGCTGGGCTGTAATATATTTTTAATTCTGATACCATATCTTCAACATATTCGTGTCACCAAGTTTTAGAAATACTCACATAATTGTAATAGGTACTCATTAATTGTCAAATTAAACTGGTTATTTTACTTTAGACTTCAGTTATATTTTCATTTTTAAAAGAAAAAAAAAAATCTCCAAAAACTTAAGATGCAACTTTGTAGAAAGGAATTCAGGAAATAAGTCTATAGTAAGCCAGATGTTATTTGGAGTGTTTTTGAAAATTTTCTAGACCTTTATGGAATTTAAATATTTCCTGCTCTATCATTTCCTTTTTATCATTCATGTATCCAATTTCATTTTTCCTCAACAGTTTTCAGAGCAATGGAATGTCTTCTTAGGGATATCATTTTGCTCACACTCACAAACCTCAGAGCTTATTTGCACACTTTATCAAAATACTCAGCATAAGTAATTTCATTTGTTACTAGAAATAGAGTATGATCTTCATTTGTACTTGGAAGTGCCAATATGCCCTCTTCCTTTTAAATTTTACCTAATATAAAATATACTTCTCTGTGCATATATGGAACTGAAATACATACACATATATACATTTGTGTTCATACATATAGATATTATCACACATCCTATATAATAAAAGCCTAATATGCAAATTGTCCCCTCAGGCAGTCATTCGACTTGGAGACTGGGAGTTCAACGGCTCACTATAAAGTGTGCTGACCACCAGGCAGTGGCACAGAACATGGCGTGTGTCGGCAACGCACTGCAACCTCTCGCCAGCTACCTGGGAGTGGGGGTGACAGGGATGGAGTTTCAGTGAGAATGCAGGGTGTCTGCCGAGCTTACTCTCACTTCCCCTGTTACCCTCCCCCACGACAACAGGGCTCACATGCCAGGGAAGCCCCTGTGCTCAGGTGCCAGGCGCCCAAAAGGAGCCTGCCCCGCATCTGCACAGCCTCTTTCAGGTGAGCCAGGCCACAACTGCCAGGACAGCAGGGGCCAGTCGGGCTCTCCATGGGTTCGTGCAAGAGTCAGATTGAGAGGCTGGCCGGGAGAGAGCGCACTGACCACTGGGTGGCCCAGAGGCCCATGCTGCACCCCGGCCCATGGCATTCAGCTGCACTCACCGCATCTCCTCAGATGGAGGGCGGGCACACGGGGGCCTGGGACCAAGGTGCTGTCCAAGGCCAGAGGTCAGCTGGAACCTGCCCTTCCATGTCAGACGCTCATGCTTCGATTGCCAGCCAGGCCTAGGGACCATACCCATACACGGATTTTGTGCACTGGGCCCCTAGTCTAATCCAATAAAAGAGAAACATGCAAATTGACTGCACCTCTGCTACGCCCCAAGCCATGCCCACCAGCCAATCAGAGCAACTATATGCAAATTAACCCAACCAAGATGGCGACTGGCAGTCACAAAGCTGGAGCAAGCAGGAGGCTTGGTTGCCCTGGAGATGGAGGAAGCCAAGCTTCCCACCTGCCCTGGCCAGCTGTGGCCTCCACTCAAGGCAATAAAGTTTCAATTATCGAAGCTAAATAAATCCCAGATACCTGCTTCCAGCCAGCCTGCAAACAGCCATCAGTCCCTCACCCAGGTTGGCCACACCCTCATGGGGTCAGGATCCTCGCTGGAGGGCTTGGCCAGCCTTCAAACAACCATCAGCCACTCACCCAGGCTGGCCACATCCACTGGGGGCCTTAACCAGCCTGCAAACAGCCATCAGCCCCTCATCCAGGCTGGCCAGGCACCCCAGCAGGACCCCCCACTCTGAAGGGGGTGTGGCCAGCCTGCAAACAGTCATCAGCCCCTCACCCAGGGTGGCCAGTCACCCCGGGGGGACCCCTACCCTGAAGGGGCTGTGGCCAGCCTGCAAACAGCCATCAGCCCCTCACCCGGGCTGGCCACACCCTCATGGGGTGAGGGTCCCGCTGGGGGGCTGTGACCAGCCTGAAAACAGCCATCAGCCACTCACCCAGGCTGGCCAGGCACCCCAGCGGGACCCCCTCCCTGATCCGGGACACCCTTCAGGGCAAACCAGCCAGCCCCCACCCATGCACCAGGCCTCTATCCTATATAATAAAAGGGTAATATGCAAATTGACCCTAACAGCAGAACGACTGGGAATGACTGGTCACTATGACACACACTGACCACCAGGGGGCAGACGCTCAATGCAGGAGCTGCCCCCTGGTGGTCAGGGCACTCTCACAGGGGGAGCTCTGCTCAGCCACAAGCCAGGCTGACAGTTGCCTTACAGCGGTTGTGGTGGGATCCTCTCCCGCCTCCTCAGCAGCGCTAAGGATGTTCGACTTCAGCTTAGGCCTGCTCCCCGCTGGCAAGTGGACATCCCCCGAGGGCTCCCAGACTGCCAGAAGGATGTCTGACTGCCAGCTTAGGCCCAGTCCCCCTGAGGAGCAGGCCTAAGCCAGCAGGTGGACATCCCCGAGGGGTCCCAGACTATGAGAGAGCACAGGCCAGGCTGAGGGACCCCCCACGCCCCCGAGTGCACAAATTTTTGTGCACCAGGCCTCTAGTAAATATATAAAACAGAACTCTATTTTGTCAATAAAACAACTTGAGATTCTTATATGAATGAGTACTAGTTAAGTAGTCATGTAAAAGGGAGAAATTTTAGTAAAAGAGATAAAGTTATGGGATTTTCTTTGTTGTTCTTTGTTTTTGTCTTGATCCATATACCTAGTATATTTATTCATTAGAAAACTGGGAGGCAGTCTTGCCATTTGTGCATCTTCCTTTCCTCTCCTGCTCATCTCTACCACCCACATGTCTACAGCCATGAGGATCCTACAAGGACCAGAGGGCAGGAATTGGAAGTACTAAGTGTACAGTGTACAACACACTCTAAGAGATGGAATCCCTTGATGCAAAGCATGTGTCCCAGCACTTCTTTCAGGATGTAGAAAACAAGGTCCTGTAATTAGAAAAATATCCCAGAAAAGATGCACTAAATCAGTGTTTTCCAACTGTGCTCCTCAAAACCCTTAGGGCCACGTTTCTTAGAATAATGCACAAATCTATTTTAACGTGAACAAATTTATAAAACTACAATGTCAGATAATGTTATTTTATTATATCATAACTGAATCAATAAGCCTGGGAATATATATGTATACACAAATACACACACACAGATAGATATAAATGATATAGGTACAGTAGATATAGATATAGATATAGATATAGATAGAGATAGAGATAGAGATAGAGATAGAGATAGAGATAGATATAGATATAGATATAGATATAGATATAGATATAGATATAGATATAGATATAGATAGATGTATATAAATCTTACACAACTATGAAGAAAAACAAAACATCATTGATTCCATCCTCTGGGACATGGCTACACCCCCCTTAGACTCCGCCTCTTTCAATGGGAGTGAACCTCTAAACAACACCTATGTTGGGAGTTTGTTTTCTCTGCAGGGTCTGCTTTACCTATACAACTCAGAAGCCAGTAAGTAACCCTAGACTATGAGTATCCAGCTCAACCTTCAAGATGTTATATTCTATAATGTTGAAAATAAGATGTTTCTGCTTTAAAGTCACATACAACAGTGAGGCAAAGAGAAAATTAATATCTAAAAAAAAAACAAAAACAAAAAAAAACCTTTCTGAAATGTCACAAACCCAATCTGTTAGCACCTCAGTCTAAATATTTCTTGCCTAAATGAAGACTGCTTAAGACAGCAAACCACATTGGAACTTAGACCATATGTTCTACAAAATTGGGTAATTTACCAACAGTGTAGAGATTTATGGAAAGAACATAAAAATAAACATGATCTGCCAGGGACATGATTCATGGTGGAAATACAAATGTGAAAAAAAGATCCGCATTTCCAGGCAAAGTTAAGTGCATATTTTTGAAAAGGTAATACTGTAAATTGAAAATAAAGACAAATATTTTCTAAACTACTACATGAAATCAAAGTAAATGAAACCTATTCTATACTTCACATGCCAAAAAAACAGACAATAATGGAAAAAGTTGAAAGTAGTATTTACTACATAAAAATAAAGTGAAAAAAAAGCCATACAATTGCTGTCAATTATGCTACAGCTTACACTTTAAAGGCACAAAATGCTCTCACTATTCAATATGAGATACCTACAAGAATACATGACCAATTATCATTCATAAGTATTAATGGGAACCTGAATAAGTGGAAATATATATCCCACTAGACCAGTGGTTGGCAAACTGCGGCTTGGCAAACCACGGCTCACGAGCCACATGCGGCTCTTTGGCCCCTTGAGTGTGGCTCTTCCACAAAATACCGGCTCTTGCACAAAATAACAACTTCTGTGCACGTGCCACAAAGTTTCAATCGCACTGTACGTGCGTGCCCCCACGTGGTATTTTGTGGAAGAGCCACACTCAAGGGGCCAAAGAGCCACATGTGGCTCGTGAGCCGCGGTTTGCCGACCACTGCACTAGACTATAAGCTTCATGACTCCAAAAACTATGCCTATGATATTAACCAACATTTTTCTTACATACACTTATATAGCAGGCACATGGTAAAAATGTATTTTATGAATGAACAAACCAATTAATGAGAAAAATTACAAAAGTCAATGTTATCTAAGTTTTAAATATGTATTTCTAATCAACAAGGCAAATCTTAGAAGATGATTAAATGATTGTAAATTTTATCTGTATTCATCTGTATGAATAAATAGGTAAGAATGCTAAAATGTATCAAGGAAGAATAGTAATGGAAACTTGACCTATCACATATTAAAAATCATAATTTTATGAAATAATAATTAAATCTGTCATAGAAGCAATATAAAAATAGGAAAATTCATAGAATGGTACAAATGGAAATACACACAACACACACACACACGTGTAATTTGAGTTAGTCCCTAGATACTACTTAAATACTAGGCTAAGTATTTTTTTAAAGAAACAATTTAAATCTTCACCTTATAATAAATTTTGATTTGAAGTCTAAACATTAGGTAATTTTTTTATAGTTGA
The DNA here is from genome assembly GCF_014108235.1 of Myotis myotis. NCBI lineage: Eukaryota > Metazoa > Chordata > Mammalia > Chiroptera > Vespertilionidae > Myotis > Myotis myotis. The sequence continues at coordinate 75,576,973 of NW_023416379.1, forward strand.
CACTATTATAGGCGTCCCCAGCCCCCACCCATTGGCCCACCTCCGTTCAGCCCCCACCTCCTTTCCCTCTATCCATCACCAAGCTGTTGTCTGTGTCTATGGGTTATGCATATGTGTTCTTTGGCTAATTCCTTCACCTTCTTCCATCCAGGCCCCTTCCTATCCCCTCTGACAGCTGTCAGTTAGTGGCATGTATCATGCCTCTAAACTAAAGGGATAAAAATACAAGTAATCTTTAACTCGATCAAATCCTATTAAGATTAAAAGCAATGTAAAATATAGAGGACATTACAGAGGAAATTGACTGCTTATTAAATGATCATAAATTTAAAAGGCAAGTAACAAAATGAAAAGTGTATTCATATTATCTATCTATAATAATAAAAGCACAATATGCTAATTAGACCGGACAGCTGAACAACCTTCTGGACATCATTCCGGACATCCTTATGGACTAAGCCACGGCTTCGGGGGCCAAGGCAGAGGTGGTTAGGGGCGATCAGGGAGGCAGGCGAGTGTTTAGGGGTGATCAGGCAGGCTGGTGAGCAGTTAGGGGCGATCAGGCAGGCAGGTGAGCAGTTATCAGCCAGTGTTCCTGGATTGCTAGAGGGCTATCCGACTGTCAGTTTAGGCCTGATCCGAAGGGATTCCTATGGGATCAGGCCTAAATTGGCAGTCGGACATCTCCTGAAAGGTCCCGGATTGTGAGAGGGTGCAGGCCGGGCTGAGGGACCCCCCACCCCAATGCATGAATTTCATGCACCAGGCCGCTAGTATCTATATATGCCAAGCAACTGGAATGACCAGAATGACAGGAATGACTTGTTACTATGACGTGCATTGTGTTCAGCCAACCGGCCTAATGGGGGTGAGTCTGGCCCGCCAACCTCCCGTGGCCCCTTCCCCCGGCTGACCCCATCCCCAATCACCCCCCCTATCAGGGACAGGGCCAGTTGACCTCCCGCAGGGCCCCCTCCTCCCCCTGCTGGCCCAGCACCGATCAGGCCCAATCAGGACGGCCCAGCCAGATCCCACCCATGCACGAATTTGTGTACCAGGCCTGTAGTATAAAATAAATACTAATAGAGATGTCATAAAAATTTTAAAAAGAGGCACAAAATCGTGGAATTGGTGATTTGTTTTTATATACAACATTAAAAGTGTGTTAGAAAAAAAAAACTGTTAAAAATCTGAGCAGTTACCTTACCAAAGAAAATAAACAGATGGTAAATAAGCCTATGAAAAGATAAAAAAAAACAAAAACATTATTTGTGATTTGGAAATGTAAATTAAAGCAAGATAGCACCACACATCTATCAGAATTTTTAAGATCCCAACACATGACTGGCATGGATGTAGAACAATGGGAACTCTCATTCATTGTTAGTGGGAATGCAAAGTTCCATAGTCAATTTGGAAGACAGTTTGGCAGATTCTTTCAAAATTAAAAATAGACTCATAATATGACCAAGCAGTTATACTACTATGGATCCCCCCCCTGCTGCCAATCTGATAAGAAAATATATCCACACAAAGTCTGCATGTGATGCTCATAGCAGCATTCTTCATAATCACCCAAAACAAACTGTTGTACATCTATATAATGGAATGCTATGGAGTGATAAAAATGAATGAGCTATTATGCTATGAATAGACAACGACACTTAATATCAAATCCATATTGCTCAATGCATAAGCATAGATAAATTGGCATAATTCCATGTGTGTGACAAATTGGAAAGGACAAAATTATGGTATTGATAACGGCAACTTGATCAGTGGTTGCCAGAGATTTGGGGTGAACTGAAAAAGTGAAGCACAGGAGATTCTTAGGGTAGTGAAATTATTCAGTACAAGACTGTAACGCAAGACACAGGACACTATGCATATATCCAAACAAATGAAAATTTACAGCACAGAGTGGACCTTAAAGTATAAAAAAATTTTATAAATAATTCAAGAGGTCTGCTGAAATCCATAATGAAATGTAGACTGTGACAAATAATCTAGCTGTATTAAAAATGCAAAAAAATAACTTCACTGAAAGGGACGATGGTAAAGCTGCTAATTTAGGTAACTGAAAATAAAGAGTCTGTGGGACTAAAGGTTATATATATATATATCTCCTGTACTCTATTTGATATAGTTGTTTCTCATGGGAGTGCAAGTTAACAACTCTGCTATTGCTATACATGTGTACTGTAATTGAACTATTATGTAAATGGTGATGGGGATCCAGAGTAGAAATTTATGGATAAGCATGGGGAGTTATGTATGTCATTGGAAATGACAATAATTCTGGGGAAAGTAGATAGCAGCAGAAAAAGAGGAAGACTAAATATGAGATGGACTGACTCCACAAAAATTCCATGAGTCTACAGGAGCTGAATAGGGCTGTTGATGATAGGACGTTGTGGGCATCACTCATTCATAGAGTCTCCAAGATTCAAAGCTGACTCAATAGCATGTAACACATGAGGATGTAAGTTAGAATGCCATGTGGTAATGAATTAGAGCTAAAGACCTGACTATGAACTCTTGTTTAGCATAACATAAATATAGGCAGACACATATAGAAATATTTATAGATATACCTTTATACAAAGGTTAGTATACACACATATATTTCCTTGCTCTCTCAGCTAAGAAGCATGCTATCCTTGTAGTAATAAGCATATCCAGTGCCAAGATATTGTTTTCTAATACAATCTTCAATCAAAGAAACCAAAGCTCCTTGGAGAAATAGCAAAATCTAGGGCTGGGGAAGGAAATAAAAAGATAAGCCTGTAGCAATTTTAGTGCCAGAACAGAAAGAAGTGGCACATATACAAACACACAGATACACACACACACACACACACACACACACACACACACACACACACACCCCACAACAATGAAGAGAGTACCTCAGCTTGGCTGGTTAGGCTCAATGTTTGAGCATCAATCTATGTACCAGAAGGTCACGGTTTGATTCCCAGTCAGGGCACATGCCCGGGTTGTGGACTCGATTCCCAGTAGAGGGCATGCAGGAGGCAGCTGATCAATGATTCTCTTCATTGATGTTTCTATGTCTCTCTCCTTCTTCCTTCCTCTCTGAAATGAGAGAGAGAGAGCCTCTAAGGGGCACAGTAGCCAACTGAAAAAGAGCTCAATGCACAAATCTAGAAAAATTTGAGCAATAAAATAAAGTAGTCCTAAATAACAATCCAAACAAAAAATCAAATATCCATGGTCATAAGTTATTGAATGAAAAAATAAATAAATGGGGGAGAGTAAACAAAGGCTCCTTATAGAAGAATTCCAAGTAACTTATATAGATTTCCTGACCTCATGTTTGAAAAGGAGTTTAAAACATTATCTTTGTAGAGACTCAATAGGAAGAATACTGATAAGTCATCATTGAAATGAAGTGCTGAGAATCACCTCTGTGAACTTCCTTCTCAAAACCCATAAATCTGGTCTAATCACAAGAGAGACATCAGACAAACCCCAATCGAGAGACATTCCACTTTATACACAGTTCTGCTTACAACTGAAACTTCATTGTCATCAGAAGTAAGGAAAGTCTGGAAAACTCTAATAGCCAGAAGAACTTAAGACATGACAAGAAAATGTAGTGTGTTATGCCAGATAAGATCCTGGAATGAAAAGAGAACATCTGGTGAAAAAGAAGACAATATGAGTAAAATATAGATTCTAGCTACCACTACTGTTAATTGTAACGAATGTACCACAGTAATGTAAGAAAGGGAATGGGGAGTCACAATTTGTAGGACCTGTGGACATTTTGAGGAATTCGGCTTTTACTCCAAGTAATATGACAGCTTTTGGAGGGTTTTAAGTTAAAGTATGATATAATAAGTTGGATTTTTTAAAACCATTCTATATGTTGTGTTGAGAAAAGAATGTTGGGGGTGGGTAGTAATGCTGGAAGCAGTAAGAATGGTTACGACCGCGATCAGAATAATCCCACTGAGAAACAAGGATGCCAAGAGGAGACTGATGAACCAGGTGTGCAGTGTAAGAGAAAGCGAGAGGAAAAAGTTCCTGGCCTGAATCAGGTGGAGTTGCCATCAACCAATAAGGGTAAGTCTGGGGTGAAGATTTTGGGGGGAATATGAAGACAGTTACTAGAGCTATTAAGCCCTCAAATGTCAAATAGATAGATGGATATTAAGTCTAAAATACAGGAAGATCTCCAGGTTGATATATGAATTTAGGATTGCTTCATAGATGCATGATGCAATCAGGTAAAGTCAGACACAGGTTTTACCATCTTGAGTATGAAATGTATAGCATTGTTTGTAACTGGCAGTCTTCATTGCATATAGAAAATAAAAATCTGGCTGAATTAAAGGTATGGAGGGAGCACAACAGTTCCTCAAACAAAATTGGTTCAGTAGTACTCTTGTTCGGTTTTCATTTTTCTTGTTCCATTTTGGCCACGCGAGAGCATTCCTAGTCTCAGTGCACACCTCTAGAAATATTTTCTCCAAATGGTTAAGCTCTGGGCCAAGAAAAGCGCTTTATCTCCAGCACTGTAGCTTTATATTCAGGGCACACAGTGGTACTGGCATAATTTCCAAGAATTCATTTTTTCCTTCGTATTTTTATCAATGCAGACGGAAGTTTCAAAAGGTATAATGTCTCTCACAGAAACAGCACCAACATTAGATTTCTTCATTATTATGCACAAGAGGCCAAACTATGGGTGATTACCCAGTAACGTGTGGTAACTCCACATATTATTTATAGGTTAGCCAAGATTCAACTTATAGTCAAATATTATTGTGTGTGTAGCAAATTATCTTCTGTGCCTTGCATGGTTACATGTGAGATTTAGTTATGATCTGCCTGCAAGAAAAAAATGTGAATATTTTAATGTAAATATGTCCTTGAAAAAGGATGGAAATCATATAAAAAGTGATTTTTTTAAAAAGTATACAACAGAAATAAGAAAATGATGCTTTGGAATTTGTTTGTCAGATAATAAACTTGGCAAATGTATGTCACTGGTTAAAATGAAGCATATTTTTCAATGTATTAACATCTGCAATATTTAGAGTACAAAGAAAGTGTTATTCATATTATGTGTCAATATATGACCATCCCTCTCCCTTATACAAATATCACCAAGAGACACTTAATTTGATATCTAATTGAGTGTTACTCTATTCTATTTAAATTTTACATAAAGTAATTATCTAAATAAGTTTATTTAAACTATTTAAATGAACTAAATAAAAGCTATATATTTAAATAAATGCTTTATATTTAGTGCATTAGATCTCTACTAAGTTAAATGTTTATTAAGCATACGTCTACTTAAATACTTTATATTTAGTAATATAAATTAAATATTTAATTTTAATAATTATTTATTTAAATAGTAATCAGAATATTAAGATTGAGTTATAAATGTCATAGTAAATACTTTTTTTGGAGGGGGGATCTTGAAAATAACAAAAGCCAACTTTTCTTCAGTGGTGATTATCTTTAATACAGAATGTTCTCTCGATGTATTTATTCACATTGACAATTTAAGCAAAGAGCCTGTCAGATTTAATATTGATGAAACACTTAATGTCCTTTTCTATATTTATAACAATTCTAATAAAAAGTTCTACAAAGTAAGTTTGCATCCAGGTCACAATAGGAAGTACAAAGCACATGGTTGTTAACTAACTTATTTCATGCTGGAGAATGAAGGACAAAGCTTATATGGTCAGGGCACCCTACTAGGTACACTGATTGGCTGGCGGGTCAGCTAGAGATGTAGATGCCATCTAGCAAACATTTGTCTACCTTAACCCATTATCTTTCCTTGACTAAATCACCTTTTCCTCAAGAGGCAAAAGGGACAAATTTGTTAAGGAGTTGTGTAATTGTGTATTCATTCCATCTGCTATCTTGGGCCCTCTCTGGCTTACCACTGCAATCTTTGAGCAGTGTGATGAATTCAGAGCCTACACTGGCTGCGAGAGGTAGGAAAAGACCTACCTCAGAAATAATTGAGGATGAGGAGGATAAGAGTATCTTTTATATGTATTCCTTTAAAAAATGTTCTTATTGATTTTAGAGAAAGAGGGAGAAGGAAACATCCATATGAGAAACAATTCGCTGCCTGTTATATGCACCCTACTGGGGATGGAGCTCACAACCAAGGCATGTGCCCCCAACCGGGAATCGAACCAGTGACCTTTTGCTGCAGGGGACAATGCTCAACCAGTTGAGCCACACAGGCCAGGGTAACATGCATTCTTTTCAAACCATCTTTTGTCACCCTCTCTGTGTCTCTTGTTCTAGTGTCTAGTCCATCATTGGCTTGGTTTTTAATAGACTGGATGGGGTGTCAATTTATCATACTAGATTACAATCTGTATACAGGTCGTCCGATTATGCTGGACTACTTCCAGAAGAATATAATCTTTCTTACTCACCTCTGCCCATGACACAGGATTTCTGATTAGAGAAATACTAAGGATTTTCTTCTGACTTATGTTTTTATTAAAGAAACAGTGGAAGCCAATATGAGTAAAGAAAATCATAAATATGGCCATGACCTAAAATTTCTGAAATTCAGTATTAGAAGCTCTGTAAAAATCCAGTCTGGCTGGTATCAGTGAAAGCTTATAACACAACCAGAAGGAGGCTATGCATTTAAAATCATGCTGTGTCTGCCGCAGGCAAGTTAAAATATAAACAACCTTGCTACTAGAATTTAAAACTTAATTATAAAACACATGATTTAGGAGAAACTGAAATCCCAAAGATGTGTTCACGACTGCTAATTGCTAAATATAGTTGCAACTTTAATTTACTCAAAAACTCTTTAGCATCATAAATGTGATGCTTTCCCTTTAATATTCCAAGTGCACTGCTAACGTTTTAATAGCTATCAACAGCTGCTACAAATCCATTTATCCCCAGCTCAGAGAGCTATTTCATCAAATTTTAATTCCAAGGCCCTATACGATAGCATGATCTTCTTGCATATGGTTTATGTGAGCACATGGTCTGCAAAGGGTGTGTGAATTCAAGCCTCATTGAAGACAAGCTAACAGCATGAAATACTGTTAATATTATTATTTGATTTATTTGATTTGAGGATGATTAGAGAATTTTTTCAGAGCCTGTAACATTTTATTTCACATTATAAAAATGTGATTTGCATTTAATGAGACAACTTTTTTTAAAGCGACTTGCAATTTTATACCCACCTGGTTGAGAATGGATATCAAGATATTTTATTTTATTTTATTTTTTAAAATATATTTTATTGATTTTTTACAGAGAGGAAGGGAGAGGGATAGAGAGTTAGAAACATCGATGAGTGAAAAACATCAATCAGCTGCCTCCTGCACGCCCCCCACTGGGGATGTGCCCGCAGCCAAGGTATATGCCCTTGACCGGAATCGAACCTGGGACCCTTGAGTCCGCAGGCCGACATTCTATCCACTGAGCCAAACTGGTTAGGGCAAGATATTTTAAAAGTTAAACATGTAAACAAATTCCTGAATATGTACACAAACTCATATGAATTACCCAATTTTATGTAGCCATTGTGAATATTACACTGTCAATAAATGCTTTAGTAATATTGTCCAACAAAGATGTGCTAAGTTCCAAATTTTTCTAGAAAGAAATATTATTTTAATAACGTGTGTTCTTCTTTTTTAAATTGTTGGTTATGCCCTAGCTGGTTTGGCTCAGTGGATCAGCCTGCAGACTGAAGTGTCCTGGGTTCGATTCTGGTCAAGGGCACATGCCTGTATTGCGGGCTCAATCCCCAGTAGGGGGTGTGCAGGATTCTCTCTCATCATTGATGTTTCCATCTCTCTCTCCCTCTCCCTTCCTCTTTGAAATCAATAAAAATTATATATATATATTTTTTTTAAATTGTCAGTTATATCAACTGATGTATATAGCATCAGGTCACATACTGGGTTGGAACTTCCATCCCCAGTCAGGAAGCTTATGGAAGGCAGCCAATCAATGTCTCTCTCTTACATGGATGTTTTCTTTCTCCATTTCTGTCTTTCTCTCTCTCTCTTTCTCTTTTCTATGTCTCTCCCTCTCCCTCCCTCCCTCCTCCTTCCTCTCTCTAAGCATGTTCTTGGGTGAGGATTAGGAAAAAAAAGAGTTAGAACCTACCTAAGGCAGTAGCAGTGGAAACAGAGAGGAGGGGTCAGATATGATAAAACAGAAGAGTTGACATTGACAGTACTTGTTCACAAATTGAATATAAAGTGAAGAAAGTGAGGACTCCAGAATGGCCTCCACAACTCTGATTTGGATGTCAAGATGGACAGTGATTATATGCACCAAGAGTTGGAATACATGGGCCCTGTCTGGTTTAGCTCAGTGGTAGAGCATTAGTCCATACACTGAAAGGGTTGCAGATTCAGTTCCAGGTCAAGGGCATGTACCTGGGTTGTGGGTTTGATTCCTGGCTCAGCTGACACACATGCAGTGGGCAACCAATCGATGTATCTCTCTCACATTGATGTTTTTCTCTCTCACTCTCTCTCCATCCCTATCTTTAACTCTCTCTAAAACTCAATGGGAAAAATATCCTCAGGTGAGGCTTACACAAACAAAACAAAAAAAAGAACTAGAATACATGGAAGAATGAGAATTGAGGAAAATAATAACTATGATTTTCAATACTTTTAGTTTCAGGTCTCCAAAGGATGGTATTTTAGGTCATTCTAAATATTTAGCATAATGTTATATGTTGGGGTTAGACCTCAGGGAAAATTGTTAAACTGTAGAGATTCACTATAAGCCATTAGCTTAGACATGGAAATCAAGTGTGATGAAGTTTGATGAAGAAGCCCATTCCCCAAGCAGTGTCCCAAAAGGGGCAGTCAAACAGAGAAGGGATAACATATATGTTGCACAAGCATAAGGAATTGTTAAAGGGTCTTTCTTACTCAGTGAAACGTTAGATAGAAGATGAGGTGAGAGGTCCTGGAATAAATGAAGCATACATAAATAAATATACATACACACACAAATTACATACATGCATACCTGTATACATACATGCACAGAGGTCAATGATATATGAAAACCAAATGACTATGTTTAATTTCTTGTACATAATAAACAATTAACTACAGTCTTGAAAAAGTTTCCCGGAGGTCAGGTAGATGGCGGCGGTATAGGCAGACGCGTCCCAGGTCGTGTCCCTGTGCAAATGGAGTGAGCAGCTGAAACTAGTAACATCCACCCCGAATTGGCGAAATTCCTCAGCTGGCGAGACAGTTTACAGCCGGGAAGAGCAGAACTCCCCTGGAAAGATCCAAGCAACAGCAACCTCCTGAGCACCACACCCTCTGCTGAGGAACAGCAGCTGTACGTGAAACCTCGCCCCACCAGCCAGAAGAGCCACCACAGCTGTGAACAGCACCCACCAGAGGAGTTGCTGCCAACTGAAGAGCAGCTGCTAACGCAACCGCCCAAAGAGGAACCGCAGACCAAGGAGTCACTGCCACCAAGGGAGCAGCCACTGAACGACTCAACGTCTAGATATGTCAGTGAGATCAAACATGGGTAGACAAAGAAACCCCCAAAGGAAAGAGAAGGAGGACTCTCCAGAAAAGCAGCTAAGTAATACAGAGGCATGCAACATGACAGAAAAAGAATTCAGAATAAGGGTCCTAGAGTGCATAAACCGGATGGAGGAAAAAATCGACAACCTCAGCAAGAAGCAAGAAGAAACAGATGAAAAAATCGATAACATATGGAAGAAGCTAGAAGAAACAGATGAAAAAATCGATAACATATGGAAGAAGCTAGAAGAAACAGATGAAAAAATCAACAACTTAAGTAAGACCCAAGAAGATATGAAGAGTGATATAGCTGCAATGAAAAACTCCATTGAAAGTATCAACAGTAGACTAGGAGAAGCGGAGGACCGAATTAGTGATTTAGAAGACAAGGAAGCAAAACACACCCAAAATGTACTGCAATTGGAGAAAAAAATGAAAAGACAGGAGGAGAGCCTAAGGGAGCTTTGGGACAACATGAAACGAAACATCATACGAATAATAGGGGTACCAGAACAACAGAAGGATGAACAAGGATTAGAAAACCTATTAGAAGAAATAATATCAGAAAACTTCCCTGAGGTGGGGAAGAAAAAAGTCACACAAGCCCAGAGAGTCCCAAACAAGGTGAACCCAAAAAGACCCACACCAAGACACATCATAATTACCATGGCAAATGTTCAGGACAAAGAGAGAATCTTACAGGCTGCAAGAGAGAGACGGAAAGTTACATACAAGGGATCTCCCATTAGATTGTCAAATGATTTCTCAACAGAAACACATCAGGCCAGAAAAGAATGGACGGAAATTTACAAAGTGATGCAAAGCAAAGGACTGAATCCAAGAATACTCTATCCAGCAAGGCTATCATTCAAACTTGAAGGGGAAATAAGAAGCTTCACAGACAAAAAAAGGCTAAGGGAGTTTATCACCACCAAGCCAGCAATGCAAGGAATGCTAAAGGGACTGGTATAAAAATAAGAAATAAAAAGCTCAGAAAGAAAACAGCCACACAAAAACAGAAATGCCTACAAACAAGTACCTTTCAATAATAACTTTAAATGTAAACGGACTAAATGCTCCAAACAAAAGACATCGAGTGGCTGAATGGATAAAAAAACATGACCCATACATCTGCTGTCTACAAGAAACCCACCTCATTAGAAGGGACTCACACAGACTGAAAGTGAAAGGATGGAAAAATATCTTTCAGGCAAATGGAAAGGAAAAGAAAGCTGGGGTAGCAATACTTATATCGGACAAAATAGACTTCAAAGTGAAGGCCATAACAAGAGATAAGGAAGGCCACTTCATAATACTAAAGGGATCAATACAACAAGAAGATATAATCCTGGTAAACACATATGCACCCAATGCAGGAGCACCCAAATTCATAAAAAAACTCCTGGAAGATATCAAAGGAGACATCGACAACAATACAATCATAGTAGGGGACTTTAATACACCACTGACAGCACTGGATAAGTCCTCTAGACAAATAATCAGCAAAGATACAGCAATCCTAAATGACTCACTAGATCAGATGGACTTAATAGACATCTTCAGAACACTTCACCCGAAAGCCAGGGAATATACATTCTACTCAAATGCTCATAGGACATATTCAAAAATAGACCATATATTGGGTCACAAGCAAAGTATCCCCAAATTCAAGAAAATTGAAATCATAAAAAGCGTCTTCGCAGACCACGATGGCATAATATTAGAAATAAACTACAATAAAAACAACCCAAAATACTCAAACACCTGGAAGCTGAATAGCATGCTATTAAATATTGATTGGGTTACCAATGAAATCAAAGAAGAAATTCGAAACATCCTGGAAACTAATGACAATGAAAACACAACAATCCAAAACCTATGGGACACAATGAAAGCAGTCCTGAGAGGGAAGTTTATAGCTCTACAGGCCTATCTCAACAAACAAGAAAAAATGGTAGTAAATCATCTAACTCTACAACTCAAAGAATTAGAAAGAGAGCAACAAGAAAACCCCAGAGTGAGCAGAAGGAAGGAGATAATAAAGATTAGAGCAGAAATAAATGACATAGAGACCAAAAAAACAATACAGAAAATCAATGAAACCAAGAGCTGGTTCTTTGAAAGGATAAACAAGATTGACAAACCTCTAGCCAGACTCACCAAGAAGCAAAGAGAGAGGACCCAAATAAACAAAATCAGAAACGATAGAGGCGAAATAACAACAGACCCCACAGAAATACAAATGATTGTTAAAAAATACTATGGACAGCTCTACTCCAACAAACTAGACAACCTGGAGGAAATGGACAAATTCCTAGAAAAATACAACATTCCAAAACTCAATCAGGAAGAATCTAAAAATCTCAACAGGCCAATAACTATGGAAGAAATTGAAGCAGTCATCAAAAAGCTTCCAGCAAACAAAAGCCCAGGACCAGACGGCTTCACAGGGGAGTTTTACCAAACATTCAAGGAAGAACTAAAACCTATCCTCCTCAGACTACTACAAAAAATTCAAGAGGAAGGAACACTTCCAAGCTCATTCTATGAAGCCAGCATCACCCTAATACCAAAACCAGGTAAAGACAACACAATGAAAGAGAATTACAGGCCAATATCCCTCATGAACATAGATGCCAAAATCCTCAACAAAATCTTAGCAAATCGGATCCAGCAGTACATCAGAAAGATCATACACCATGACCAAGTAGGATTTATCCCAGGGATGCAAGGATGGTACAATATCCGCAAATCAATAAACGTGATACATCACATAAACAAATTGAAAGAAAAAAACCACATGGTCATATCAATTGATGCAGAAAAAGCATTTGACAAAATTCAACACCCATTTTTGATAAAAGCTCTCAGCAAGGTGGGAGTAGAAGGATCATACCTCAACATAATAAAAGCCATATATGACAGGCCCACAGCCAACATCATACTCAATGGACAAAAACTAACACCATTTCCCCTAAGAACAGGAACAAGACAGGGATGCCCCCTCTCACCACTCCTGTTCAACATAGTACTGGAAGTGTTAGCCATTGCAATTCGGCAAGAAGAAGAAATAAAAGGCATCCAAATTGGAAAAGAGGAAGTAAAACTGTCCTTATTTGCAGACGACATGATATTATACATACAAAACCCTAGAGACTCCATCAAAAAGCTACTGGACTTAATACATGAATTTGGCAATGTAGCAGGATACAAAATTAACCCCAAGAAATCCGAGGCATTTCTATACACCAATAGTGAACTTTCAGAAAGAGAGATTATAAAAACAATCCCGTTTACCATCGCACCAAAAAAATTAAGCTACCTAGGAATAAACTTAACTAAAGAGGTAAAAGACCTCTACTCAGAAAACTACAGGACGTTGAAAAAAGATATAGAGGAAGACATAAACAGATGGAAGAACATACCGTGTTCATGGATTGGTAGAATCAACATCATTAAAATGTCCATACTACCCAAAGCAATCTATAAATTCAACGCACTTCCCATTAAAATACCAACGGCATACTTCAGAGATCTAGAACGAACTCTCCAAAAATTCATCTGGAATAAAAAAAGACCTCGAATAGCTGCAGCAATCCTGAAAAAGACCAAAGTAGGTGGGATCTCAATACCAGATATCAAGATGTATTACAAAGCCACTGTTCTCAAAACTGCCTGGTACTGGCACAAGAATAGGCATATAGATCAATGGAATAGAATAGAGAGCCCAGAAATCGGCCCGAACCAATATGCTCAATTAATATTTGACAAAGGAGGCAAGAACATACAATGGAGCCAAGATAGTCTCTTCAATAAATGGTGCTGGGAAAATTGGACAGATATATGCAAGAAAATGAAACTAGACCACCAACTTACACCATACACAAAAATAAACTCAAAATGGATAAAGGACTTAAATGTACGACAGGAAACTATAAAATTCTAGAAGAATCCAAAGGCAACAAAATCTCAGACATATGCCGAAGCAATTTCTTCACTGATACAGCTCCTAGGGCACTTGAAACTAAAGAGAAAATGAACAAATGGGACTACATCAAAATAAAAAGCTTCTGCACAGCAAAAGAAACCATCAACAAAACAACGAGAAAACCCACTGTGTGGGAAAACATATTTGCCAATGTCATATCCGATAAGGGCCTAATCTCCAAAATTTATAGAGAACTCATACAACTTAACAAAAGGAAGATAAACAATCCAATCAAAAAATGGGCAAAGGACCTAAATAGACACCTTTCAAAAGAGGACATTCAGAAAGCCAAGAGACATATGAAAACATGCTCAAAGTCACTAATCATCCGAGAGATGCAAATCAAAACAACAATGAGGTACCATCTCACACCTGTCAGACTGGCTATCATCAACAAATCAACAAACGACAAGTGCTGGAGAGGATGTGGAGAAAAAGGAACACTTGTGCACTGCTGGTGGGAATGCAGACTGGTGCAGCCACTATGGAAGACAGTATGGAGTTTCCTCAAAAAACTACAAATGGAACTCCCATTTGACCCTGTGATCCCACTTCTAGGAATATATCCCAAGAAACCAGAAACACCAATCAGAAAGGATATATGCACCCCTATGTTCATAGCAGCACAATTCACCATAGCTAAGATCTGGAAACAGCCTAAGTGCCCATCAGTAGATGAATGGATTAGAAAACTGTGGTACATCTACACGATGGAATACTATGCTGCTCTAAAAAGGAAGGAACTCTTACCATTTGCAACGTCATGGATGGAACTGGAGAGCATTATGCTAAGTGAAATAAGCCAGTCAATGAAGGAAAAATACCACATGATCTCACTCATTCATGGATAATAGAGACCATTATAAACTTTTGAACAATAATAGATACAGAGGCAGAGCTGCCTCAAACAGATTGTCAAACTGCAGCAGGAAGGCCGGGGAGGGTTGCGGGGCAGGAGGTAGGGGGGTAAGAGATCAACTAAAGGACTTGTATGCATGCATAGAAGCATAACCAGTGGACATAAGACATTGGGGGATAGGGGAGGCTAGGGGACTGTCTAGGGCGGGGGGATAAAATGGACACATATGTAATACCCTTTGTAATACTTTAAGCAATAAAAAAAAAATAATAATAATAAACAATTAACTACAGTCTTTATAAGTGCCCATTAACAACATTTAAGTTGGTCTATATGAGATGCCTTTGCTAACTCTGCCATGGAGACACTGTTCTAAAAACAGTGTCTTTATTATAATACTAAAGGCCTGCACAAAAATCATACACTGTAGGGGTCCCTCAGCCAGGCCTGTGCCCTCTTGCAGCCTGGGAGCCCTCAAGGGATGTCTGACTGATGGCTTAGGCCTACTCCCACCCACACTGTCAGTCGGACATCCTTAGCGCTGCCACAGAGGCAGGAGAGGCTCCCGCCACTGCTGCTGCGCTCGCCATCTGTGAACCCGGCTTCTGGCTGAGTGGCGCTCCCCCTGTGGGAGAGCACTGACCACCAGGGGGCAATTCCTGCATTGGACATCTGCCCCTTGGTGGTCAGTGCATGTCATAGGGACTGGTCATTCTGCCATGCAGTCTATTTGCATATTAGCCTTTTATTATATAGGATCCCTTGGAATCATCTTACTCCCTTTTATAGCACTTGCCACCTTAATTTTACTTTAAAAAATTATTTATTAATGTCTGTCTTTTTCACTATACCATAAGCTTAATAAGATCATGTCTACTTGCCGAAACCAGTTTGGCTCAGTGGATAGAGCGTCAGCCTGCAGACTGAGAGGTCCCGGGTTCGATTCCGGTCAAGGGCATGTACCTGGGTTGCAGGCACATCCCCGGTGGGGGATGTGCAGGAGGCAGCTGATCGATGTTTCTCTCTCATCGATGTTTCTAACTCTCTCTATCTCTCTCCCTTCCTCTCTGTGAAAAATCAATAAAATATATAAAAAAAAGATCATGTCTACTTTTATGTAGCATATTTCCCAAGTTCATAGAACATTCATTGGCACAATGTCAGTTCTCAGTGTTTCTGAATGAATAAATGAACTTTTCAAAAATGTATTCATTTTTAATTAGTTGAGCAGAAAGATCTAAGAAAGTTACATTTATATAGTTCAGTTTTTTTAATAATTTTTTATTGATTTCAGAGAGAGTAAGGGAGAAGGAGAGAGATAGAAACATCAATGATGAGAAAGAGTCATGGACCAGCCGCCTGCTGCATATCTACTACTGGAAGTCAAGCCCACAACCTAGGCATGTGCCCTGAGTGTGAATGGAACAGTGAACTTCTGGTTCATGGGTCAATGCTCAACCACTTAGCCATACCAGCTGGGCATATATAGTTCATTTTTCAAAATTTGACTTTATTTAAGATTTAGCCACATGTCAATTTGTGATATATAAAATGTCACTATTTAAATTTTTCTTTTAGCCCAATGATTACTTCCATCTACAAAATAATTCTACTAATTTTTCTTTATCACAAAGCATTTCTTTGACTAACTTAACTCTACATTTTTATCATTGACACCACCATTTGTCAGCACCTAGATAGTGGGTGGGTGTAGAGACACGATAAGAAGCTGGCTGGTCTATAGAATCAAAGGAACAATCTAAACATAAGGGCTGAAACCCCTATCAGATACTACAATTCAACATATTACTAATGATAATGATCACAACATTTATAATCCCTTCCTGTGCCAGGCATGGCATTGAGTGATTTATGTATACTCTTAAAATTAATCTTAGAGAAAGTACTGCAAATTGGAGTTGAGAAGGAGAGAATGCTCAAGGTCAGATGGGTAGCAAATTGCTGCCATCATGCAAACTCTCATTTGTTTGACTCCAAAGTGTGTACTTTTTCTAATCTTCTTGCATGGATATATTTATTGATTTTTAGAGAGAGATGAAGGTCGAGAGAGAGAGAGAAAGAGAGAAATATCAACTGGTCGCGTCCCATACACACCTTCATTGGGAATCAAACACACAACCTTTTGGTGTAAGGGATGACACTCCAACCAACTGAACCACCCAGTTGGGGCCAAAATTCTTACTTTTAACATATTTTTCTAGGCATCATCTTGGAAAATCAATTGGGATAGCAGCCACAATAAGACTTGTATTCTAAGTCATGGTTATAAATTACTTATAATGTTTTTTGCCATTTACTCACCAATACAAACAATGGTTAATTCTTTTACTCCTGGGTCCAATATGAACTCAGCCCATAGATTAAAGTCTACTCTTACTTCCCCTGCTCAACAGCACTCCTCCCTCTCCCATCATGTTTCTCTCTTAGCTTTTCTGAAATATCACAACTCATCACCAAATATGCTTTTACAATGTGGCAATTACTTGCCCTTCCCTTCCAAGAACAAAGTCCACATTTCTTCAAGTGCAGGTGTGACTCACCCCATTCAGAATTTCCCAACTGACTAATGGTGCCCCACAATTATCTTCTCTTTTCCTTTCATTTCTCTCAGCCTTTCTGGAGATCATCTGTATCTCACTCTCAGGAAATTCACTTCCTGTTATTTATTCATTCCATTTTTTTCTATTTACTGTTATTGAGTATCTATTTGGTATCTGGTAAGGATGTAGATGCTATCAAATGGTGGTGAGAAACAGAATGAGGCTGGTTTACTTGTGATCTGCTCAAGAGTAGCTAGACAGCTACTTCAGATTGAATGTGGGGAAAGCCTCAATGAGGAGGGAGGGTGTGAACTGAGACATGAATAACAAGAAGCCAACCTGTGCAGAAAGGAAACGAAGTATTTCAGATGTCAATTTTAAAGGCACTAAAGGAAGGAGGAACTTGGCATGTTTGAGATACATCAAGAAGCTCCTATGGCTGGAACATAGTTGGGGGGATGGGGCAATGGTAGAAGATCAGGTTAGCGATCAAAATAATGGGAAGGAATTTTTACTTACTTGCATTGGAAGTCAACGGATGATTTTAAAAAGGGAAAAAGCATGGTCCACTTTCTCATTTTCAAAGATCACTCTGGTTACTAAGTGGAGAATGGCCTGCATGGAAGCAAGAATGGATTGAGAAAGACCCCAAGAGAGAAGAGTACAAGCAAACGATAAAGATGGAGAAAACATTCACACTGGCAATGTGTGTTGAAGTAATAGGCAACATGCCCTGCTGCTGACCTGAATAGGACTTAAATTCTCTCTCTTTTTTTTTTTATTATTAGTTAAGGTATTACAAATGTGTCCTCATCCCCCCCATTAACCCCCAACCTCCCCCCCGCACACAAACTCATGCTCCCATCCTCCTGTTGTCCATGTCCATTGGTTTGGCTTATATACATGTATACAAGTCCTTCGGTTGATCTCTTCCCCTTACCCCCGCCCTCCCCTACTTTCCTTCTGGGGATTGATAGCCTGATTGCTGTTTCTCAGTCTTTGGGTCTGTCCCTTTTCATCAGTCTATGTTGTTCTCTATAATCCACAAATGAGTGAGATCATGTGGTGCTTATCCCTCTCTGACTGGCTTATTTCACTTAGCATAATGCTCTCCAGTTCCATCCATGCTGTTGCAAAAGGCAAGAGTTCCTTTTTTTTTTTTACCACAGCATAGTATTCCATTGTGTATATGTACCACAGTTTTCTAATCCACTCATCTGCTGATGGGCACTTAGGCTGTTTCCAAATCTTAGCTATGGTGAATTGTGCTGCTATGAACATAGGGGTGCATATATCTTTTCTGATTGGCGTTTCTGGTTTCTTGGGATATATTCCTAGTAGTGGGAGCACTGGGTCAAATGGGAGTTCCATTTTTAGTCTTCTGAGGTAGCTCCATACTGTTCTCCACAGTGGCTGCACCAGTCTGCATTCCCACCAGCAGTGCAGAAGGGTTCCTTTTTCTCCACATCCTCTCCAGCACTTGTCGTTTGTTGATTTGTTGATGATAGCCATTCTGACAGGTGTGAGATGATAACGCATTGTCGTTTTGATTTGCATCTCTCGTATAATTAGTGACTTTGAGCAGGTTTTCATATGTGTTTCGGCCTTCTGTATGTCCTCTTTCGAAAAGTGTCTATCTAGGTCCATTGCCCATTTTTTTATTGGATTGTTTATCTTCCTTTTGTTAAGTGTCATGAGATCCCTGTAAATGTTGGAAATTAAACCCTTATCGGTGGTATCATTGGCAAATATGTTCTCCCATGTAGTGGGTCTTCTTGTTGTTTTGTTGATGGTTTCCTTTGCTGTGCAAAAGCTTTTTATTTTGATGTAGTCCCATTTGTTTATTTTCTCTTTAGTTTCCATTGCCCTAGGAGCATTATCAGAGAAGAAATTTCTTTGGCATATGTTTGCGATTTCGCTACCTGTGGATTCCTCTAGTATTTTTATGGTTTCCCGTCTTACGTTTAAGTCTTTTATCCATTTTGAGTTTATTTTTGTGTATGGTGTGAGTTGGTGATCTAGTTTCATCCTTTTGCATGTATCTGTCCAATTTTCCCAACACCATTTATTGAAAAGACTGTCTTGACTCCATTGTATGCTCTTGCCTCCTTTGTCGAATATTAATTGAGCATAGTGGTTTGGGTCGATTTCTGGGTTCTCTATTCTATTCCATTGATCTATATGTCTGTTCTTGTGCCAGTACCAAGCTGTTTTAAGAACAGTGGCTTTGTAATACAGTTTGATATCTGGTATTGAGATCCCACCTACTTTGTTCTTTCTCAGGATTGCTGCAGCTATTCGGGGTCTTTTTTTATTCCAGATAAATTTTTGGAACGTTCGATCTAGATTTGTGAAATATGCCATTGGTAATTTAATGGGGATTGCATTGAATCTATAAATTGCTTTGGGTAGTATGGACATTTTGATGATGTTGATTCTACCAATCCATGAACACGGTATATTCTTCCATCTGTTTATGTCTTCCTCTATCTCTTTTTTCAGTGTCCTGTAGTTTTCAGCATATAAGTCTTTTACCTCCTTAGTTAAGTTTATTCCTAGGTATTTTAATTTTTTTGGTGCAATGGTAAATGGGATTGCTTCTGTAGTTTCACTTTCTGTAAGTTCACTATTGGTGTAAAGAAATGCCATGGATTTCTTAGCATTAATTTTGTATCCTGCTACATTGCCAAATTCATTTATTAAGTCTAATAATTTTTTGATGGAGTCTTTAAGGTTCTGTATGTACAGTATCATGTCATCTGCAAATAAGGACAGTTTTACTTCTTCTTTTCCAATCTGGATGCCTTTTATTTCTTCTTCGTGTCTGATCGCAATGGCTAGTACTTCCAGTACTATGTTGAACAGGAGTGGTGAGAGGGGGCATCCCTGTCTTGTTCCTGTTTTTAGGGGGAATGGTTTTAGTTTTTGCCCATTGATTATGATGTTGGCTGTGGGTTTGTCATATATGGCTTTTATTATGTTGAGGTATGATCCCTCAATTCCTATCTTGCTGAGAGTTTTTATCAAGAAAGGGTGTTGGATTTTGTCAAATGCTTTTTCCGCATCAATTGATATGACTATGTGGTTTTTTTCTCTCAATTTGTTTATGTGATGTATCACGTTTATTGATTTGTGGATATCGTACCATCCTTGCATCCCTGGGGTAAATCCTACTTGGTCATGGTGTATGATCTTTTTGATGTACTGCTGGATCCGATTTGCTAGGATTTTGTTGAGGATTTTGGCATCTATGTTCATGAGGGATATTGGCCTGTAATTCTCTTTCATTGTATTGTCTTTATCTGGTTTTGGGATTAGGGTGATGTTGGCTTCATAGAATGAGCTGGGAAGTGCTCCTTCCTCTTGGATCTTTTTGACATAGTCTGAGGAGGATAGGTTTTAGGTCTTCCTTGAATGTTTGGTAAAACTTCCCTGTGAAGCCATCTGGCCCCGGGCTTTTGTTTGCTGGAAGCTTTTTGATTACTGCTTCGATTTCCTCCATAGTTATTGGCCTATTGAGATTTTTAGATTCTTCCTGGTTAAGTTTTGGAAGGTTGTATTTATCTAGGAATATGTCCATTTCCTCCAGGTTGTCTAGTGTGTTGGAGTAGAGTTGTTCATAGTATTTTCTAACAATCCTTTGTATTTCTATGGGGTCTGTTGTTATTTCTCCTCTTTCATTTCTGATTTTGTTTATTTGGGTCCTCTCTCTTTGTTTCTTGGTGAGCCTGGCTAGAGGTGTATCAATCTTGTTTATCCTTTCAAAGAACCAGCTCTTGGTTTTGTTGATCTTTTAGGACTTAAATTCTTGAGCAGCTGGTTGCATACACAGACTATTTGGTAGCTTAGAGAAAAGGCTGAGGCAATAAATAGGTGGGGCCCTGACCAGTTTGGCTCAGTGGATATAGAGCATGGGCCAGCGGACTGAAAGGTCCCAGGTTCGATTCCAGTCAAGGGCGTGTGCCTTGGTTGCGGGCACATCCCCAGTAGGAGGTATGCAGGAGGCAGCTGATCGATATTTCTCTCTCATCGATGTTTCTAACTCTCTATCCCTCTCCTTTCCTCTCTGTAAAAAATCAATAAAATATATTTTAATAAATAAATAAATAGGTGGGGGCCAAAAATAGGAACCCCGATTTAACTGTGACAGGTTTGACATGCCTGTTCAACATCAACATAGTGACAGGAAGTAGCTAGCAGAATGTAAAAGTTTAGAATTCAGAAGAGTAGTCAAGACTAGAGAAAGAAATGTAGGAAACATCAGCAATTGGCTGGCAATTTTAGCCACAGGAAACGATATTGGAAAGGAATGAATGTAGTTATCCCCATAGAGGGCCTATAAGATAGAACTGTCAATTTTCTCAGTTTTATTTTCATGTAACATGGGTCTGCTCATAAGATGACGCAGAGGACCCATACAAAAGGGACTCTATCCAGACCCAAAGATTCTGATTATATGGCTGGCTGCCCCATTTATTTTAGACATATCTTATTTATAATGCCATGAAGATTTTTTAACCATGGACATTAAAAACCAGAACAAATTGTGTCTAAGAAAGCACTATGTGTTTTAGTTTAGGATTTTTGTGTAACAATTACCTAAATATACATATATACACTGAATTAGCATGGGTGGGTCACAGGTGAAGTCTTGACTAATCATGAATCCTTCCAAGTCAAGGACTAGCAAGTTCTTTCTCCACAGCCATCTAGAGATAGAAATCTCAGCCTTGGTGCCAGCTTATTTCCTTCTGTAACCTGTGGTTTACATTTTGGGGGTTTCTTACTGACTTTTGCCCAACTCATGTCATTCGCTCCCAGATTTCTCGAGTATTGTTCTTGATCTCATATTTCTTTTCACCATAAAATGATCTCTGCTATTACTGACAACACACAGCCTTCACTGCAAATGATGTATGAACAGTTTGGGTTGTACTGTCCTACACTGACCTCGGATTTTTAATGCTCTTTGTTTACTCTGCATTTTGTTCTCTGGTTCAATGTCATCAACTATCACATTATCTTTTTGTTCTGCATCTTTTATTATCATGTTGACCCAATCAGCTACTGTGATTACAATATTCAGTGCACATACTAAGAACCCAAATTTTGTACTCAGTACTAAATTATTCGATCTTTTCTATCTAATTCCTGAGCTATTAATTTTATTATGACAATTAGCAACTATATCTCAGTAATAAACACCATAGTACTCGGCTGTCTTTATATTGGGGAAGTTGTCTTTACAATTACGGAGCATCTATTTTTATTGTCCCTGTCATTTTTTATAGTTAAGACACAAATTCCAACAGGCGACCCTATAAACAGTTATATACTTTTCTCTGTGAAACTTTTCCTTCTATCTTCAAGCTTTCCTCCTAGCTGTATTTGATTGACAGAGAATAATTCTGAGCCTTTGCACACATACATAAAACTTGGTTCAACTGGAGAGAGAGAAACGAAGAGAGAAACTAACAAAACTTTTTAAGTTTTCATTCTCTACCTCTGCATCTTCTCCTCACATATACTCTAGGTGTTTCTTAAAATTAGACCGTTTACTTCCATTCCAAGTACAGGTTTTTGGAAGAATATTCTACATGTGAGAAAAATCAAAGTGTTTGTAGTACACCTGATCATTCATTTTATTTTTACAAGCAAGCAGCCTGCTTCTCATAATATTAGAGATGCAAAAAGTACTGTGTGCTCGTGAGTTAGTGCTGGAGCTCGGGTTGCAGGAGTTTCTTTGAAAGTCTCAGAAAGCCTTTAAGAAAAAGACTAATACATAAATCAAATTTTTTGGTATATGTTCAGAGATAATAGAAGCTGAGAATTGGAATTTTGCCAATTGGTAAATAGCATCAAAAAATATAGGTATGTCTGCCCTAACCGGTTTGGCTTAGTGGATAGAGCATCGGCCTGCGGACTGAAGGGTCCCAGGTTCAATTCCAGTCAAGGGCATGTATCTTGGTTGCGGGCACATCCCTAATCAGAGGCATGCAGGAGGCAGCTGATCAATGTTTCTCTCTCATTGATGTTTCTAACTCTCTATCCCTCTCCCTTCCTCTCTGTAAAAAAATCAATAAAATATATTTTAAAAAATATATGGGTATTTCTGTAGTCAAAATAAAATTTACATAGAAAACTTTCAAACTTTAGTTTGAGAAGGAAAATTATCTCTTTTACCTCAGGCTAGAAAGTATACAGAATGGCATATAACTATGAAGATTCTTTTTTTGAAAAGTATAAAATATAGATGATTATGCAACCCAGCATACATTGCAATGAAGGTGAACCTTTATCTTCCCACTAATGAATTGTTTTTGAATTAGGGAAAGAGGGCTACAGGACAGAGCTCAAACTGTCTAGGATAATAAAGTTTAAACTGACATTTAATCAGTGAATGTGACAATTCTCTTATGATACAACATTAACTACTCAGTTATGAAGTTATTAAGATAACTCAAGTTGTTAAAAATTTTAACACATTGTATGCGGGAAACGTATTTATACGTTTTACGTATTTATACGTTCTACCAGTGTAGTAGAGCGCGGGACACATATTAATACATTTTTTATAGACTACCGGTAGAATGCGGGTAACGTATAAATACGTAAACTAAAGTTATCGTAATTTTACTGAACGTTGCCATTTGCGCAAAAAATTAGCAAAAATGGCCTGCAACACCTGTCAGCATGCGATAAAAACTACCCGCAAACAATGTGTTAAGACATTTTGGATAATCTAATTTATCAGCCTTTTTTAGCTTGGTATTTGCTTTTAAAATTATAGAAATAAATACAACCAAAGGTAGGTAGGTAGGGAGGGAGGGAGGGAAGAAGGAAGGAAGGAAGGAAGGAAGGAAGGAAGGAAGGAAGGAAGGAAGGAAGGAAGGAAGGAAGGAAGGAAGGAAGGAAAGGAGGGAAAAAGGCCACTCAACCCGGATATTCCTTCACATCTCCTGACACTCAAAGCTATTCTTCACTGTTCTTTAATACTTTCCAATGTGATGGCACTGCTTCTACTCTCAACCCTCCTAGCATCATAAATATTAGTCAAAGAGGAAGAAAACATCTAGCAATTATTGATATTATTGATACCTGGGATCTTTGTTTCCCATAGTTTTGTGATTTTTGAAACAGAAATAGTAAATAGGGATCTAGAAATGTTTTCAAGATCTCTTTTAGTAGACAGTGTCTAAATCTTGCATCTTACTTTTTTATAGTAGTGTTACATTTCAAATTTGTTTAAAATCATAATTGGAAATCCAGTGTTTGTGTACCTCAATCCTGGATTACTTTAATAACAATTTTTTCTGTTAAGTTCTTTCTCCTCTGAATATAATCCATTCACCAGCTCAATTAATCTTTCTAAAAAATATTAGTTTAACATTGTCATCCCAATGATCTTTTTATTTGATATTATTTAAAAATCTAGTACTGTAGATTGCTACACCAGTTTTACTACCGTCTTCTTTCAATCTGGATTGAAAGCCCTTTATTGTCTAATCTCAGTGGCACTATTAAATCCCATTAAGTCAATTCCTAAGAATTTCTAGAATGCATTAGATTCATTTTTACTTCCAAATTTCTGCTTAAACTGTTTACTTCCCACATGAAATGCTCCCTCTCCACCATCTTATCTAACCTTACTATTCTTTAAGGTCAATTAATTTTCTGAACTACACAAAATTTTGTTCAGCCACCCTAGTCATCTTTATATTTCCCACTCTATCAACATTTAATTGTATATTGTTTATTAGTGTTATAATGATTCACTTATACACTCCCTTCTTTCCATATGACCAGATTGGCTGTGCTCTTGGTTTTATTTGTCTAACTCTAGCAACATCCTTCACAAAATAATCAATAGAACTTTTATGAATGAAACAAAATAGAAAATAAAATTAGTACAAAGTAATATAATATCATGAAAATACATTTTGTTTTTAGTTGAAATTCATTAATGGTGTCATGAGAGTTGGTATAGAAGATCTCATTTTATAACAAGACACTAAAGAAATGGTTGGGAATGTTGAAAATTGGCTTGATTTGCATTAAAATTCACAAGGTTTGTAATCATACTGATTTGGGTTTCAATCTTAGCTTCCTCAATGCTTGACTAAGGACTGAGAGAAGATTGCTTAAGAAAATTTCCACTCAAGTCTCAGGATATGATACACATCATTGGGTTGTTTTGAGGTATACTAGTAAATGAAATCATGCAGTCAAAACATACAGCACAAAGCCAAGCACAATGGAGGGCTCAAATTAGTGGTTGTTATTCTCATTGTTGGTAGTAGTTGTGATAGTGTTATCTACATTGTAGTTCAAGGAATATATCATTTGGTATAAATAGACCTCAACACCATGACTCAATCAAGATAGAAATGTGTTTTGCTCTTAAGTATGCAAGTCCAGAAGCAGGTGAGTGCTCCACGAGGTTTTTCAGGAACCCATGTAACTTGAAACCTGTTAGTCTGTCATCACCAAGGGTATGGATCTGTTTCTTCACCATCCCATCTGCCTCACCTTCTCATCTACATCCTAGCCCGAGAGAGTGAAATGGGGTGAAGGACAGGCCCCTGTACTTTTTAAGCATTTAAAGCAGAAATTGCACATACAACTACTATACAGATCTCACTGCCTCATCATCTACTTGCAGGGCCACATTTAGCTCTAGAAACCTGGGAATTGTAATCTATAGTTGAGTTCTCTATACCCAGCCCAGGGTTTGGGAAAAGAACTCTCCATCTGGGAAACTGGGGGATCGTAGCAATTGACCTTGGATATAAGCTGCCAACAGCCCTCTTAATCACTTGTTCCCTTTTAGATTAGGCTCTCAATTTAACCCATAGAAAACGAAGCTGCATTGGTGGCACTTCTTTGGAGTCATTAAAATATCTTTACATATTCATTTTTCTTTCACTTTATTCCCCCAGGACAAATAGCTAACTTTAGCTCATGAATTTTTAAACCCAGTGGTGGAGGTGGAGGTGAGTATACTTGTCACTTCAACAATAAAACCTTGGATAGGCTTAGCCCTGTGACAACAAAATCCTTAATGACCATGTTCACAGTAAAGAAAATATTTACAATGTGATTCAATGCACACATTCACTTATAGTATATGCAAAGTAGAATTTGTTTTCTCTACTTTAAAAATAATAGACACAGGATTTGACTTTATGACCCACAATTTTAAAATATTGACTTGGTTCATATAAATCTATTAAATATGTTGGAATTGAACACCTTTCCTTAAGAGTAAAAATTGTCCTCATATGAATCAAGACTTTCCTTAGCCCATCATTACAAAAATAAAAATAAAAAGTTTAAAATAGAATTATTTGGGCCCCTTATATTAAATGGACATGATAGCTTAATTGAATCAGAAATTCTAGCTTCAATAACTCTCATACACTAATAAGTATGATCCTTTATTAAGTACTTAATATGTTTCAGATATTTACATATTTTACTGATGTAGTATGGTAGAAAGATTGGTAATGTTAACCACCAAAACTAGATGCCTGAGTAAGAATTTTTATTCCACTTTAGCAGACTATCTTTGGCAGACTAACTTATCTTTGCCTCACTTCCTCATCACAAAATGATGATAATAACAACACCTACCATCAGAAATGGTTCTAAAAAATAAACTATGTACTTAAAGGTCTTATAATATTCCAGCAAATATTAGCTAACTTAATTCATTCAACTACTATATATTGAACGTCAGATGTGTATGAAGCACATTTTAGGCACTAAAATGACAGTAGTTAACTAAATAGAAATGAGAACCTCAGGCTTTTTGAAACTTTACATTTTAATACCATCTTATTTCAACTCTGAAAAATAGGTCTTCTTATTTTCATTTTACACATGAGGAAATGTTACTGAACTAAAGGGGGTCTATATGCCTGTGTTCAGCAAAGCCTAATAGAAACCAACAGGAGCTTGCAGCAAAGAAAGTAAGGGCTTACTAGTTGAGGAAGTGGTACCACACCCAGAGTCACAGGTGAGCTAAGATGGTTTCTAGAAGTTGAGCTACATAGGGGAAAATTATTAACCAGGGTGACTAAGGGAGTTAGGGTCATGGGTTCTACTGATTGGTAGGCACTAGGGTAGTGGGTATGTGATCAGTGCATATGATCCTGATGTTAGCAGTGCTCTCCCTTTGTCTGCTTTCACAATAATGTGGTCAATGACGTCATTTTGTAGCTGAAACATAACTGAGACCTAGCTGCTCTCTCTAGTTTGACTGACACTCTATCTCTGGGGTCAACAAACCCAAGGATTTGTTCCTAGAATGAATTGATGCTGATCAGAACCTCATTGTCCTGAGGGCTTAATGATTAAGGTGGTGGACGTGCAATAGGGAAGGTGAGTCCGGTGCTGTACAAGGCCAGTTTGAATCAAAAGGAAAGAAAGGAGAAAACCTCATATTTTAAAATGAAGTGTCGGTGCAGGTACACATGGAAATCTGAGGATGCGTCTGTGTGCCAAGGAGTAGTTACAGTCAAGGTCTCTGGAAATGTCACATCTAAACCTGAAAGTGCTCGCCTCTCACTGGTTGTGGGTAAGTGTGTGTGACTTACCTCTTTCATGGTGTGCAGCAGAAGCTCATAAGAAGTTTGTTGTACATACAGCATGATAGTAGCCAGAGCAAAACTGGCCTGAGTGTGACTTTTGGAGGTGACAATCATTGTTTACTTGATAAACTGTTTGGATGAATCATGTCACAGCTCTGAACTCAATTTCTGTAACCTTGTAGAAACTTCATTTCTTTTTTTTAAAAATATATTTTATTGATTTTTTACAGAGAAGAAGGGAGAGGGATAGAGAGTTAGAAACATCGATGAGAGAGAAACATCGATCAGCTGCCTCCTGCACACCCCCCACTGGAAATATTCCCATAACCAAGGTACATGCCCTTGACTGGAATCAAACCTGGGACCTTTCAGTCCGCAGGCAGACGGTCTATCTATCCACTGTACCAAACCGGTTAGGGCTAAACTTCATTTCTTTAATGTGACCTTTTCTTCTTTCTTTTCTTTTGATTTAAACTGGCCTCATCCAGCCGCACCCTGACTCACCCGCCTCCTTCTCTCTTGCACATCCATTTCCTTAATCAGTAAGCCCTCAGGACAATGCGGTTCTGGTCAGCAACAACTAACCTTAGGAGCAAAGTCTCAGGGTTGCTGACCACAGAGATAGAGTTTCAGTCAGACTAGAGATAACATCTAGGCCTCAGTTATGTTTCAGCTCCAGAATGATCCCACTGACCACAGCCTTGCAAAACCAGACAACTGAGTCATGCGGCCAGGGCTATCACTAACAGTCTTGATGGGACTGTCAATCTATGTACCCAGTTCTTGCCTGACCAGAGGAGTGTAATATGAGTTAACAAGACCAATCAGGCTCTTTTCCTGAAATTTAAATCTCAAAAAGAATGGCACTGAAACCAATGGGTCTGATTCATGCTTGTGGTGACATCCTGATGAGACTTTGTGCGATTCCCTTCCTAATTGGATTCCAGGTGCTGGGTGGTGTTTTTTCCTCAGCCTCATGATTGAACTCTTTCTTTGATTCTCTGAGTGTGAATGCATATCCTTCCTACCTATCTAGGTAGGCAGCTAGCTATCAGCATTCCAAACACATAATCAATCCTCATTATTTGTGGATTTCACTTTTGTGAATTTTCCTATTCCTTAAAATGTATATGCAATCCTAAAATCATTACTCCCCAAACTTTTTGTTGTTATTCACACAAGTGCAGGATGTTGAAAACTTTGAGTTCCTCAACACCCTTATTCCCAGTTGAGCTCTCATATTGTAAACAAGTATTCTTTTCACAGTCTATATAAGTGTCATGTTTTTGCATTTGTGTACGTTTTTGGTGGTGATTTAGTTGTTTAAAATGTCTTTAACCATTGAGTGGTTGGAGTGATATCGTGTGTTCCTAAGCACAAGAAGGCTGTGATGTGCCTTATGGAGAAATGTCTATGCTAGATAAGCTTTTTCAGGCATAAGTTATAGTGCTATTAGCTATGAGTTCAGTGTTAATGAACTGACAATATACTGCATCCAGAAAAAGGAAGAGGAAATTTCCTGTTTTGTGCATAAGGCTGTTTTGGAAAGCACTAAAGTAATATCTATAGTAGATGATGCAACTATAGAAAAGATGGAAATGTGGTTCAATTTGTGAATGCATGAGATAATTAAGGATTAAGAAAAAAGCATATTGGTCAGCATGTGTGATGCTAAAAGCCAAAGAAATTTATGATCACATTACCCAGAGTCAGGAAAATGTTAAACCCTTCTCAGATAGTGCTCACACATTTCAAAAGGTGATAACTGCATGAGAAATGTTACACTGGCAGGCAAGTTAATTAAAAAAAAAATACTTGGTAATTATTGTACAGGAAAAGGGTTATGTGGAATGGCAGATTTTCAACAGTCATGAGACTAGCTTGCTTTACAAGGACATTCATAAACTAACCTGTATAATGAAAATGGAATTTTAATTGACAAAAAATTAACATTACTACCATAAATAACAAGAATCAGCTCTTGTGTATATATATATACACACATACACAATTTTTACACACACACACATACACACACACACACACACCACACACACACACACACACCATCTTTGTGATGCTGGTTACTATAGAATCCTGTGAATACACAAGATCAAAAGCTGAACCTTGGTTACTCTTTTTGTTGTTAAATTCCTCTTTATTGATAAAAGTATTCTAGATGTCCCCTTTGCTTTTTTCCCCATTGACCCCCGCCCCCCAACCAAACCCGCCCCTCCCAGGCCTTCACCACACTATTTTCTGTGTCCATGGGCTATACATATATGCATTATAGTAATTCCCAGGTTACTCTCTCCCCACCCATCTCCCTACCCCCCACCTTCCCTCTGAAATTTGACAGTCTGTTCCATGCTTCTCTGTCTCTGAATCTATTTTGTTCTTCAGTGCATTTTGTTCATTAGATTCCACATATGAGTGAGATCATATGATACTTGTCTTTCTCTGCCTAGCTTATTTTGCTTAGCATAATATTCTCCAAGTCCATCCATGATGTTGCAAATGGTAAGGGTTCCTTCTAGTTTCCATCCATGTAGTTACTCTTAATATAACTTCCCAACAACACTCCGTCAGAAGCAAAGGTGAGATACTTTCCTAAACAAACAGAAGCAGAGGGAGTACATCACCAATAGGTCTGCCTTACAGAAATGCTAAGAGAGTTCTTCTGGCTGAAAGGATACTAAGATACAAAGAAAAACACATCCTATATAATAAAGAGTAATATGCAAATTAACCCTCACACCCTCACAAGATGACTGCCTACAACCAGGCCAGCAGGGGGGTTAGTGAGGGATGACCAAACGACTGAACAAGCAGGCTGCATAGGGCGACCAGGCCAGCAGGGGGGTTAGTGAGGGACAACCAAATGACTGAACAAGCAGGCTGCATGCGGCAGCCAGGCCGGCAGGTGTGGGGGGGGAGGGGGCAGTTGGAGGCAACCAGGCCAGCAGGGAAGGTGCAGTTGGGAGCAATTAGGCTGGCAGGGGGTCAGTGAGGGGCAACTAGGCCAGTGGGGGGAGGCAGTTAGGGGTGACCAGACTGGCAGGGGGGCAGTTAGGGGCAAACCGGCAGGCAGACAGGTGAGCAATTAGGAGCCAGCAGTCCAGGATTGTGAGAGGGATGTCTGACTGCTGGGGATCGGGCCTAAACTGACAGTCAGACATCCCCCAAGGGGTCCCGGATTGGAGAGGGTGCAGGCTGGGATGAGGGCACCCCCCACCCCATGCACAAATTTCATGCACTGGGCCTCTAGTAAATGTATAAAACTCACCAATCAAGGTAAATATGTAGTCAAAGTCAGAATTCACCTAATAAATGGTCTCAATGCTACTATGAAAGTTAAAAAAATTAAACATAACTATAACTGGTTTTCAACTCCTTGTGTAAGAAACTTGGAAGTCACCCCTCCATCCTAAAAATAAATTGATGCTGAAGAGACTAAAAAAATCAATAACTCTTCTTGGATTCATAAAACAGACTGGGGAGGACATAGGGCAAACTGTGGCCCACAAAACTGGAGAGACAGGCAAACACAGGGAGTCATGGCTTACCAGAGCAGAGACCCTGGGAACTGTGGTGGGGTAGGGAAACCTGAATTACAATTGGTAAATTGTTAGAGGCTTGGTGTGGACAACTCTAAGAGTTAAAACCTTCAAGGGAAACTGATTATGGGAGGATTCCCACAATATTTGTGGGTTTACTTCCAGTAGCTCACACAGATTCCCACAGTCAATATCGGGAAAAATCCTCTCAGGCTTCCAGCAGTGAAAAGGGTCAGGAGTCCATTAGAAATACACAGAGCAGTCTGTTCTTCTTATCTTATCATGGAAAAACCAGTTAACAAAAGCCTAACCTGCTGGGGTATCAAAGCATAACTGTTCTGGGGAAGGAAAATACCCAGCCCTAGCCTGCTCTAGACTTCCAAGTGGGAGTAGGGAAATAACCAACTTCAGTACACTCTGGCCATCCTGTCTCACCTAGGTGGAAGTTAAAAACTGTCCTGCACTGGGACATTCACAGTCCAGAGATACAGACTCAATGAAAGCCTGGGACCAGCCCGGCTGGTGTTGCTCAGTGGTTGAGCATCAACTTCTGAACCAGGAGGTCATGGATCGATTCCCAGTCAGGGCACATGCCGAATTGCAGGCTCAATCCCCAGTAGGGGCCATGCAGAAGGCAGCTGATCAATGATGTTTCTATCTCTCTCTCCCTCACCATTCCTCTCTGAAATCAATAAAAATATATTTAAAAAGGAAAAGACTGGGACCTGATCATGGGACTGGAACAGTAGTCCTATAGAATCCTCCCTCTATACCTCAACACCACATTACGAAAGAGCTATTTACAGTAGTTCCCTTTACCTGTACATTATGTACTCTATAAAAAAAAATAAATGCAAGGCTTATCAATAGTAAAACAAATAAACTACACACACAAACACAAAAACAAAACAAAACAAAATACCAAAAACAGTTTGAAGAGAGAGAGCAGGCATCAGAACAAGACATGAAGGGATTATCAGACTAAAACTTTAAACAATTATGATTTATATGCTAAGGGCTCCAATGAATAAAGTATACAGCATGCAGAACAGATGAGTAATCCACACTAATAAAAGAGAAACATGCAAATTGGTGTCACTTCACTACGTCCACCAGCCAATCAGAGCAGCTATGCAAATTAACCCAACAAAGATGGCAGTTAATTTGCATATGCAGGCATGGAGCAAAGACTGAAGGCTCCAGCTGGAGTGAAGACTGAAGAGGCTTGGCTTCTCCACTGTGGCCGGACCAAAGGCCTGGGTCCAGGTGCAGAGGAAAACTGATGCCAGCAGTCAGGGGAAGGAAGGCCTATTGCGCGAATCTTCATGCAACAGGCTTCTAGTGTTAAATAGATGGAAATGCTAAGAAAGAACCAAAAAAAAAAAAATAATGCTAGTGATATAAAAACCTGTAACAGAAGTAATGAATGCCTATGATGGGTTTATTAGAAGATTGGATATGGTTAAGGAATAAGTCTCTGAGCTATAGGATATATCAGTAGAATCCTAGAAACTGAAAAGCAAAGAAAACAAAGACTGAAGAAACAACAGAAAATCCAAGGACTGTGGGGACTACTAAAATGGGTGTAAAACATGCACAATGAGAATACCAAAGGAGAAAGAGAGAAAAGAAGATAAGAAATATTTGAATCAATAAAAAAATAACTGGGAATTTGCCCAAATTAATGTTAGAAACCAAACCACAGATCTGGAAAGCACTGTGAACACCAGACAGAATTAAGTTCCAACAAACTATGCTTCAGCATATCTATTATAAATTAGAGAAAATCAAAGATACATAAAAACCTGAAAAGCTGGAGGGGGGGAAATGATCTACCAAGGAACAAAGATAAGAATTACACTGATTTCTCCTAAGAAACCATGTATTCAAGAAGAAAGTGAAGTGACCTATTTAAACAAACTTAGAATTCTATACTTTGCAAAATTGCCCATTCAAAACTACAGAATAAACAAAGACTTTCTCAAACAAAATGTGGGGAAATATGTTGCCAGTAGGATTGCCATGCAACAAATGTTAAAATAAATTCTTAAGAGAAAATTGATTAAGATGATAAATTAGGAGCTAAATAAAGAAATAATATTAATAAAAGGAATTGGTGAAGATAAACATTTATTGTTCTTATTCTTTACTGATTTAAAAGATAAGAGCTCTTCATAATAATAATAGCAAAATGTTTTTGACTTTGTAGGCTTATGCATAGAATATATATATTTATATATACATAGATATAAGTGTAATGAATGACAGCAATGATACACATAATGGTAGAAAAACATTAGGATTATTTTGTTATTATAAAGTATTCACATTATCCATGAAGCAGTGTAGTGTTATTTGATAGTGTACTTGGATTAGTGGTAAATGTGTATTGTAAACTCTAGGGCAATTACTACAAA
Organism: Myotis myotis; assembly: GCF_014108235.1. Taxonomy (NCBI): domain Eukaryota; kingdom Metazoa; phylum Chordata; class Mammalia; order Chiroptera; family Vespertilionidae; genus Myotis; species Myotis myotis. Next base: position 75,610,507 of record NW_023416379.1, read on the forward strand.
AATTATTAAAACACATATAATTTATATTCAAAGAAAAAATATATACATACCTAAATTAAAACCAAAAAAATGAGGGGGAAAAAAAGGTGGAAGACAAAATTGGGAAAAAAGAACAAGGACAACAAACAGAAAACAGTAACAAATGTGATAGATATTAACCAACCATGTCAACAAGCACTATGATTATCAATGATAAAGGCATCAATTTAAAGACAGATATTGTCAGAACAGATAAAAATCCACAAACAAACTCTATGTTGTCTACTAGAGACTCCCTTTAAATATAAAGACACATATAGACTAGAAATAAACTCATGGAGAAAAATATACCATGTTAACACTAATTGAAAGAAAGAAGGAATAGCTACATTAATTTCAGAAAGAGAGACTTCAAAGCAAGGAAAGTTATCAGGGATATAGAAGAACATTATATACATACTGATAAAGGGGTCAATTCTCCAAGAAATAACAATTATTAATGTACTTGCACTCACAACACAGAGTTTTACACGAGGCAAAAACTGATAGAACTTTACAGAGAAACAAATAAATCAACTGTCATAGTTGGAGACTTCAACACCCCTCTCTCAGAAATAGGGATTCAGTGGGCAGAAAATCAATAAGGACATAGCTGAATTCAATGACACCATTGATCAACCGGCTATGATTGCTATCTGTAGACTACTTTATCAAACAACAGCAGATTATGTATTATTCTTTTTTTTAATTTTTTTATTGATTTTTTATAGAGAAGGGAGAGGGATAGAGAGTTAGAAACATTGATGAGAGAGAAACATCAATCAGCTGCATCCTGTACACCTCCTACCAGGGATGTGCCCACAACCAAGGTACATGCCCTTGGCCGGAATCAAACCTGGGACCCTTCAGTCTGCAGGCCGATGCTCTATCCACTGAGCCAAACCGGTTAGGGCAGATTATTTATTATTCTTAAGTTCACAGGAACATTCACCAAGACAGACCACCTGCTGGGCCATAAAACACACCTTAAAAATTGTTAAAGAATATAAATGATGCAACATCTACTCTATACCACAACAGAACTAAACTGGAAATCAGTAACAGAAAGATAACAGGAAAATCCCAATACTTCAAGATTAAACACACTTCTAAATAAAACATGGGTCAAAGATGAATCTAAAGAGGAATTTTAAAATATTTTGAAGTAAATGAAAATGAAAACACATTAGCAAAATATGTGGGATGCAGCAAAAGTAGTGCTTACAGGGAAACTTATAGCATTAAATGCACATATTAGGAAAGAAGAGAGACCTAAAATCAATTATCTAAGTTTCCACCTTAGAAAACTAGAATATTTAGAGCAAATAATTCCAACTTACATAAAAAAGAAATAATAATTATAGCAGAAATTAATGAAATTGAAAACAGGAAATCAATAGAGAAAATCAATGAAACCAAAAGCTGGCTCTTTGAAAAGATCAATAAAATCGGTAAGTCACTAGCCAAGCTAAGTGAAAAATAAAAGAAAAAGGACACAAATTACTTAGATATAAAACAGGGGACATCTCTAGAAATCTCATGGACAGTAAAAAGGATAATAAAGAAATACTATGAACAAGTCTGTGTCTATAAAATTTTATATCCAAGATGAAATGAACCAATTTCTTGTGAGATACAATACACCAAAACTCACAGAGAAGTAGATAAGCTGAATAGATCTATGTTTATTAAAGAAACAGAATTAATAATGAAAGGCCTTCCAAGACTCAAAGCACCAAGCCCAGAGGGGTTCACAAGTAAAATTTACCAAACATTTCAGAAAAACAAAAATTATGCCTATTTTTTATAATGTCTCTCCGAGGTTAAGGCAGTTGGAATACATCCTTCAGTAATCACTCTTCATTTGAGTCTATTCTGATACCCATTCTATCTGATGAATTTTATTTAACAAATTCATATGTCTAAGGTTTCTTATTGGCTCTTTTTTTGTGTGGCCTTTTCTCTTCATCACTTTGAGGTTAATAATTTTATCTATCCTAAAGTCTTGTTCTTTGAATTCAAATCATACCATTCCATTAGGTGTTAGTTCTTTTCCTTGAGATTCAGACCTCGTTTCCATGGAATTCTTTCTTACATGACTGGAGATTTCTCCTTGTGTGCTCATTTTGCTGTGTGTTATGATGAGGGGCAGGATGGTGTAGGAATAATTTAATCAGGAGCTACTTTTCTGGTCATAGAATTTCCCATTTTCTCCTGGATCTCTCCAGCTACCCAAGGCATTGCCATGTCTCTCTGGCCCATATGCTAAATCTCTTTGCTTCTACCTGATTACAAAGATGTCTACTTGGCCTTAAACTGAGGAAAGGAGAGGGAGTTGCATGCTTTCTGGGGCCTCCCCACCCACCAACCCTCTTGTCTTGTTGACTCATAGTCTTCTTTAACATATGCATCACATCCTAGCTTGGAATACTTTCCTACCTCTCTCCAGCCACTTCCCCCCTGCTCAGTATCTACCCTACTCCCTTCCATCATGAGTTTTTTGGCATATTGCTTTTGATTTAATCTGATTTGATTGTCTGCCACCATCCAGTGATTCATTTCTGGTTCAGTTATAGAATGGCTTTTCTATTTCTACTTCTGTTATGGATTTTAAAAAAATATGCTATGGAAAGTGGGAGTACATCAAACTAAAAAGCATCTGCACAGCAAAGGAAACCATCAATAAAATAAAAAGGCAATCTACCAAATGGAAAAAAAATATCTGTAAATCATATATCTGGTAAGGGGCTACTATCCAAAATATATTAACAACTCATACATCTCAATAGCAGAAAAAATATCTGATTTAAAAATGGGCAGATATATGAATACACACTTTTCCAAAGAACATAGTATGTCATCTCACACCTGTTAGAACAGCTATTATTAAGAAGAAACAAATATGTAATAAATAACCAGTGTTGGGGAGGATGTGGAGAAAAAAGGAACCCTTGTGCTCTGTTGATAGAAATGTAAACTGGCACAGCCACTGTGGAGTATGGAGGCTCCTCAAGAAATTATAAATTGAACTGCCACATGATTCAGTAATTCTACTTCAGGATATTTATTCAAAGAGAATGAAAACACTAACTTGTAAAGCATATATGCAACCCAATGTTCATTATTTCCCATAGAAAAGACATGGAAGCAGCCTAAGTGATTTTTAATGAGAATATCTACTGCTAACAAGTAGATATTTATTTTTCAGAATCATTCCCTTTTATTTCATGTAAAGTAAACATAATCATATGCTGATAATGATTGTTGGAATGACCTGTTTGCCAAAGCTTTTGAAATATTCTAAAAGTTTTAACCATTTGATCTAAATATGTGACTAGCAATACATTTAAATAAGGGTGCTGTTTTATACCAGATATATAAAGGCATAAAAAAGTGTCTAATGATAGAATAACAGTTAAGTTCATTATAGTTGAAGCACATTATAGACTACTAGAGGCCCGGTGCACAAAAATTTGTGCACTCGGGGGGGAGGGGTGGCCCTCAGCCCAGCCTGTGCCCTCTCGCAGTCTGGGACCCCTCGGGAGATAATGACCTGCTGGCTTACGCCTGCTCCCGGGTTGCAGAGGGTAGGCCCAATCCCTAGGTGCAGCCCCTGGTCGGGCTCAGAGCAGGGCTGATTGGGGAGTTGGGGCGCCTCCCCCTGTCATGCACAGAGCAGGGCGGATCGGGAGGTTGCGATGCCACCCTCAGTCATGCTCAGGGTAGGGCCGATTGGGGGGTTGGGGCACTGCCCCCTGTTACACTCAAGGCAGGGTCGATGGGGAGGTTGCGGCACCACCCCCTTTCACGCACAGAGCAGGGCCAATTAGGGGGTTGGGGTGCTGCCCCCTGTCACTCACAGAGCAGGGCCCATCAGGGGGGTTGGGGCTCCGTACCCTGTCACACACAGAGCAGGGTCGATCAGGGGGTTGGGGAGCTTCCCCCTGTCATGCACAGAGCAGAGCCTATCAGGGGGTTAGGGAGCTCCCCCCTGTCATTCACAGAGTAGAGCCGAGAGGGGAGTTGGGGCACTGCCCCCTGTCACAAACAAAGCGGGGCGGATCAGGGGGTTGGGGTGCCGCACCCTGTCACACTAAGGGCAGGGCCAATGGGGAGGTTATGGCTCTACCCCGTCACACACAGAGCCGGGCCCGTGGGAAGGGGTTGGGGCGCTACCCTCTGTCACCCACAGAGCAGGGCCAATCAGGGGGTTGGGGTGCTGTCACTGTCACACTCAGGGCAGGGCCGATGGGCAGGTTATGGCTCTACCCCGTCACACACAGAGGAGGGCCGATCAGGGGGTTGGGGCGCCGCACCCTGTCACACACAGAGCCGCAGGGTGATCAGGGGGTTGGGGAGCTCCCCCCTATGAGTCACAGAGCAGGGCTGATCAGGGGGTTGGGGCGCCTTCCCCTGTCACGAACAGAGCAGGGCGGATAGGGAGGTTGTGGCCCCACCCCCTGTCACACACAGAGCCGCAGGGCGATCAGGGAGTTTGGGCGCTGCCCCCTGTCATGCTGATCCCGGTGCTGGGAGGCCTCGCGCCTCTGCTGATCCCGGTGCTGGGAGGCATATTACCCTTTTACTATATAGGGTAGAGGCCTGGTGCATGGGTGGGGGCCGGCTGGTTTGCCCTGAAGGGTGTCCTGGATCAGGGTGGGGGTCCCGCTTGGGTGCCTTGACAGCCTGGGTGAGGGGCTGAGGGCTGTTTTCAGGCTGGCAGGTGACTGAAGCTCCCAACCGCTCCTTTTTTTCTTTTTTTCTTTTTTTTTTATTCTGGGCCTGCTTTAGCTCTGAGGCTTGGCTCCAGCTCTTAGGCCTCTGCTGCTGAAAGCAGGTATCTGGTTTCTTTAGGTTCTATAATTGAAACACTGTTTCAACTCCAGCTCTGAGATCCCAGCTGGCTGAAAGCAGGTTTCTGGGGTTTTGTTTAGCTTCTATATTTGTAACAATGTTTCAAACTGCAAGCTCAGAGGCCGGCAGCAGCAGGCAGGGAACGTTGGAGTCCTCCGTCACTGAAGCAAGCAAGCCTCATGTTCGCTTCAAGCTGCCTGGCTGCCGGCAACCATCTTTGCTCGCAGTTAATTTGCATATCGCCCTGATTAGCCAATGGGAAGGGTAGTGGATGTATGGCTAATTACCATGTTTCTCTTTTATTAGATAGGATTACGTTGCCATTAAAAGTGATGTTTATGAAGACATTTTATGGAGACATGCTTTCAATGAGTTAAGTTTTAAAAGTAGAGCATAACTATGCATATGTAATTTGTTTGCAACTTAAAAAAATACATCAGAGACTAAAAGGAAATTTGCACAAATAGCAAAGATTGTATATAATTGATAGATTTATTTTTAATTTTAACTTTACTTTCTAAAGTATCTGTAGTAAGGCAGTAATACACTGATGGACAATAACAAAACCTATTTTAATAATTGGTCATCTGAGAAATACTTTACTTTTCAGAATCCTACCCTTTTATTTCATGTCTAACAATTTCCCCTCATTGCGTTAGTTTTCTAGGGCTGCTGTCACCAAGCACCAACAACATGGATGCTTAAAATAACAGAAATGCACTGTACCACAGTCCTGACAACAAGAAATCTAAATCAAGGCATCAACAGATGTGTGAGCCTCTGGAAGCCTACAGGGGAGAATCCTGCCTTCCACGCTCCTAGCCTTGGTGGTACCCACCAATCCTTCCTGCTCCCTGGCTTATGATGGAACTCCAATCTCAACATCCATCTTCACAGGCCGCCTCCTTTTGTCTTCCCATCTCTTCCCTCTGCACATGCCAGTCTCAGTGCTAAATTTCTCTGTCTCATAGGACACCAGTCATATTGCATTCAGGTTCACACTCATGCTTTCATTGTAACTTGGTTATCTCTGTAAGGACTCCATTTCCAAACAAGGTCACATTCTGAGGTACGGGAAGATTAGGACTTCAACATATTTTTCTAGGAGGGATGCTGGAAGCAAATTCCAGCAGGTTATAATTATGCATGAAGTTCATCAGATGGCTGATGAACCCTGGAGCTTCAGCAAGGCGGAAGATCTGCATATATTATTGCCTGCTGCCAGCTGAGGGCAGTTCCCCCAAACTGATAATACTTTATTGTTTACCAAACCTTACCTTTGGTATGTATATCTGCTTTGCTATAGGGCAAAATGTGGGAATAAAAAACCAGGGGTCCGGAGATTGGGAGAGGAGTACTTAGTCACTAGAACTAAGTATCTGTCTGGCTCCCCAAAATGCCTTCAAAACTCATATTTCTTGTCTAGTCTCTCTCATTCATTTTTGCACAGCCCTTCTCCAGATTCCTGAACCCTTGTAGATGTGGAAAAGACCCCAGCAGAGGGACATAATCCAATTCATAATACTCCTGCTTGGCAAGCTATGTTGTCTTACCTATTCCACTCTTCAAAGAGATGATCTCTGAGCTGTGAGTACCTCTCTTCACCCTCTTGATTATCAATATGTACCGAATGAGTACACAACTGCTTACAGCAGCAGTTCCCAACCTGTGGGTGGCGACCCTTTTGGGGATCGAACAACCCTTTCACAGGGGTCGCCTAAGACCATCAGAAAACACATATATAATTACATATTGTTTTTGTGATTAATCACTATGCTTTAATTATGTTCAAGTTGTAACAATGAAATTGGGGATCACCACAACATGAGGAACTGTATTAAAGGGTCGTGGCATTAGGAAGATTGAGAACCACTGACTTAGAGGCTTTTTCTCCATTAGTTGGAAATTTCTTTATAGGAAAGGGCTGGATTTAGGGTGGGGGTAATGCCCAGTAATGGTTGATGGAGTCAGATACAAATGACAGACGGGCAGATACTTCCAGCACCTCTGTAATCATGTCATACAGGACGAGTGACAAACTACCTCACCAAACGCAGGAGGAGCAAGCAGAGAAGCTGTCTCCACCCTGCCTCACTGGGGACAACCAAGGCAGAAAAGATTTGGAATTATTGAGAAGGGGCAGAAATATCATGTTAGATAATGTGCCTAGTAACCCTTTAAACTGCTTCTTTAATTTAATACTGTGCTATTTTGCCTAAAGAAACTGCCCCTGGAAGCAGTAGTAACCGTTTCAAAGCAAAAAATTATACATGAACCTATAACCAGCTACCTTTCTTTTTTTTCAAAGTCTGCGTTCAAAATATAAAAAGGAAAAATATATAACAAATGTGGTAATTTACTAGTAGGTGGTCTTGGTAATTCCCAGTAAAATGTGTTAAATAAGGTATCAATTACATACTCAGGAGATGCTAAGCATGAGTTATGCACCAAGTGGGTTATAGATTCAATCCTCAAAGTCAATCTCCTTTATTCAATTTTAAAGAAATCTGGAAACAGTTAATTATTCATTTTTTTTGTTCCCCCCAGTCTCTATTCTTTTGGCAGCCCATATAAAGAAGAGTAGTGTTCTGGTATTCATTATGAATTATATTCAGGGGAGATCTTTTATTTTAAAGTGACTGTGGATTCAGTGTTAGCATATATTATTTAGATCTAAAAAATTATACAACAATTTATTCTATTTAATTCCCATATTTAAGATGTATGGGCTGCATGGTGTTGCATCTATAGGCAGACTCACAGGAACTAATCCCAGAGGCAGCTGCAGAATCAGTGCTAAACCATTATCTCAGTGTGACTCCGTGGCACCACACTGGGAGAAAGTGACATTTCTTTTAGGGACAGTAATGTCTTTGGCCCTATCCATTCAGGCTCACTATAGCAGAATGAGTGGCTTTGACAAAGCGAAGATTATTCAAAGCCACACCTAAATGACAGATTTGTGTCCTTCCTCTGTGAAACTGTGGAGTCTCCAAATGGTGGGCCCATGCTTAAAATGCCTTATATTCAAATTCAAGGCTATTATTATATTCAAAGCCATTGTATTAGAACATCACGTTGAGGGCTGTTGTTATTTTGAGTGAAATGAAGATCCACAGTAAAAAAATTTAGATATAAGTACAATCCAAGCAAAACTGATATTTCAAAAAGATGGTCTCTGAAAAGTATTGGCAGGCAATTATTGGAGGTGTAAGCCAAACATCAGTGCTGCACTTCTCAAATAAATTGTTTTGTTTTGTTTTTCCCCATTTGATATATGCCTTAGTCTATGATACCAAATCCAAAGAAATGCTACAAAATTCCAAACACATGACCTGCAGTCACGAATTTGTCCTACTGCCTAAAAGATTTCTTAGCAAATCAGCTAGGCACCTGCTAATCCACAGGCCCAACTTCCTGCAAGATAATTTCTCTGGTATACATTACTCCCCTATCTTGAATTTCTCCGTACTTATTCATTATTGGGAAATTTTAAGAATGCAAACTTTCATCTTCTTTTCATCTAAGAGAAAGGCTATTTAAAAGCTGTTGGCAGTATATCTTTCTTGTGACAGAAATATCAAATCCTACATTTTGGAAATTATACCAGAATTCACTCTCCAGCTATTACCTCAAAATAAAGCAAGTAAATCACTAAGTCTGTTTTTTCTTAAAGACCTTTGGCTTAGGTGTGGTGTTGGCTTTGATCTCTGCACTGCGATAGATGCTGGGGTTCCTCCTGCCAAGCCATTTACTCAGCATGAGTGGGTGTGTAGGACAAGAGGCTGTGGAGATGAATAAAAGAGTTGCTATAAGGACTTAGCCAAACCCAGGAGCCAGAAGTATTTCATCTTAGAGCTCTGATTATTTGGTATGAAAATAAATACAATCTGTTTTCTACTTCAGTGAAAAATGCAGCACCCCAGTTATACTTAAAATAATATTTTTTTGCATTTTTATAGATGATTTCTGTATAGCAGTTTTATTTCTTCAAATAAGTACTGTCTCCCTGATAATATGAACCATATCTTCTACATATACTTGTGTCTTATGATAGCATCATTACCTATAATTTATGTATATTAAACAACTGATATATATTTTTGACTAAATGATATTTCATCTTTATATAACTTTGTGGTTCATGGTATGCTTTCTCTATTTCTCCCCGTCCCCCCAACCCCTCATACACACACAATTATCTAACAACCTCACAGAGAGTCAGTTGTGCCAAATAAAATTGTTTCCTTAAAACTTGGGGAAAGAAGGAACTTGTTCATGGATAAAGTCTCATAGCTAATAATTGGGAGAACCAAAATTCAAATCTAAACTTACAAAATCTAAATAGATTACTATTCCAGAGACTACCGCTGGTGGCAATCTGATGGCCCTCAAACCAAATTTCAGTCACAGATTTCTTTTTCCTCCTTTGATTCACCAGTAGATTACTCTTTCTCCAGCTGACCACACTGACCACCAGGGTTGAGTGACAACTGGTGCCCTCAGTAACTTAAGCTTCTCGTCTGGCACTTGATATCCTAAACTTCACCATAAACCAGGCGACATGGAAAGCTTCCATACAAGCTTTGGGATTTTCCTTAAAAGAAGATCCTCATAAAACCTCTGTGAGTGCTAAGACCTCTGTCTTGCCACAATCTTTCCTTCTTATAGAATGCAAAGGAATTACAGATGATGAGTTTTGTTTTTAAACAAATGAAAAGTCTCTTAATACCCCTTTTCAAAACACAGGCAGCATATAAAACAATGGAAATAATAATGTCAGTCTACAGTTCTACTTTTACAAATGTCTCTCTGCTTCTAAAAATAGGTTGTATTTGCTTGGCTAATTATGTTTATCAGAAATTTGAAGATAACTTGCTCTTCAATGACATAAATCAAAAGTTATAACTGAAAATCACCAAGGATCCACAAACATGACAGTAATGGAAGCAGTCAGAATAAATTCACTTTAGAGCCAGGCCAGTGTGGCTCAGTGGTTGAGCATCGACCCATGAACCAGGAGATCAAGGTTCCATTCCCAGTTAGGGCATATGCCCAGATTGCAGGCTCAATCCCCAATATGGGTGTGCAAGAGGCAGCCCATCAATGAATCTCTCTCATTATTGATGTTTCTATCTCTCTCTGCCTCTCCCTTCCTCTCTCTGAAATCAATAAAAACATATTTTTTAAAAAATAATTCACACTTCAGAAAGAGATTCCACTGGCCTCACAGGTCACATCTTGCAGCTGTGATAGGGTCCAAACACTTTTCTGTGTCCCCACCCCCAATTACTGTAAGAACACCATGAGCCCAGGTTCAGAATTTACTGGACAAGTAACGAATCTCCATTCAGACCCAATTTGGAAGCACTGCTATGATAGAGTGATATTGTTTAGCATCATACTTGATAGGGAATTAAGGACAGGCAATTCCTTTTGGCAATTCTGTACCTCTAATTGCCCCGACATTTTCCCTCTCTTTATGCTCTTAAACAAATCATAAAAACTCAATCTCAGAGAAGGGAATCATCTGAATTTGACATATCTTAAAAGAGGGTTAATGTTCTGATTCATACTGAGGGCCTTTTAATCATTGAATTGTCTAAAAGGACATAACTTTTTACATTAAAAGTCTATCCTCCTATCCTCACCCAACTTCTCTAATTCCCATGGCATTTTTCAAGACCTAGTGAGAAGGGTCTATAAGTTCCTTAAAGAGGTCTTTGGATAAAACATACTTCAAGTGAAAAATAGGTTGTTAAGATTTAAGATTTTTTTCTCTTCTAATATATTGGTAGTAGTTTGCTATAGTGGATAGTTAGGAAGAGCTATGAGTCTATGTTGGGCTCAGAATGAATTTTGAGATTACTTTGTGGTCTTTCCTACAGGCTTCACAGAAAAATGAAGATGGGAGGGCCAGGTATTTGCCATGGTCACTCTGATAACCTGTCATCAATAGGGAACACGTGTTTATCTCAGATGGCGATGACTCAGGCTTGTTGGAATCTCAATAAGAAACAAAGGGTAAGGGCCTGATTAGCCCTAATATAAAGCTGACAGCTGCCCCTGGCTTAGCAGGTGCTCACGAATTCAACTGCAGCATGTAAGGGGCTAAAAGGGGACTGACACTTACCAGGTCCATTCTCCCAGGCCTGATTTGGCAACTACAGCCCAGCAAGTCAAAACCCCACACAGAAAATTACTTAAATCTACGCAAATGACCTCGCTCAGCATCTGGTTGATTGACCTTGTTTTTATACCCCCTAGAAGTGAATTATACATAGGGAACAGGACATGGTGCTTGGTAGCATAAATGGTCAGTTAGGTCAGGACTAAGAAGTTGAGATGAAAAGGGAAAAACAGAGATTAGGAAACCGGGGCCAGGCAGAGGAGGGGATGTTTGCAGTCCAGTTAACTGAGCCCACTGAATCATGGTTACAATAAGACACCTGCTCCAAGCAAGACACACTGAGCACAGTCCCAGGCTGTATCCCACCAGCTCTCTGTCTCCTGCCTCTTGTGGGTTCCAGGGTTGGGGACCCTACCTTGGATGCCAGGAGGTCAGTGTGAGCTCCTGAGAGCTTCATGTTGGCAACATTGAGAGAATATATGCTTTTTCTTCTCTGACCATGGGATGCGACTGTCATGGACTTAAACGTGGAGTGTTTTGACAGACTCTTCACTTCTAACCATGGTAGATGAGGTTCAAAACAAACATCTTGCCTCCATATTTCATGCCATTCAGTACAATATCTCCTACCCATGCCAATATATAATTATCCTTACCCAAATCATTTTGACTTCTTTTTAAATTTTCTGTTAAGTATGATTTTAAAGAGAGCAGTTTATACACAACAGATCCAATACAAGAAACAGCCAAATGTTGCGGAACACATTTTATGAGAAAAAGGGCTTTGAACATATTTGTTGAAATAATTTTCGTGTATCTATTTCTTAGAAGATTGTGCGTGTCTTGTAGTTCATTTCCAACACTATTGGAACAATGCCCATGACATAAGTGATGTGATGTGCATGTTAACCCTAAAGGAAAAATAAATATACTTTTCTGTCAAGTAAGATATGGGGGAGGAGGGGGGAGGGAGAATCGAGCAGCAGGGCCGCATAGGGGGCTCCTGGGCTGCCCTCACACAGTCACACTGAATGCACAGCCACACACAGAGCAATGCCCTCCTAAAAGAATCAAAATTAGCCGAGCAACTCCTACACATCAAACACAGAACTAAACTCACTGAAAGGGTAGGAAAGGCTGAGACACACTCTGGCCGTTTACCCCATCTCAGTACCATACAATGGGGGGGGGGGGAGAGAGGGGGCTCAATTCCAGATTCTTTCTGAGGAGCAAAGGGTTTGGATTCCACACCTAAGTGTCCTGACCCCAACTTTTAAGACTCCCACTGGAGAGATGGGCTCCCCTAGCTCTGAAGGCCAATGAGGAGTGTGTTTATGGACCCACAAGATTACAGGAAATAGAGAAGCAACTTTTTTTAATTTGTTTAAGTAGTAGCTTTCTTTTTTTTTTTAAGTATATTTTATTGATTTTTTACAGAGAGGAAGGGAGAGAGATAGAGAGTTAGAAACATCGATGAGAGAGAAACATCGATCAGCTGCCTCCTGCACATCTCCCACTGGGGATGTGCCCGCAACCCAGGTACATGCCCTTGACCGGAATCAAACCTGGGACCTTTCAGTCCGCAAGCCGACGCTCTATCCACTGAGCCAAACCGGTTTTGGCTTTCTTTCTTTTTTTAATTGAGAGAGAGAGAGAGAGAAGAGAGAAAATGTGGATATGGGAATGAAACATCCATCAGTTGCCTTCTGTATCCACCCTGACTGGGAATCGAACCGGCCACCTGGGGATATGTCCTGACCTGCCACCTTTCAGTGTAGGGGACAAAACTCCAACCAACTGAGCCACACAAGCCAGGGCAAGAAGCAATTCTCAATGGGTACACAAGCACCCCCTTCCACCCCTACCCCCCTCCAGCTATCCCCTCAGGGCTCAGAGCTCAGGGAACAGGCAAAACCACCCACTCCGTGTCCTTCCTGGAAAGGACACTGCTTGGGAAGGCCAGACTTCTAACTTAGCGGGCATTTGGGGGCTGGCCATGATGCTCCCCAGAGACCAGGGAAGCCAAAGGCCGCCTCTCCCCACCTTTCCAAGCTGCCAATACCTGCCTGGAAGGAAGGAGCCTGTCCAAACAACTGCCTCCCAGCTCTAAGGGCTGCTGCCTAGAGGCACAGGTCCCCAACTGCCTGGTTCTGATAACCAACAGGGCTTTATCCCCCAAATCACCCAGGACAGCAGCACTTACAAGGCACACCAAACACTCACCACAGCCGTCCTCCCAGGGCTCAGCACAGAGAGAGTGGTAAAACTCCAGGTCTTCTCCTGCAAGGCTCATCTGCATACTTTAAAAGCTGCTGCCTGAGGGCCAGGTTTCTATTTAGCTAGCATCTCAGGGCTGGCTGCCATCCTCCCCTGTAACCCAGAAGCCAGTGGCCACCTCTCTCGGATTCCTCCTACAGACTGCTCCAATGATTAAACCGCGTCACCTGGAAGGAGTTGGTACACACATACTGCAGCCCAGCTTTCGTGGCTCCCACCTGATGGATGGGGGTCCCCAGGGGACCTGCCCACCTTCCCACCTATCCCCATACACCTGGGCCCAGCACAGAGAAAAGAGGCAAACACACTATTGCCCAGTTTCTCCCTGAAAGGGATGAACTGCATCCTTTCACAGTTGCTGCCTGAGAGGGTGGCTGCTCATCAAACTGCAATCAACACTGTACAAGGGTAGGCTGTGTTTGTTACACCAACAACAAACTCAGAGAGAGGAATTAAGAAAACAAACCCATTGACAATAGCATCACAAAGAATAAAATACTTAGGAATAAATTTAATCCCAGAGGTAAAAGGCAGTAGAATTTAGTGTTCTCACACACATCCAAAAGGTAAATATGTGAGGTGATGGATATGTTAACTAACTGGATGGGGGCATCTTTTCAATATGTATTCATATATCAAATCGTCTTGTACGTTTTAAATATCTTACTACTTGATTTGCCAATTACACTTCAATAAACCTGAAAAATACGGTAAACTATGAGAGAAAAGAAAAAATTATGGGGGTTAACTGTTCAAATTTGGCAAATGTTAGGACAAATGTTTCTTAAAATTCAGTTGTATGAGCCTCACCTGGGGCTCTCTGTTGAGTCATACATACAACAGTTTGAGAACTGCAGATCCATTCAATTTAGAAAATTACCATAAGTAGGAGAGTTTTCCTGATTGCTTCTAGAGACTTAATTATGAATACCAAAGGCAAACTATATTCTGAAAAAAGTATAAACATTATTTTAAATGGTGCATTATAATTTTAATTATTCTCTATTTCAAAGAAACAATTATCTCTGTTTTTGGAAATTGAATTGCTTTTTGTAAAAATGAATATAAAATTGCCCGATGAGTAAAATGTTTTCAGTGGTTTTTAGTAATGGAATATTGGTTTGTTTGGTTTTTGTGTGTGATTATATATATATATATATATATATATATATATATATATATGTATATATATATGTATATATATGTGTGTGTGTGTGTGTGTGTGTGTGTGTAGATTCACCCATGTCATTAAAAATATGAAAACTATGTCTCTATATAGTTCTTAAAATTTCCTGGAAAAATTGTTTGGTAAAATATGTAACTTCTGAAAGGCTCATTACTTCTAAAAGAGAGAAATATCTTAATTCAATGTCCTGAGATATATCTCTAAAATTAGTTAAGCCTTATAGAAAACAGGACTCTCATAGCCAGTTAGCCTGGAGGTCAAATCACCCCTGGTATTGCCGACAACAATCAAGGCTTAACTACAACAAGACTGCGCACAAAGACCACTAGGGGGTGCACCAAGAAAGCATAAAAATTGCGGAGACAAAGAAACAGGACAAAACTTTCAATGGAGGATATTGAGTTCAAAACCACACTTTTAAGGTCTCTTAAGAACTGTCTAGAAGCCGCCGATAAATGTAGTGAGATCCTCAAGAAATCTAATGAGACCCTCGATGTTATGATAAAGAACCAACTAGAAATTAAGCATACACAGACTGAAATAACGAATACTATACAGACTCCCAACAGCAGACCAGAGGAGCACAAAAATCAAGGCAAAGATTTGAAATGCGAAGAAGCAAAAAACACCCAACCGGAAAAGCAAAATGAAAAAAGAATCCGAAAATACGAAGATAGTGTAAGGAGCCTCTGGGACAGCTTCAAGCGTACCAACATCAGAATTATAGGGGTGCCAGAAGATGAGAGAGAGCAAGATACTGAAAACCTATTTGAGGAAATAATGACAGAAAACTTCCCCACCTGGTGAAAGAAATAGACTTACAGGTCCAGGAAGCGCAGAGAACCCCAAACAAAAGGAATCCAAAGAGGACCACACCAAGACACATCATAATTAAAATGCCAAGAGCAAAAGACAAAGAGAGAATCTTAAAAGCAGCAAGAGAAAGAAACTCAGTTACCTACAAGGGAATACCCATACGACTGTCAGCTGATTTCTCAACAGAAACTTTGCAGGCCAGAAGGGAATGGCAAGAAATATTCAAAGTGATGAATACCAAGAACCTACAATCAAGACTACTTTATCCAGCAAAGCTATCATTCAGAACTGAAGGTCAGATAAAGAGCTTCACAGATAAGGAAAAGCTAAAGGAGTTCATCACCACCAATCCAGTATTATATGAAATGCTGAAAGGTATCCTTTAAGAAGAGGAAGAAGAAGAACAAGGTAAAGATACAAATTATGAACAACAAACATGCATCTATCAACAAGTGAATCTAAGAATCAAGTGAATAAATAATCTGGTGATCATAATAGAATCAGGGACTAGAAAGGGAATGGACTGACTATTCTTGGGGGGGAAAGGGGTGTGGGAGATGCGGGAAGAGACTGGACAAAAATCGTGCACCTATGGATGAGGACAGTGGATGGGGAGTGAGGGCAGAGGGTGGGGCGGGAACTGGGAAGAGGGGAGTTATGGGGTGAAAAAAGAGGAACAAATGTAATAATCTGAACAATAAAGATTTAATTAAAAAAAAAGAAAGAAAACAGCAGTCAAACAAATGATATGCACATCATCACCAGTACTGAGATCCTTGCTTATTCCCTATTAATGCAAGTGTGGGAGTTTTATCTAGTCATTTGAAAAGAA
The DNA here is from genome assembly GCF_014108235.1 of Myotis myotis. NCBI lineage: Eukaryota > Metazoa > Chordata > Mammalia > Chiroptera > Vespertilionidae > Myotis > Myotis myotis. The sequence goes on from NW_023416379.1 coordinate 75,626,620, forward strand.
TTTATTTTTCTTACTAACTATGAATTCAGACATATAATTTTAAACAAAATATAATTGAATATGCCTTCCTTTGGATACAGCGCAAGCCTGGGCTTCTTTGGTCTTTTATATTTCTAAGTCCATTTTGACAAAGCGTCAGGAAGGAAGTCATAAAGAAGGCTGCCTTGAATTTATAAAGCAGTGTTTTTCCCAGGAACTCAAAATAGCTTGCGTTTCTTCTCACACCCTGTGGGTCCGTCTGCCGGTCTTTCTTGTGCACCAAGATGTGCTGGGCTGAGTGAACACCAACCCCTCCTGCCTTCTAATCAAGGGAGCTGGCCAGAACCAAGTCGCTCTACGTGCATTCTGAGTCTGATTTAGTTTTAGGCACAACAAACCTCATACATCCATGGACAGGATTGTGTTTGTATGAACCTTGTCAAAGTAGTCACCTTGGAAAGATAAACAGTCCATGAAGTTGCTACTGTCTCAGATATATTTGGGAAAAGGTGGCGCTGCCTTTGGAGCCAGTGAATGGGCCCTTTAGTGCCACAAAGCACTCTGGCACATTCCATCTCCATTAGACCCAGCTGCAACTTATTGTTATCGTTTCCATCCATGAACTTACCCCCATGATTAAGATTTGGTCTGCAATGTAAATACCCAATGAATGAGACACCAAAAACTAACCCCTGCCTTTCATAGACCAGGTCAATAAAAATGATGTTGATAAACATATTAGCTAACACGGACTAATAATTTCCTAAAAGCCAGAAACTATTCTAGGGCCTTTATTTGCATAATTTCATTTAATGCTCAGCACAAGCTGTATAAATAGACTTTTAAAAAGAGATATTGAGAGATTGCATAATTTGCCTATGGCCATAGCTACTCAAATGCTCTCCATATGCACGTTCGAATTGCCCGTTTTCAAGTCATCTATGGCCAAGGCAAGGAAAACATGGACAACTGACACAAACACACCCCTGGCAATACACGAAGTGAGAAAGAAAGATTTATGGTATAAAAATTAAAGAATTTGCAATAGTTGTCAGGGAGGCAGGCAGCACTGCATGCCTCACCATTGGGTGCAGGCAGGTTCCGGTTTTGTGGTGCCTGAAGCACATTTAATTTGGGGACTCCTCTTTAAGGAAGATGTTAGAAAAGTATGAATAAAAATATAAAAGTACATACTTAATAAGAATGAGAATAGAAATTGTAAAGAATTAAAAACTTAAACCACAAAGTACCACATCTATTACATAATGCAGAAAAATAATATTAGTATTAGCAACCTGATACACCTGTCCATATTTTCTTTCTATAATTTTTGGTGCATGTTCTTTGCTTCTCCCAATGACAATGATTTTAAAATATAACTTTCTAAAAAGAGTGTAGGAAAGTAATTTCAACTGTACCTCTAGCATGGCTGATGGAAAGTTGAGTGTGTTTTCAAAATCCAGTGATTCACTTTTTTTTTTTTTACTGATAATGCCACATCTGTTTAGAAAGTCTTTCTTGCCTGGAGGCAAGTCATCAGAGAATGTCGATTGCTGGTCCAGCTTGGCCACGCCCTCCCTGTACCATGACCCCTCCCCATTCTAGCCTTCATGGGCCCCTGGGTGTGCAGAGCGTGGCAGAGCCCCGAAGCCTGGTCATCGTGATCTCGAGCAGGGAGCAATGAAGCAGACTCTGAATCTATTCCTGTCTCTTAAGTCACAGATGGGGTCCGATGCCTAAGGAGGTCTACCTAGCACAGATCTAACTGTTGGAAGCAAATAGGGTAACCTATTGGCCTGCCCTCAGCCTCAGGGCCACCATCATGGGATAGAGGGTGTTATCCAAGCTGGGAAGCACACCGTGCTCTCAGCAACTCTCCACGTCTACTGTGGAGAGGGCACCAAGCCATGCTTCATTAGCTTTCTGGCTATAATACTTTACATATTTATAGAGATGTAGGAGATAACCAACAGGGTTTTATTCCCCAAATCACACAGGACTACAGCAAGTGGCAGCCCATGGATTATACAACTATGAAAGTTTTTAAACCAGGTGAATGCCTTGTTAGAAAATGAGAAAATCCAGGTGAACCTGAATAAACAGCATTGCATTTACCTGGAAACTCTGGGTTCTCCCTTTGAATCAGCTCAGTGGGCTAGCCAACTTCCTGCTAGGTTATTAAAACTCGAAGAGAGGGAGAGCCGACAGGGGCATTTGGCAGAAAAAAAATTAATCTCTCCTCAAAGAAGAGAATGAACTTTAGGTCCAGTTAGACTGTGTTGGACTATACCACTTACTATTTCTATAAAATGGGACTAATACATACTGCCAACCACTGAGTAGAGATTCTATGTGTACATGAGAGTGAGCTACTCAGCCTATACCAGCAGTTCTCAACCTGTGGGTCGTGACCCTTTTGGCGGTTGAATGACCCTTTCACAGGGGTCGCCTAAGACCATTCTGTATATTAGATATTTACATTACAATTCATAACAGTAGTAATATTACAGTTATGAAGTAGCAACAAAAATAATTTTATGGTTGGGTCACAACATGAGGAACTGTATTTAAAGGGCCTATAGTATGTAGGCCCTATACACACTTAGCGTTAAAATCCTACCATCTCTCCTGAACCAATCAAGACCAATATTCTTCACCAGTGGAGTGAGTTTTACTGCTGTAAACTGGGCAGGCAGGCAGGTCTTACTGAGCCCCAGTAACTAAATATACATGAAGTCACAGCCAACGTCAATCTCCGTTCTCTGTTGAATATTGCCTTTTTTAGTTTAGCATGTCAGACCACACTGGATTGAATCCTTGCTATAAATCTCTGCTCAGTGGACTAATTCTGAGTGTATTCATAATGAGGATACTTTGCACTGATGCCTTACTGATGTGAACACTTCTTGATGGGAGTGACCCCTGCTATCTTGTTCAGCCCACTAAATTGGATTTCCTTTAGCGTTGTTGCTGGCCTGTCTGAAACCTAGAATTACCCAAGCCCTGTGACACTGAGGGGCCGGCTACAAAGCTAAGTCATTTGATTCCATCTAGTGCTTTCATGCTTCTCTTTCCTGCTGGCCAAATTCTCAGCAAGTAGGAGTCTAATCCAGTCTCTTAGGCCACTTCTTCAAGAGGTACACAAAACCATTCTGAGTAACACCGTGGCTGAAAAATATATATTAACTCCCAGGATGACTAGTGTATAAAAACATTTATGTGAATAAAAATTGTAAAGATCAAAATAATGCTAAGAACTTTAATTCTTTCTCTTATTCATCAGGACACCATAAGGGACTTACTAAGATTATGCCCATTATATAAATCAGGGTTTGTCATACTATGCGTCTGGGCTGCCACCTCTTTGTGTGTGGCCAATCAACTTTAAGTGGTTGAATTATAATCAAAGAAAGAATAATCTTTTTCGACATGGGGAAATTATATGAAATTTAAATTGCATATCCATAAGTGAAGTTCTATTAGTTCATAGCCACATCCATTTATTTACATTCTGTCTGTAGGTGAATTTGCTCTACAAGGCAGAGGGGAGTGGTTGCAACAGAGACCCTATGGGTGGCAAAACCAAAAGTATTTACTATCTGAGCCTTAATTGAATCACTTTGCTGACCCCATTTACGCTAATGAAGCTAACGATCAGAGAATTCAGAAACTTTCCCTGGCCTCCCCTGAAAAATAGGTGGTGAATCTAAGATAAAATGGGTTGATTGATTCAAGAGATCATACTTTAACATCTACTAGTATAAACCATGGCTACAGTTCTGGTTGTTATAAAATTCAGTGAATCTCACACAGAGAATGTAATCACATTTTAATGACTGTAGTCATATTTCCTCTCTTGACCATTGTAGATACGTTTGGCAGAAGGTGACTGCCACCACTTCTGTAAAATGGTGTGCAGCTGAATTTATAAGGAGAACATTTGGCTTTGCTGACGTCTGCATGGTGCAGTGAAGTTCTGGTCCTATTTCAAGTGGAATGATTGCCAAGCCCCATATTATAAACACTTCTACTTCTAACCTAACTTCAAAAGCACAGCACATACGCTAGGCTTTCGGAATTGGATGAAAGTTATGGGACCATGCCCAAGAAATAATTGCAAATGATTATTCAAATTATACATTCACTTAATTGCCAGTAAAGTGAAAAAAATAATCCTTTCCTGATTTCAGAAGCCGGAAATAGTGGCAAATGATTCAATCCATTACATAAATTAAAAAGATGCCAGGTTGATGTGGCTCAGTGGTTGAGTGTCACATGAACCAGGAGGTCACAGTTTGATTCCTGGTCAAGGCACATGCCTGAGTTGCGGGCTCTATCCCCAGTAGGGGGAGTGCTAGAGGCAGCCGATCAGTGATTCTCATCATTAATGTTTCTAACTCTCTCTCCCTTTCCTTCCTCTCTGAAATCAATAAAAATACATTAAAAAATAAACTTTCTACCCACAAAATTTTTTAAAAAAGAAAAAGAAATAAATAAAAAATAATTGCATCATAATAATCATTATCTCAGGATAACATCTTAATATCCAACATTCATTTTAAGATCAGTTTATAATATAAATATTAAAAATATATTTGTGATACTTTATTTGTATTTTAACCTGTTACATTTTAGATCTAATGATTTAAAATAATTGTACAGTCTGTTTTTCTTCTTTTTCACCACAGAGGTGATTACATTTTCAATTAGCGGTAATGCTAATTTCCAAGGATGCTATTATTTTATATGTTAGAGCATACAACTAGGACCATGAAGGATTAAGGAAAACTATTTTAAAATATTTTCAGAGCTGCACAGATTGCATAGACTACCTCTGCATAGATAGACCGTGGCAAGTGGCAAATTAATGGTATTGTGATGCGACATTGACTTATGAATTAACAAAGCCATAATGGCATTGTCACATGCTATCTTCATTGTGGGTGATATTAGGATCTTTGGACTGAAACACTTAATCTGCATTTGTGACATGCTGTCCACTCTGGAAGGCCTCATCCTCCAATTATTGTTACGTTGGTTCTTAGAAAATCTGCTTCTGTGCCTCGGCTCTAAAGGTAAATGGCATATTTTGGGAGAGCCTGCTTTTGTAGAACTACTGTTTACCATAGTGGAGAAGTAAAAGAGGTAAGGTGTTATTTTTTAAAAACTCTAGGTAAGAAAAATGGACATAAGTTTTAGAAAATTATAAACTGTGAAATACTTGATAAAAATTAAATCTGGCTTTCCAATTCCATTTTCATTTCCATTTGTAAGGAGCTTAGAAGTACTCCTTCCATAGTGACAAAAGGCAAAAAGCTGTACAGACTGAAAAATCAATAACTCTTTGGAATCTGTAAGAGATGGGGAGAAGACACTGGGAAAACCAGGGCCTTGAAGACTGGAGAGGCACACATGTGAATACAGACAGGGAGTGAGGGCTTATGGGAGCAGTGATCATGGGGAAAAATTGCCTTGGGAACAGGTACCAGAGTAGGAACAGTGCACTGAAATTGAAGAATTGCTGGAGTCTCAGTGTGAACAAATCTGAGAGTTAAAAACTGCATGGGGACCCAGTCAGATGGAGTCTCCATATATAGGGATTCACCTAAAGGAACTCAGAGGATTCCCAGGGGAGAGGGGGAAAGAAACCAGTTTCTTAACAAGTTGACCAGAGCCTAACCTGCTGAAGTTTTATCAGAGCCTAAAGCAATTTGGGTAAAGGAAATACCCAAATCCAGCCCACTCTAGCCATCCTGTTCTACCATGGTGAAGGGCGGAGGGGGCAGAAAAACACTTATGAAGGCTCCCTAAATGTCCAAAACCTAACCATAGGACTATGGAATGCTCTCTATCCCCTCTCCACCGAACACCACTTTACTAAAGGCTTGTTTACAACAGTTTCTTTTACCCAGTAAATCACGTTCCCTATAAAAAATAAATAAAAATACAATGTTTACCAGAAGGCACAACAAAACACAACACAAAAGAGCAAGCATGATTACTAGATATGGCAGGAATATTAGAATCATCAGACCGAGCATATAAAACATCTCTGATTAATATGCTAAGGAAGCTAATGGATGATGTACACAGTATGCAAGAACACTTGGGCAAGGCAAACAGACAGATGGAAACCCTAAGTCAAAACCAAAGGAAGTGCCAATGTTCTGGTGAGTCACGTCCATAAGGAGAGTATGCATGTGCAGGGGAGGGAGGGGGAGGGGAGAGAAGATAAGGAAAGTCTCTGTACTCTCCTCTTAATTTTGTTAATAAACCTAAAACTGCTCTGAAATTAATATTAAAATAAAAAAAATAAATCAAATAAGGTATTCCAAAACTGTGTTTTTACTTTCAGTGTCTTTGACTCATTTTCTGGACAAAGCTTGATTTATACTTAAGCTATTTTCATACACATAGTAAGCAAAGCGTGTGAATCTTCACCTGGTTATGTTTCTTTCATCTTCTGAGCCATCTTAGTATTTTGTCTGCACGCCTCTTCTTGAACTTTTGGTGTTTTCTTATTGTTGATTTACTGGAGTCGTTCTGCTGGATTCAACATATTGTAAATTCTTTGAAGGCAGATGCTAAATCTTAAAAAAAAAAAAATATTTCCGTCTCCCAATATAAGAGATTAATGAAAAATCATTGACTCATTTTAATGAAACATTTAATTGTGGAAATGCACATTGTAAGGAAATGAGTACTTTTGCTGGACAGACACAGGGAAACTGCTCTGTGCCACAAAATTTGCTGTGTAAACTAATGAAAATTTGTTCACTGTGAAGGTGTGATTTGCTTTGATCTTTTGCAAAGACAGAGTAAATAAGCACGAAGTGGAGAGGCAAATTTACTTTTTTTAGGAGAAAGTAGATAAGGAGAAGGAGAACTTCAGAGAGATTAAGGAGATTAGATGTGAAAAGGACTTGCAATCCCAAGGGAAGGGAGGTACAAGATAAAATATTGAGGGCATTGGAGAGAGTGTCCAATCTGAACATATCTTTCAGCATCATCTTCCCTGTAGTACAATCACAGCATCCAAGAATGTCCCTCTCTTTTCCCATCTCTAATACTCACGGAGCATTCAGTATTGCTGAGGACTGTTCCGGGAACCATAATATTTTGTATTTTAAGTGCCTCAAATTAATTTTGCTGAGGTGAATAGATAAATCTGATTCCTTATTCTAATCTGTGAAAATGAATCTGTTCTGAACAGACTTGGTGGTTCAGGCACTAATGGGCACACAATGGGCTTTGAACCATGAAATTAATGAATTAATTCATGAAAGATCAATCAGTTCTAAACATATTTTTTTATGAGCTTTGAAATCTAACCATCTTAATCTTAATTCTGACTTTACTATTTACTCTCTCCTTATCCTTTGAGACTATTAAGGAATTTTTGTAAGCTTCAGTTTACTCAGTGGGTAAATGGGAATAGTAAAACTTAGCCCATACAATTTCTGTGAGGTCACTTGAAACAATGCATTTAAAATACATTGCACGTTATACCGAAAGCCCTCAATAAATACAATTATAATCAGTGCTGATGTGTTGGGCAGCTGTCCCTAATATGTTCTCTTGACCCCTGGGGTATTTTTAAATGAATAATTAATGCTGATAAAGTCTGAATTTATTAACTGGACTTCAATAAGATAGTATTTGTCCATTCAGAATGCTTTATATAAAAATAACTCTCCCAAGCCTGTGAGTCCTTAGTTTTCTCTCTCCAAAGACACAGAATCAGCACAGAATCATCAATCTTGATTGCCTTCCCCTTTTTTATTTCAAATTTTTAACTAGTTCCAAATTGTAAGATGTATTCAAGCACATCTCATAATTCATTAGTTATTTAAATTTAATCTGAATAGAATATGTATCAATAATGTTTTTTAAAATAGAGTTCTAGTAGTTAAGTCCCCGTACTTGACCCTAGTGTAAAACGAGAGTCCTCCTGAACATATATTACACTCTGAGTATAAACATCTGTACTCTCCTTGTACTGGCCTTTCTGGTATTACATTCTGATTATTCTTTAGCTTTTCAACCACAAAGAAATGTCCAGTTTCATAGACCATCCAGACAACCAAAGTCACTCCTTAGTTTATATTGGTGCAGCCTGGTTTTCAGATTTTTTTAAAAAATTGAATGCCATTGTGTGTTTTGAAAATTTTTTTGTATTACCAAGGTCAGGTTCAATGTTATTTTTATGACACAAGCTAGGCCTCCTGAGATGGTACTATGTACACAAACAAAATAAATACTATTTATATTGCAGAATTCAGCTTAGTAAAAAGTTTATTCTCTGTAGTCCCACAGACCTACCTTTTTTTACTGTCACCTCCGACATAGTAACACTTTATTTCAAGTCTCAAATTTATTTAAACTGATCAAATAAATGTATTAAGTCATGAACATCTGGGTACTATTAAGTTCTTGAAACAGGTCATTTAGACATCTAAAAAGTGACAAACTTAACAGTTTTTTGGATGATTTAGTAGACATTCATCTATAGTGCTATATTTAAGAACCAAAAGGCTTGACAAAAGTGACTATGTAAACTTATACTTGTGTTAAAGCCTCTATTTCTGAACTTGTAGTTACATGTTTACATAATTTCCACAAATGTATCCTGTAACCCTTGAGGCCCATGCTCAATAATGTAGAGGACAGTGTTGATGTCGCTAGGTAATTTAACAGTACGCATATTGAATAAAAATCCCAACCCATCCTGTATGTTTATTACTCTGACATAGGGAGATATAAGATAAATAATATCCAAGTGTAGAAAAGAAAATAATTTGTTAAGTATTTGAAAAATGGACCTATAAATAGTTTTTGCTTAGTATATATTGAGTAATAAGAAAAAAAACTTGCATAAATTTGAATAAGTCAGTATGGAACCTAATGTAGAAAAGTTTGTAATTAATCTAAAATCTATAATTTAATGTGTATAAGAATCAGCCCTGGTCACCACATGCTAAACACACTTTTTGTCATCAACCAAACTGAGGTGTGCTGCTCTTGGGATAGATGGTCTCTCAGAATCCCAAACATGAGGTAGACAACTTAAAACTAACTTTCCTTGCAGTCTCTTAAACCATTGCTTTTAGTATTCCAAGAGGCGGCAATGAGATCCTGTCATTTTTGACTGATGGAGCAGCTGTTATTCCATGCATGTCACTGGAGGTTGTGCTGGAGCACGTGCCCACATGCTCTCCATCTCCCAGCTCTGGCCAATCTCTGACATCTGGTCTTATATTTCTTGGAACTCATGCAAAAACATTTTAAGCTAGATGACATTTAAAAATATATTTTATCCTTCCATACTTACAGTTTTAATACCCAGCATCTGGAAAGCAACCTCTTTGTCAAACTTTGAGTTCACTGGAGATAACTAAGAATTTAAAAGCTATTACTGCCATTAGCCAAGTTAAACACACACACACACACACACACACACACACACACACACACACACACACACACCACAAAGCAATGCTATGGAGATGATAATTCTACTATGCTAATATTTACCTTGTATCCTTCTTTCAAGGGACTCAAGTGACAAGGGATTTCTTTAATATGCGCTAATCCCGTTAAGTACAAAATAGCCTTTTCATTAAATATGAAAGAAAACATGCACAAAGAAGTTCAGTTTCAAAGAGTGGTTTGTCAGAAGATGGAAGTAACATTCAGTCTGCCACTTGCTCTTTGCTCTTCCATCTATTTTTATTTAATTGTATTTTCAAACAATGTCTTCTACCTTATCATTATTAGAATGCAAAATATATCTCTCACATTTTTTCTTTGGAAATAAAATGAAATTGGTACTTACTCATAGTCCTATCTTTGTGCCAAGCACTGTGAAAGCACTTGATATTACAAATACTAATTTTGAATCATATGAAACACATTTAAAAGAATGCTTTGCAAAGGTCAATGAATTTATTTTCTGATTTGAATTAGCAAAATATGTAACATACTTTGTCTTTTAAAGAGCAATGTTATAATCTGCTTGGGGAAGAAAAATAAATCAAAGTTTAAGTTCCTCATTTATGGAAATAAATCAATTAAATTCTTCATTTATGGAAATATATCTAATTGTGAGCTTTATGGTCAATCTTCATTAACTAGAAAACTCATTCTAATTTAATGAATATCTAACTTATTTAGCCTTAGCAGTTAACTAAAATAAAATTTTTGTAGTTTGTAAAACAACCAAATAAATACACAAACAAAAACAAAAGAATGTTTTTTCTAAAATATAGCCTTAAATCTAATGGAATCTATGTTTTGTAGTTTTCTAAGTACAGGTATTTTACCTCCTTGGTTAAGTTTATTCCTAACTATCTTAATTTTTTTTTTTTTTTTTGCAGGGATAAATGGGATTTTATTTTTAGTTTCTCTGAGAGCTCATTATTGGTGTATAAAAATGCCATCAATTTCTGGGTGTTAATTTTGTATCCTGCTACATTGCCGAATTCATTTAGTAAATACAGTAGCTTTTTGGTGGAGTTTTTAGGGTTTTCTATGTACCATGTCATATCATCTGCAAATAGTGAATTTTACTTCCTCCTTTACAATCTGGATGCCTTTTGTCTTCTCATCTGATCACTGTGACTATAACTTCCAGTATTATGCAGTCACTATGGAAAACAAACAGTATGGAGTTTCCTCAAAGTATTAAAAATGAAGCTGCCATTTGACCCAGTGATCCCATTCCCAGGAATATGTCCTAAGAATCCGAAAACACCAATCAGAAATAATATATGCACCCCTATATTCTTACCTATTTACAATAGCTAAGATCTTGAAACAACTCAAGGGCCCATCAGTAGATGAGTGGATAAAGTACACTTACACAATGGAATGCTATGCAGCATGGAGGGACCTGGAGAGTATTATGCTAAGCAACATAAGCCAGTCAGAGAAAGATCATTATCACATGCTCTCACTCATACGTGGAAGCTAATGAACAAAATAAACTGATGAACAAAATAGATCCAGAGATATAGAAGCATGGAATAGACAGATGAATTCCAGAGGGAAGGTGGGGATGGTGGTGATAGGGGTTAAGAGATTAACCAAAGAACTTATATGCATATATGCATAACCCATGCACACAGACAATAGTGCAAATAATGCAGTAAGAGCCTGGGAGGGGTCTATGGAGTGGAAGGGGTCAATAGGGGGAACAAGAGGAACATCTGTAATACTTTCAACAATAAAGATAAATTTAAAAAAAGAAGAAAAATGACAAAAATAAAATAAGTTTAATGGAATCTGTCTGACAACTAAGACACACAAAAATCGTTAACAATCTTTATTCCTATAGCTATAGCAAAAAAGAAATTTAGAGACACAATGTGCTAGTATCAAGGTGTGCCCTGAAATTTCTTTTCTAAAAAAAATCCCTGATTAACGTTTCTTATTTTTATTTTGGGGGTCGTTGGTTCCCTCTCTCACTCCATTTGCCTCTTTCTAACGTCTATTTCCTAGGGCCATTCTAACTCAGTGAGAATGAGGGAACATCAAGTTCCCATCCCTCTTGGCAATATTCTTTCCTGCTCGGGCCCATTGTGGTAATATTGCCAATTACCTTCCCCACCAAAAGTGGTCCACTACCTAATTGTTGCCCAGCAGAGTCTGCAGTTATTGCTACAGCCTTTCAACATTGAGAGGCTGCTGTTGAAAACCGGAGGCTGTGTACTGAATTTCATGGTGATGGCCTCGCCCCTGACACCTGGGTCTTTCTAAGCACCATCCAGGGAGACATTAGAGGAGCCATTCTTCCCTTCTAGTGCCACATTGGGCCTACGTAGGTTGACAATCTAAATGTCTAACACAAAACACCACTTCCTTCCCTTGTGTGCCAATTGCCTTTGAACTCAATTTGAACAGCTCTACACAGTTTTCTTTGGAATGAATTTTCATCAGGGGTTTCCTTTCCTTCATATATATATATATATTTCTCCTCAGAAGGTCAGCCCTGTTGGAGTTCTAAAGATGCTTAAATCCTAGGGTAAATGTGGCTGAAATTTAAACTAGAAATCCCTGCTCTATTAACCCATCAATGCCTTTGATAAAAATGGCTATTCAAATAGTTATACAATGCAGATGTTAATACAAGGATGTTAATGGAATATATATTTATCAATTACAGTTAAGGAAATGACTGGATAATGAACAACATAAACTGATGAACAAAAACAGATCCAGAGACAGAGAAGCATAGATCAGACCATCAAACCTCAGAGGGAAGGCAGGGGAGGGTGGAGGTAAGGGGAGAGATCAACCAAAGGACTTATATGCAAGCATATAGGCCTAACCAATGGACACAGACAACAGGGGGATGAGGGCATGAGTGGGGGAGATGGAAGGTAATATGGGGATAAGGACACATATGTAATAACTTAATCAATAAAAAAAAAAAGGAAATAACTGGACTCACGCATACAATACTTCCCAGGCATCTCTATGTGCACCCTCTGCCAGGCACTAGGAGTACATCAAAGCAGTTTGGACAGGTAGCATACATATTTTGCTGTTAGTTTGGGCTAGTCTCAAAACACATGAAAACTTGCTATAGCTTCTGATTATTCAAGACATTCTCTTTATTTCTTACATCAAAAGTCTACTATAACCTATACACTTGGAATAAAGTAGGCTCCCAGTATGTGTTAAATAAATAAATGAAACAGATTACTATGAGAAAAAATGTCCAATTTGACTTTTTTTTTTTGGTTAAATCAAGAATTTTCTTTTGTATCACTGGCTTCTGTTTCCTACCACTTTCAGCTTAGGTAATTCCACCTCATGTGATTCTGTCCCCAGGCAGGACACACACACACACACACACACACACCCACAATGCCCTTTCATATTTATATAGTCCCATTACCCCAGGATGGTCTTTAACTAGTTAAATCAACTGAACCTCTTCCAAAGTTTCCTTTAGGATGGCCACAAAAAGTAAACCCTTATCTATTTCCCTTACCATTCTATTGAACCAGGTTTTTCTTAAACATCAGTTTTTATGATAAATAAAAAAAATAAAATAAACATTTTTATTTAACTACTTAAAATTATACTTACCTACTTAAAAATCACATTTGCCTTTTCAAAGTCACTATTTAATTTTCAAAACACAGTATTTCAACTGTATCTTAATCTGCAATATCAGAAATTGTTTTTTTCTAAGAAAAAACACATTTTGAGTTTTAAATAACTTTCAGACTTTAAATTATTTAATGTCACTAATTCATCTAATGAAATGTTCCTTTAGCATATTTCACTCCAACTAAATGTTATAGTTATACAAATCAGCTACCAAATTTGAAACAAAATAGATTCTCTATTTTTCAAAGTCCCAAGTTATTTAAAATAGCTCCTATAGTGCATTAGAAATAGAAATAAAAAAACAGGTGTATATAATATTGTTCAGGGAAGAATATTGTTACTGGATATAAAATGTGGATAGATTATTATATAAAATATTGTTGCTAATCAAAATAAATCTAAAAGTGTTGAAGCTATGGTTTCAAAATGTATAGAAAAACATTAAAGAGGTATAAAAATCTAAATTCATAATAAAATAACTAAGTGAAAGTATAAGCTTATATAGAAAAATCCACGGTATGAGAGAAAAAATAAACACAATATATTGATCTTTGTAAAAAATTATTTAATATTTTTATTAGATCTAAAAACAAAGTTAATTTGGAAGAATATTTCTTTGCTAACATTGTATTTATATTAAAAATTAACTTTTTGGTTTATAATTTCATCCTTTTTATTTTAAATATTCTAGAACCAAATTCAATATTAAGGTAAACTTTATAAAAACATAGCATCACACATAGTCTACATAAAAAGTTATTCTACTTTACATCCCTTATCCATAGGCACATTAAGAACGACAGATATTCACAAAAGACAAATATCTGTGGAATAAAAGTTGAATAACTAGATAATCCTGAGAAAAGTTAAAGTTAATGGAGAGTTCAGTCTTCTTCCTGCTTATCTAGATCACACTGTATGCCATCTTGACTAAACAAGGTATTTGCTTCCACAGGTGAGAATAGCAACACATAGCATACTGTAACACAGCACATCAGAACTGAGGTTAACCTGATCTTTATGATAGAGAGATATCAATGTGCTCAGGATACAGGCACTTAAACTATTCTGAAGCTACCTGCCAAGAACTACTTTGAAATCACACCAATTTTCTTGAGTTTCTGCTTACAGAAATTAATGTAGGATGTAGAGAGTAGAAAATGACCTTACCAAACTTTATATGAAAATACTCTTATGTGACATTATGTTTCTACCAATATTCATTTGGGAGCAAAATGAATTATGTTGCTTGAAATAAATATATCCATGGAGTTTGGAGTGCCTGTAAATTATTGGAAGTACTGTGTGCTTGCTCAGTTTTAACCTTGAGGAGTTTCTCGGCCACAGAAACTTTGGACAGTTACTCTGCACAGATTCTGACACATAGATATTTCTGAAGGAAAAAAATAGAGAAGGAAAACAACCAAAGGGGAAAAAAAAAGTCAGAGAATAAATCTGCTGTGCAAAAGTCTAAGCTGCCCGCCACGAGTGGATGAAATGAAGCATCCTGTGCTCACAGTGTCACTAGGGAGAGAACTCAGACACTGTGTAAAAACTGCTTCCAGAAGCGATGGCAGCGGCTGCAGAGAAAGGCAACCAGCTCTTGCTTGTAATTAAACATGATCTAGTCTTTTTGTGATTTCAGCTTTAAAATTACCTTGCTCGAAATTTTCAGGATTTGCCATTTCAGAGTGGCCTAAAGACAATTAGCAAACTACCCCCTTATCTCTGAAACATGCCCCATCTAATAGTAACTTAGAATGGGTCAGATATTAAAGTCAATCTGGTTTGGTTAACTGTGGGTCCAGAATTACAGAAGTCAATTTTTCTAAGAGCAAATTTACAAATCTCTTTTACTCTCTGCTAACGTTTTTAAATATCTGAAGAGCATACAACTTCTAGTTGGCTCTAAAAATTAACCCACTAACAATCAGAAACAGCTTTATTGCAGCTGAATTCCTCTTCTGATTACAAGGAAATACATATTTCAGTTTTAATTCATTTTTTATAAATATACTTGGCTGTCTTTTTTGTGAAAATGGCTCTTCCGCCTCAAAGTTTTATTTTTATGCTATTAATTTATGACAAAATGTGCAAAACTTTCTATTACATTTACTTTACCAAAATAATAAAATCCTATGTTGTAGTACTTGGGAATTCCTTAAGTTATAATGAGAGATTTAAAATCCGCTTTTGTGAATGATGTTAAACTGAATATTATATTCTGAATTTGTGTTTATAAAATGCTATTGCTGTAGAGTTACTGTTATAGTTTTGCAATTTGTAAAGAGAACAAAAGACAGGAACTCCTTTCAAAGGAGGTTCCTCAAGCAGAGAGGAATAAGAAGCCGGTAGGGTATGGTGTAGTATAGTATTAAAAATATAAGCTTTTGTGTTTACACCCGTTCTACCAATTAAGAGCTGTGTAACTCTTGGCAAATTATGTAACTCTTTGAGGCTTAGTTTTCTTACTTGCAAAAAGAAGGTATTTCCCAGGGTTCCTCAACCTGCTTCTGTACTAGACAAAGAAGCCCATTAGGGTAGGAAGCTAGGCAGGGAATGGAACTCAGGGTTAGTTAAATACATGATCTAGTTGTATGCTGTATTACTTTTTCTGTGGGGCATATACCACTGGTGGGTAGCACAATATTTAAACTTTATAGATCAGCCTGATTCTGACACATAGATATTTCTGAAGGAAAATAATAGAGAAGGAAAACAACCAAAGGAAAAAAAAAGTCAGAGAATAAATCTGCTGTGCAAAAGTCTAAGCTGCCCACCATGATATATACAACTAGATCATGTATTTAACTAACCCTGAGTTCCATTCCCTGCCTAGCTTCCTACCCCAATGGGCTTCTTTTTCTAGTACAGAAGCAGGTTGAGGCTCACCAATGGTTCCTCTTCCCTTCCTCTCATTGTCACAGGCCAACTGGAAAGGGATCAAAATGACTACCCAGCAATTAAAACTGGCCTGCTGGGTTACATTCATATATCAATCTCAATTTAATTCCTTAATCTCAACTACTATGACTATTTTTAGCCCCATGTGCCCTGTTGTCTGGTGGCATTCAACTAAATCCTTTTTGATTGATTGCTCTTGAGTCAGGAAATATAAACATTTTTCTCATTTAATCCCTAACAGTTTAGGTGAGGCAGAAGTTGAAAATATTTTGGAGGTAATGTGATGAGACAGTATGTTATAAACACTTTAGTACCATTACTTATTAATTATGTGACTTGGGGCATTATCTCTTTGTACTGCAATGTCTCAATTATCACCTTAGTCATCAACTATAAATAAAGAGGGTAATGCTAACCCACAAAATGTTGTTGTGGTGACTTTAGGTTCAGGCTCAAGACCTGGTCTAAGTAAGCACTCAGTAAATGTTTTCTTTTCCTGACTGTCATTACTTCTCCCATTGTATTTCTTATCATGGTTTGAAAATACTGAGGAAAGTTATTTAAATGGCATAGATATTTTAATGCCATTATTTTCATTATCTCATAACATATATTAATATTTGTCTGAATCTTGAATTTTTAAAACAATAAAATAGTGCCCTATCCAGCCCCATCCCCTGAGAGGAGCTAACGGTTACATCTTCCTTACTCTTGTGGATGCTGCCTTGAGAGTTTGACACAGGAAATCTTTACACCTTCAAGCAGGTCCAAAGGTCATGAAAGAACAGACCAGGTACCACGTTCCATATTCATCACAGCATTCCTATGAAAACACTGCCAAGTCACCCGGTGTTTGGCACAGCATAAAAAAAAGAGCAAAGACTTCTCAAGCAAGACACTTAAGTACTGTCATCCTCTTAAGATAAACATTTATGTAGAAATTTATGTTTCTAAAAGTTTATTTTAAAGTATATAAAGGGGAGGGGCACATCAGGCTTTTCAATTCCTGCTGCCTTGCTCTTCATTTGAAAGAAGAAATGACTATAAAAGCTCAGCAGCTGATGGATAAGTGAAGTCCAGGCTCCCTGGAAAGGGTGGGAAGAAGCACATCCTGGAAGGAAGACACATTCCTAAGATGTACTTGTACTACCTGAGGCTGAAACTTTGCAAACACCCTCAGGCAACATAAAAAATATGCTGATCTATAAAGTTTAAATATTATTGTGCTACCCACCAGTGGTATATGCCCCACAGAAAAAGTAATACAACATTAATAAAATATAACAAGTTATCCTGTAAAATTTAAAGGCAATTAAAACAGAAAAGGCTTTGTCTTATTTTCTCATAATCTGAAGTTATGAAAACCCCACAAAGATGTGGGCCACTGAGAGTGTTAGGATCCTTTTATAAAAGGAATGACTTTGCAATAAATGGTTAAAACCCATGCACCATCTCTCCACTAAAGCTTCTAGTTAAGACTTAAGAAGATCTTCATTCTGAAGAAAACAATTACATTTTTTTTTTTACCATTACCATTTAAAAATTACGTGTTTATAGAGACATTCCATTGGTGGCATAATTAAGCACAACTAACTTCATCACAAACAATAACTTTACTGTACACAGTATGTTGGTAAAAATACACATCATACCCCAAATCCTGCCTCACAGAACTCTATTGGCATTTACAAAAACTGTCCACAATGTTTTTTGGACAAATAATCCTAGCCACATTCATTTTGTATTTTAATATCTACTTGCAATTACAATACTTCATTTATTTTTGTTTATGAAGTTTCCAAACTTTTGCATAAATCCTCGAAACTTGTTTTCATTTGGCTGATATGTGTGGTAAACATTAGTGTTGTAAGCAAGCCTTGGACTGGACCGACCATAGTTATTGCCCACAGTTGTGGATTTTATTTCTGGGCGGTGTATACTGCTATTTGACATGCTGCTTGTTGGCTGAATAGAATTCTCAATCTTACAAAATGGCTCAAAACGACTGTAAATGCGCCGGTCAGTTGACTGAGTTCTTAGAAGCTCACTGGGCTGTGACCTTACAGGAGGAGCTGGTTTTCTTACAGGAACAACAACTCTATTAATCTCCTTCGAATCTCGGTATTGGATCTGTTCAGTGTTAAATCTTGGGGCAGAGGCATCCCCTGGCCTTTCTAAGAACTTGTTTTCAACTGGACTTGGAGAAGGCATTATTTCATTACTTTCATCAGGTGGAGAATTTCTCCCCTGAGAGGAGCTCACTGTTATATCCTCCTTACTCTTGTGGATGCTGCCTTGAGAGTTTGATGAGGAACCTCGCTTTCTTCTAGGAGACGACTCAACTTTCGGTTCTGACTTTTTGGGGTTTTGATTTTCTTCAGCCTCAGAAGCCAAAGTGTCAGAACTACTACACATTCTATAAAAGGGAGATGCTTTATTTTTGGATAAATTTTCTTTCTTTTCTGGGCTAAGGCTAAGTAATGACCTTAACTTCTGAGATCCCTTTTTCAAAAAGCTTGGGGAACCCTTAACTTCTTTCTTTGAAGTGAGGTCTTTGTTAGATTCCTCTTTATTCACATCAAGCAAAGCAGCGATGGAAATGGACTTGGTAGCTGCGCCACTCGGAGGGTCCCCCTGGATCACCTCCTCCTCCTCTTCCACACTGTTGGTCACATTGTGCATGCTTTTAGAACTTTTCAGCAAATCCTCTTGGGGTTTTACAGGCTGTCTAATTCGATTCCTGGTAAGTGTACTATAAACATAATGCTTATTATTTCCATGGTCTAAATTGACTTTTGAGTGGTCAAAGAATGGGAAACTTCGCCTTTTAAGCAGATTCTCGTTTTGTTGTTCATTCTTTAGGTTTTCTGTCTGTTTATTTACACACAAGTTTGTATATAAATAGTTGCTTGACTCTGGATGGCCATCTGTAGTTTGGTTTAAGACCGCTGAGGGGTTTTCGGGAGTCTGCAAGGTGTGCATTTTTGGCGACTCTGCCTGCAATGGTAGCTTGGGGATGGATTCTGGCAAGGGCTCATCTGTCAACTGCTCTACACTTGTAGGGGTATCTGGGACCTCCTGGGGTGTTTCACTTCCCTGGGAACCAATGATAGTTGAATTTGAAGAGCCAGTTGTACAACTATTAACTTCTTGCTGCTCAGGTAAAGTTGGTTTAAACACTAAAGAGGGGCGAAGCCGCGGATGTGTATACAGGCCACTGGCTTTCAAGTTCTCAGAGCTGCCATAGTTCTCAAACCGGTCACCAAGCGCAGATCCATTAGAATCAGGTGCAGCTTCTGAATGATCATTTAAGTAGGATTCGATCCTCCAGTTACGCAGGAATGACTTTGTGGTATTTTCAAGGGTTGGCATTCGTTGTTGCAAAAAGCGAACATGATTATCTGTCCCATTGAAAGACCTCCGCACATTTGAATTCCTCTCTGCAAGATGCGTTGTTTTCCTCTGGGCAAGCCAATTGCCAAAGCTCTGGGCAGGGGTGACCTGGTGGCTCGCATAGCCTCCCCGGGACGAGGATGCCACACTCAGACTATCTGAAGGCTTTTTCCAGTTACCAGGAGGATTGATGGTTCGATTCATGGTCCTGTTCAACAACAGGTATGACGCCGTTTCTGGCTGTTCCCCGGCATAACTGTGCCTCTTCCAATTTTCATTCTGACTGGGCTGATACTGACGGATTGCATTTGGACCATTAAAGTTGGGAACAAAATGAGGTTTGTATCCAGGATTCCTCATGCTATATTTGTCATGTTCATTCCGAGCGTATATCCCTCTGTTTTTGAAGTAACTAGCATCTAGGTTATGGATTTGGTCTTGTCTAGCAAGAAAGTTTCTTTGGCTGGAAACAGAGGCCAATGACGATAGTGAGCGCTGGTAAGTGCCGTTCTCCCACAGAGCTTTGCTGTGCTTCACCCTGGCTGATTCTTCCTGGGCGAACTGACTGGGGACACAGGACCTGGCATAGAGTGTCCTGAATTCTTCATCAAAGGACTCAACCAGTTGTCCTGTGATGACCTGAACCATGCTGAGGTGAGCTTTTTCAAATGACCACATGTAGCTGGAAAAAAAAATCAAAATTAGAACATTTTACATTGACCGAGTTAAAAGATTAATGACAATATATATATATAGCTCTTCTAAGAAACATGTGTGGTTTAATGCCAACAAAAGAGTATTTTTTGTTTGTTTTCCTTGACTACCATAATTTAGAACACCTCCAATCATTACATGCTTGTAATACATAAGCCGCCCCACTCTCATATTCATATTTTAAGTAATAAATCGACTCAAGTTCTGGGTTTGAATCCACCCACAATTCTTTATACTGTTTACAAGAAGTCCAAAGAGAAGTCTGCTATGAATTTTGGATCTCTGCCTGCTAAGATTTTTATTGAATAAAAAAATGATATTATATTTCATAGATAGCATCCGGGCAAGGTCAAGGCAAGCTAGTGCCATAGGAAAAGTTGAGAGAACTGGTTTCTGCTGATCTCTCTAGTCCCATGAGCTGGAGCCTCAGTCTACTCTTATCCAAAATGAAGACAAGAACAGCATAATCACTACAATTCTTTATACTTTGAACATGTTATAATGCCCAATGGGCCTACGCAAATAGGATGTGGGGGGTTGTAAACTCAGAGAGGGTTTGTGGGTAGTAGCCTCAGTTATTAGACAGTGCACTCAGTGTCCTCAGGATTGATAAATTTAATCCTCACAAACCATGCCAGTCAGAATGCCAATTCAGATCCTCTAATACAGGTACAATTTCTAGGAAAATAAATTTGTGACTACTTTATAGTATTTTGTGGAACTTCCGATCTCTTTTTCAGAGTTTAGAGCAAACAGTTACCTTGAAGCTTCATGTAAAATGTTAAATCTGACATTTGAAAATCTAAATAATTAACATGCAGTCACTGAGCTGGAAAGGAAAGCACTAATATGTATCAAATAATTACATGATGCAATAGGGGTTAATACAAAGGAAAAACTATAGAGATACTCTCCATAATAAAGGACTTTGGTGTTTATAAAGGGGGGACAATAATGAAGGCAGATTAAATTATTAAAAGAATATACAGCGTAATAATTTAAAATACATTAAATACTATAAACAGTAGTGTGCACCTTAATTATTCTGATATGCTTAATGTTATCTAGAATACTTATTGAATGATGGTATGAGTATAACATTTACTACGTGTTCTTTGTTTACACGCTAGAGGCCCGATGCACGAAATTCATGCAAGAATAGGCCTTCCTTCCCACGGCTGCTGGCACCGGCTTCCATCTGGCACCCGGGACCCAGGCTTCCCTCTAGCCGCCAGTAGGCACCCAGGACCCAGGCTTCCCTCCAGCTTGCAGCAGGCACCCGGGACCCAGGCTTCCCTCTGGCCGCCGGTAGGCACCAAGGACCCAGGCTTCCCTCCGGCTTCCAGCAGGCACCCGGAACCCAGGCTTCCCTTGCAGCCCCGGCTTTTATTATTGTGTTGGCCATCAGGCTGACTTAAAAGAAATGATGCAAAACTGAATCATTAAAGAAATTTCAATCCAACTGAAGAAATTTCAATCCAACTAAAATTTCAATCCAACTGAAATTTCAATCTAACACTGAAGTATGTTAGAAACAGCAAGTAAAGGAATGAATAGTCAGCTATCAAATGCAAGAAGAATTCCTGGAGAAAGTGGAAGTTTAGCAATATTTTGACACAAAATTCACACACAAAAGGTGTGGGAGGACAATTTGTGTGGAAGAAAAAACAGAAAAAGGAAGTAATAATGGTCATGTATTGATTGGACACAGAAAACAAATTATGTTTACCTGAAGAAAAGAAGCTATATAAGAGATGGATGAACCTTGAAAGCAAAGCAGAGTTGGATTGTGGAATTTGTTCCCAGGTTTGAACCAATTATTATAAAAAGAGATGTTTGAAGAATGATTTTTTTTTTCTTTAACTAATTGCTGTATAGACTTGAAAGATGAGGGATTGTATTCACTATGAAGAGTAAAGTAGTTGCAATGAGGTGATAAGAGACTAAGCCAGAGCAGAAATTGGAATGAATAAAAATGGTGAGCCAGTAACAAGAAAGAATAAGAATATCTGCAGGTCATAAAAAGGCTGTGCATAGGATATAAAAGAATTACCTGCAGGTGTGGAGCTTCGGAATCTGAGAAGATAATGGTACTAATGAATGTGTGGCAGTTGGAAAACGTTCTAGGATTTGGTAAATCAAAAAATACTACTGAAATATAATTTCAGGTAATGGAAAGATATTCAATTGGAGACATTTAATGTAGAGATTATTCTCTGGAAACACTGAACACTCCCAGAGATAAAAGATATACTGACATTTAGGCAACTTCCTGTAAAATTTCCAGGACCCCAGCCAATCACTGTTCTGTGAATTCACCTATTGATAACCATTTCCCACACAATTTCCACTAAGTTCTATGCAGTGATGGCGAACCTATGACATGCGTGTCAGAGGTGACACGCAAACTCATTTTTTTGGTTGATTTTTCTTTGTTAAATGGCATTTAAATATATAAAATAAATATCAAAAATATAAGTCTTTGTTTTACTATGGTTGCAAATATCAAAAAATTTCTATATGTGACACGGCACCAGAGTTAAATTAGGGCTTTTCAAAATGCTGAAACGCCGAGCACAAAAGGTTCGCCATCACTGTTCTATAGTCCCTTATTCTTAAATATAAGGACAGTGCAAAAGATAGGCAGACATTAGAATAAAGTTTAGAAGATAGCTTATAATGCTTAAAAGCTTAGATGAAATATAGAAATCAAACCGAACAAACACAAAAAAAGGTACTTGGAGGAAACAGAGAAAATGCACAAATAATAATAAATATGCGCGTGCATGCACACACACACACGCACACAATATTTTCAAAGAAATAAAGAGAGAAATAAGTATATAAAACACACATAGGGTGTTAGGAAAATATTTCAAGTAGCAGATATTCAAAATATTTGAGAGCAACATTCAAAAAGATAGATATTAAGCAGGAGGAAATCCCTCTGTTAGTAATAATACCCCCACTACTGGATGGAAAATTACAGGGGGGAAAAATACAATGGGAACAGAAATCTAGTTAAGAATTCCAGAGACAGACAATAAAGATAACTGAGGAGAAGACATTGTCAAAGAACAAATGAGAAAACTTCTCAGAATCTAAAGACACATCTATTTGGATTGCCCAGAACAACAAAAGGAAAAAAGGCCTATATCTAGAAACATCTTAATAAATTTGAGAATAGCATGGGATAAAAGGGAAATCCTAGGCCCTGGCTGGGTAGCTCGGTTGGTTAGAGGGGTTCTGAAATATTAAGTTTATGGGTTCGATCTCCCGCCAGGGCAATTACCAAAATCACCTAATAAATGCATAAATACGCGGAACAACAAATCAGGGTTTCTTTCTTTCTCTCTCTCTCCCCCTTTCTAATCTCTCTCTTAAAATCAATAAATTAAAAAAGAGAAATCCTAGACACTCCCAGAAAGAAAAAAATATATAAAGTTACATGAAGAGAATTTGAAGTATAATTGTTTGAGGCTTCTTAAATAGTAATTTTGAATGCAGGGCAATGCCTTCCAAATTCAGAGGAAAAAATGATTTAAGTTAGAGTTCATCGCCAGTTAAAACATAAATCACCTGGAATTATGAATTTTTGGACTTAAAAAATTCCTATGCTGATAGAAAATGTTCTTGAGCAAATTTGAGAGAAAAACTATGACTGGAAACAAAAACAAGTTAAGAATGGGATTAAAAGTAGGATTTTTAAAACTGTAGCTCGAACTACCTAAGAATATAGAAAATACCAGGATCCCAGCTGTGCTCATTAAAGACCTGTTAGTCCAGACTGGACATTACAGATTGTTGGTAGTAATTGAGCATCTGGAAAAGTTTGTGCTAAGAATTCTATAGTCAACTGGAAAAAAACAAAAAACAAAAAACAACTAATAGAAAACAAAGACAATGAATAAAACCAAAACAAAATGGTCATTGTTCACATTGTTATGAAGGAGAAAATATATCATAAATCACTTCATCACTTACCAATAATACATTCTGACACAATTTCAATAATGTAAACCCAGACTACTTATTTAACCAAAAATTATGATAAACTGTATAGGGTGAATGGGAATCAGGAGGGCAAGTGGATATGAGTGGGTACAAAATACAACTCTTCAATTGCCCTAATATAAAGTCAAAAGATCATATCTAAAAGTGATCAGTTTAGCCTGGCCAGGGTGGCTCAGTTAGTTGAGCATTGTCCTGTGCATCAAAAGGTTGCTGGTTCAATTCCTGGTCAGGGACATACCTGGGTTGTGGGTTCTATTCCCTGTGGGTCACATAAGGAAGGCAACTGATGGATGTTTCTCTTTCTCTCCCTTTCCTTTTCTCTCTTTCTCCCCTCCTTCTCTCTCCAAGCATGTCCTCGGGTGAGGATTAAAACATAATAATAAAATAAAATTGATAAATCTAGAAATAGCAGCATAATCACATTATTTAAGAGAATGAAATACATATCAGGAAAACTAGCTAAAATAATTAAATAATTGCCCAACTGGCATGGCTTGGTGGTTGAGTGCTGACCTATGAATCAGGGGTCACGGTGAGATTCCAGGTCAGGGCACATGCCCTGGTTACGGGCTCATTCCCCAGTGCAGGGGTGTGTAGGAAGCAGACGATCGATGCTTCTCTCTCTCTTCCTCTCCCTTCCTCTCTCTCTAAAACCAATAAAAACATATTTTTTATAAAAATTGGTTCAAGAACTCTGAGTTCCTGATTGGGGGTAATAAGTGAAGTCCATGGAGTGAAAATAGTGACAGGTTGTGGCATGGATTTCTAAATATGATGATTGGCAAGTCTGATCAAAGATGGCATCTTGGAGCCAATAACTTCAGTGAAATTTACTTCACTTTAATGAAACTTTTAGAAAGATCATAAGATTTACAAAGAGCTTATCAAATTCTCTCCGTCAATTTTGTGGGTAATACTAAATACCTTCCAGATTTTCATATCTCAAATGAGCATATCCAATTAAAAAATTTTATTTACACACATTGATAAAAAGTATGTAAGTGTTTTATCTCATTAATATTAGGATCATGATATGACAAAACACTTATGTTTTCCTAATAAACCATCACCATGGTGAGGGAGCTATCACACAATGTGTGACTGTGGTTAGTACAGACACCAGACCTGTCTAAAAATGCTGGGAGTTTAAAATATGAAGACTGCCCAACTGGTGTCGCTCAGTGGTTGAGCATCGGCCCATGAACCAGGAGGTCACACAGTTTGATAACTGGTCAGGGCACATGCCCAGGTTGTGGGGCTCCATCCCTAGTAGGGAGCATGCAGCAGGAGGCATTCAATTGATGATTTGCTCTCATCACTGATGTTTCTATCTCGCTCTTCCTCTCCCTTCCTCTCTTTGAAATCAATAAAAACATTTTTAAAATAAAAAAGACAAATATTGTATAAAAATAAAATAAAATATGGAGACATTTTATGGCAAAGAATTTTGAAATAAAGAAGGCATTTTGAGTTTCCCTATGAGATAAACAGTGACAATTACAGAATGTAAGAGACAAAGGATGGTTTTAACCAAAAGGAACTAAAAATTTTGATCAGTTTCTGTGAAGACTGGTTCATATCTGTTCCACCATATCCTGTTAACAGTAGGAAAGTTTCATGATAATTAGTCAGAAAAAAAAAACAAAAAGTGACAAGGGCTGGCAACCATTAACTTTTTTAAAGAAATATATTTAAAAGTAACATAATATCATAAAGAGATAGAGCTGTTAGATAAGAGTTTTGATGAATTAGTATTATCTGTGGTCCTAGGCATTCCATATCCACTTCCATGAATGATGATTTTAATTCTGCCTCTGGCTTATGATATAGATAGAACGATAAAAGTTTTTGTTGCTGTTGTTTGCTTTTCCCAACATCGCCTCCAAACTAGCTCAGCTTTCTGAAGGCCTGGGGCAGGGGGGTGGGGGCGGGCTAGAGGGCGTCAATGAAGGAAAAAGGGGGACATGTGTAATACTTTCAACAATAAAGAACTATTTAAAAAAAAATAAAGTAGCTCAGTTATAGTCATCTCAACATATAGCACCTATTAACACCAAATGGTAGCAAAACAAAGTTCAGGTGAATTTATTGTTGAAAGATCATCTTAAAAGTCAAGTTAAATAATAAAAATGGAAAGCATTCATTATTATGAGATTAACTAATAAACACCATTCTATAAGTCAAGTGAACTCCCAATTTTAATTAAAATTTCAATTAAAACCAAGTAGATCTGAACAAATACATACACATATAATGAGTTTTTAAAAGGACTCATTAATTTTAAGCACTGGTTGTAATTTCTGCTCTCCACACATTTTCCTTTAGAACTCCAAACTACATTTTCCAAAAAAGATCCCCTAGAAAGGAAAGTTGGCAGATAACAGTTTTTTTAAAGGCCTAAAATAATAGTTAACATTAGAGGTTTGGGATGCATTAACTCCAATTCTCATGACAACGGCATGAGGTAGTTCTATGATTATCCTCTTTACAGAGGAGCAAGCTCAAACGCAACCACATTAAGGAACTTGCCCACAGTCTTCCACTTTAACTTGTTGCCTCATTCTTGTGGACTTTTTAAGTTCCTAAGGCTTCCTCTCATACTGTCCTGCTTACATCCACAGGTCTCCTGGCTTCTTGCCACAGTCTTTAGTAAGGAGTCCACTCTGCCCTGATGACCTGGCAGTGCATACATGCTTGTTGGTGCTTTCCTCTGCCTGTTACTATAGCCTCGCTGTGTATCCCATTAAGGACCAATGCCTGAAATTTATCAGAGAATATTCGGGCAGCACTCATACTGTAGAGCCAGTGGAATCTGGACTGTGCTGCCAGTCCTGGACTGCCTGTGGTCCTTAGCTGTGGGGTTTTAGACACGTCACTTAAACCCCTGGAATTTCAATTTCATCCTTTATAAAATGTAGATGAAAACAACAGCCTTACAGATAAGTTGTAAGGATGGGTTGCAATATGTAAACGAACTAAGCGGGAACAGAGTAGATATACCACCAGTGGAAGCCTCTAAAGATGCCAGAGAGTAGAGTCCGAGTCACCTGTCTAGTGTCTACTATGACAGCCAGACTCTTAAACGTACTTTTTGGTAATATTAGTGACTACATGATAATTACCAGCTTCTCAATAGTGATGAAATAAGAAAAATCTGTTCAACAGATTCTTCAGCCCAGCACACTCCACACTGGAGATCGAGCCCACAACCTGGGCATATAGCCTGACTGGGAATCGAACCGTGACCTCCTGTTTCATGGGTTGAAGTTCAACCACTGAGCCACGCCTTCCATTTTTATGAACAATTATTATTAAGTCCACACTATGTACTGTTTTCATAAGGAACAAAAACACATTTAGTATTGTAGAACCATAGAGAATCTGAGATATGAGATAACCCCCTCATTTTGGGGATGAAGAACTTGAAGCCAAAGGAAGTTATGGGATTTTCCCAATGTCCTAATGTTGTTTAGAGGTATAGTCAGAACTGAAACCCAAGTCTCCAAGATTGCTTTTATTTTTTATTTTTAAGAAATAACTAGATTACATTAACATTGGAAACTAATAGTTTCTGTAAATGATTGATAACAATGCAGTTAAACACAAACTAGGCTATTAAAAAGATAAGAGATAAGTGTTGTGCACTGTTGATGGGAATAGAAATAGATGCAGCCACTGTGGAAAACAGTATAGAGGCTCCTCAAAAAAAATTAAAAACACAATTACCATACAGCCCAGGAATTCCACTTCTGAATATTTATCTTTAGAAAACAAAAACACTAACTCAAAAAAGGTATCTGCATGCCCATGTTCACTGCATTGGCTATATTTACAACTTGTGGCCCAGTGCACGGGATTCATGCACTGGTAGGGGGCATGGCCTGCAGGGATCGGTCCACTGAGAAAGCGCCACTCATCCCAGTCAGCTGAGCTGCTGCAGCAGAAGCAGCCGCTCATCCCAGTCAGTCGAGCTGCTGTGGACCCACCCTTTGAGCTGCTGCTCCTGCTGCAGAGTGCAGCTGCTCAACCCCAGGGGGCAGGTCCTGCATTGAGCGTCTGCCTCCTGGTGGTCAGTGTGCACCATAGCGACTGGTTGACCACTTGTTCTGATTGTTCTGCTGTCCAGTCGCTGGGCTTTTATTATATAGGATAGGCAAGATATAGAAGCAATTTAAATGTCCCTCCACAGATGCATGGATAAAAAAGATGTGGTACATATAAACAACAGAAAACTATTCAACCGTAGAAAATAATGAAATCTTGCCATTTGCAACAACATGAATGGACTTGAGGTCATTATGCCAAGTGAAATAAATCAGACAGAGATAGACAAATACAATATGATCTCACTTATATGTAAAACCCCTGTTCCCCCTGCAAAAAAAATAGTTTATAGATACAGAACACAGATTGGTGGTTGCCAGAGGCAGGGAGGTGTGGGATGGGTAAAAAGGGTAAATGTGTCAAAATGTACAAACTTCCAGTTATAAACTAAATAAGTCCTGGGGATGTAATGTACAGTATGGTGACTATCTATATATATAAAAGCCAAGCAACCAGAAGGACAGAACGACCGGTTGTAATGATGCACACTGCAGCGGCCAACTGGCCCAATCAGGGCCCTGATTGCCTCTCCCCACCCTGATTGGGGGTGGGGCCAGTGGCCAACCTCCCACATCCCCACCCCCCTGCCAACCTGGCCTGATTGGCCCCCATCAAGGC
Source organism: Myotis myotis (assembly GCF_014108235.1). Lineage (NCBI taxonomy): Eukaryota > Metazoa > Chordata > Mammalia > Chiroptera > Vespertilionidae > Myotis > Myotis myotis. The sequence goes on from NW_023416379.1 coordinate 75,655,465, forward strand.
CTGGCCAGCTGGACCCCACCTGTGCAGAAATTCATGCACCAGGCCTCTAGTAGTTAATAACACTACATTGCATATTTAAAATTGCTAAGAAAGTAATCTTGAAAGATTATCCTCATAACAAAGATAAAAAAGTTTTTCTGTAACTATGTATGGTGATGGATGTTAACTACACTTATTGTGGTGATCATTTAGCATTATATACAAATATTAAATCATTATACCTGAAACTAATATAATGTTACACGTGATTTATAACAATTAAAAAAGAACTAAGCAGATTACAATAAAATTTGAAACTAACAAATTCTATAAATTATTATTAATGTGAGAGATGAACACAATGATCTTACCTGTAAGAACCATACATAACTTTCTGGCAGTCAATTAATAAAAATTTCTGTTCCAATTTTCCATGAAATTTGGCTCCTGTTTTTGAAAGATAATCTTGGCCTTTTACTGTCCGCACTCGAATATTCTAGAATTATACGTAAATATAATGTAAAAATTAAGGCTAGAAAGGGAATATTTTGAAAAGTAAAATATATGCTAATATAAAACCTTAGTATCAAAAACAGTGTACTTGAAATAATTTTTAAATACATAACCAAACGACAAATAGTGAAAAGCAACTTTTAAAACACCACCCAAAAAAGAAATACACTAGGAAAAGAGTAATTTAAGATACTATTTTACATTTATATGGAATGGTTTCATAAATCACTTAAGAGTCCTATTGCAAGATCCTTTCAAGTTATAAATTCATAATGTCCAAATAACTAATATTAAAATGCACCCGCCTTTTAAAAAGTCAAATGGAACTGAGATCACTATGCCAAATGATTGTGATAAGCAACATCTGCTGCATGAAAGAATCCCTGGAGTCAATAGTTTCAAGGTTGTATATGCAAAACAGGAGCATTAATTATGACTGGTAGCAAAAAAAACCTCAGAAGCTCAAGTGCCTCACTATCAAGAAAAGAACCATATACATTTGTCATAAATATATGTGCTTTCAGTTACATTCGAAAAAATACAAGGGACCCTTTAATGATCAACCGTCATTCTACTTTAAATTATATATGTATGTATTTTTTTCTATTTTACTTTTGGAGTAATATAGCTTAACATGTCTTAAATTCGACTGAGACAAAAAATAGTACACAAAATAATCAAAATGGTACCCGAGGAAAAAAACATGGAATTCTTACCCTGAGACGTTGAACTTGGCAACCTTGCTTCTCAGTCATATTTAGGAAATGATTAAAGTTGGATTCATCGAGCAGAATGTATACAGATACCCCTCGAGTTGATGCCTCCACTATTTCTTTGAAAATGTCCACATCTGTAAACATGTCCATCACTAAAGCAATGACCTGTTAAAAATAAGAATAGCAAACAATGTTAGATACCCACTAGGAAAATATCTATAAATTGGTGCTTTCAATAAAAATTGGATAAAATAGAAAATTAAATACATGTATAAACAAGCACTTGTGTTTTCTAAAATAGAAGGTAAAGGATAAAAAGAGTCTATTGAAAATAAACAAAAATAAATAAGAAATTAGAGAAAATGGAATGACCTGGGAATAGACACATGGCAACAACAGCCAGGATAATGTGATGCATACACTGTGAATATGTTAGAAGATGAGCAAAATCATGGATAGTATATTAAATCATTTTATTTACTCTAATAAGACGTTAAAACGAAATATTGGACCATGCATAAATTATACAAGTTGATGACATTCTCTAAACTAACTGTGAAACATATTTGAATTAGATTTTCTCCAGGTAGAATTTCAATCATTCTAGTGGCCTCTCATGACCCTTTCTTATTTATAAATGGAATAAGGTGCTAGAAGAAGGGAGATGCTAGTGTTAACAACATCACTCATGTCTTGTGAATATTCTTTAATCAAATATGTGACAAACTCTCAAATTACATTCACAACTATTTTTTATTATTGATACTATTACACATGTCCCCATTTTCCCCCTCTTTGACAAGCTCCACCTAGACCCTGTCCTCACCCACATTCCCTGGCCTTCACCACAATGTTCTCTAGGATTACGCTGCATTAATAAGTGGTGTGACAATGCATAGGCACTGAGATGAAGAAAATAAAATGTCCATATTATAAACTTACTAGAGGCTAGGTGCATGGATTCGTGCACTGGTGGAGTCCCTCAGCCTGGCCTGCACCCTCTCACAATCCAGGACCCCGATGGGGATCCGGCTGAAACCAGAAGTCTGACATCCCTCCAAGGATGTGGTAGTGTGAGAAGTGACAGGTGACTGGGGAGGAGCCTGAGCCTGGGCCAGGTGCTAGGCCGCTCCTGCTCATCCTGGCCTCGCTGCACCTGTCACCACCGCTGCAAGGTAGTGCTGCCATGGAGGCAGGAGAGGCTTGCACCACTGCAGATGCGCTTGCCAGCCATGAGCCCAGCATCTGGCGCCCATTGGTCAACTGAGCGGTGCTCCCACTGTGGGAGTATACTGACCACCAGGGGACAGCTCCTCCATTGAGTGTCTGCCCCTGGTGGTCAGTGCGCCTCATAGCAACTGGTCGACCAGTCATTCAATTCTTCGGTCATTCGGTCGTTTAAGCTTTTATATATATATAGATTTTACAAAATAACTCTTAGAAGTGTATGTGTGGAGTAGTCTGGCACCAATTTCTTTTTTTTAACTTGAAAGGAATTTTTTTTTCTTTATTGATTAAGGTATTACATATGTGTCCTTATCCTCCCACTGCCCCCACACTCCACTCCCATTTATGCCCTCACACCTCTGGTGTGTCTATTGGTTATGCTTATATGCATGCATACAAGTCCTTTGGTTGATCTCTCCCCCTTACCCTCACCCTCCCCTACCTTCCCTCTGAGGTTTGATGCTTCTCTATCTCTGTATCTCTTTTTGTTCATCAGTTTGTGTTGTTCATTATATTCCACAAATGAGTGAGATCATGTGATATTTATCTTTCTCTGACTCACTATTTTGCTTAGCATAATGCTCTCTAGCTCCACCCATACTGTTGCAAATGGTAGGAGTTTTAAAAGCAGCATAGTATTCTATTATGTAGATGTACAACAGTTTTTTAATCCATTCATCTGCTGATGGGCACTTAGGCTGTTTCCTAATATTAGCTATTGTAAATTGTGCTGCTATGAACATATGGGTGCATATATCCTTTCTGATTGGTGTTTCTAGTTTCTTGGGATATATTCCTAGAAGTGGGGCCACTGGGTCAAACGGGAGTTCCATTTTTAGTTTTTTGAGGAAACTCCATACTGTCTTCCATAGTGGCTGCACCAGTCTGCATTCCCACCAGCAGTGCACAAAGGTTCCTTTTTCTCCGTATCCTCGCCAGCACTTATCATTTGTTGATCTGTTGATGATAGCCATTTTGACAGGTGTGAGATGGTACCTCATTGTCATTTTGATAGAAAGGGATTTTTAAAATAAGTAAACATTCTTATACAACATGATATTCTTTAAGACATTATTAGCATATCTAAGGAATTTATTTTTAATTTGCCAGATAGTTTCATGTAACAAATTACTGGAAACTTTGGAAAGGAACAAATATACAGTACCAGGATAAATAAAGGTTTTTGTTTGCAAAAAGTAATTGAAGTCACTCATCCAGTGGATGATTCTAGTATAGCAAAGGGAGAACAAATGCCAGTTTCTCTTGCCTGACAGATAATACACTGGATCAGAATTCAGGAGACTAGATTACACATCTTTGACAAGCTTATCTGATGGCAATTGAGTCTGGTAGCTTATCAGGACTTCTAGTGTGCTGTACTATCACTTGATGTTAAAAAATAATATAAAGTCTACAGAAAATGTCAGTGGTGCCAAGAGAGGTAAAATGAAATGTTGATTTTTCTTTCTTTTTAATAGTGGATTAAATTCCTGGAAAGGAATAATTAGAAATAAGGTAAGCCAACCCTAATCTGAAGGTATTATATTCTCAGTTATCAAAATCACACTGTGCTTTAGAAATGATCACAATGGTTATATATAATAAAAGAAATTATACCTGATTAGGATAACGGTTTTTGAAAAGATACATCAATAGATTTTATTAGTCAGTATAGAAGCTGGTTACAGTAAATGGTATTCAACAAACTACCATGACATTATACAATATTTAAGTTATCTTGCTTCTTCATTAATTCCTATTTTATTCTTGCTTTGTAAGTTGAAAAAGTAAATAAATAAATTCGTCTATCAGCAACATGAGACAAAAAATTTTAGAAAGAGATTCCAAGTTGTTTTTAAGATTTGAGTGAAACTTCACATTTTTCAGTAGTTTCGGAGAATCTCACTCAAGGATGTTGGTTTTCACTTATCTTTCTCACAGTAGTAAATTTTCCTAAATTACCGTGACAGTAGAGGACACACTGAATTAAAATAATATAAATATGGACAATAAATTCACAATAAGTTCATATTCATGACATAATTTAGTGCCAGTCACAAAATTACATAATCATTTGGTAAGTAATTTACTGTAATAATAATTCAGAAAAAAAATTGCTGAATTGTTAGGGGTGGTACATGGTAGAATGAAACTAACAGGGTTTCATGGAAAACCTTAAATAATGAATAAAGATTATTTTTAGCCATCCAACCTAAAACACTATAGCACTGAAAATGACAGTAATATTTTAATACATTTACTGAACTAACATAAAGTTAAATACTAATTCATGCTTATGAATATGGAATAAGTTTAGTTAGGATTTATGAAGGATCTTTAAACTGTGACATGTGTTTAGATTTGATCTAGATTTCAATATAAATCCTAAAAATGGAAATATCTGGTCAAAATAGTACCTTGGAAAAATGTGTCTCATAATATTCATATTAAAAATATCTAAATTCTATTGAGTCATTTCGACTGATAAGTATTATAAAGCCCCCCTTTATCATTTCATTGTAGTGTTCATATTTATAAATGCACTAAAATACTAAAAACAATGTGAGGTAGAAACCAGTGATAGGAAAGATGACAAGAACTGAAAATTAATGACAGTTTTGATAGAAACTGTTCATCACAATGTTGACATTGAATACATGCATTTCCTTAGAAATATGCTTCACTATCTACAGTATTTTAATTTAGAACCCTGTATTGTTTATTCCTTTGTAAGCGATTAGGATAGAAAGCCATTAGTGATATGCTTCTATATGACCTACTTAACAAAATGTAAGTGTACCTTGGGTTAATGTTCTGTAGTCACAGAATGGTCATTATCATCCTCAAAATTGAAAAATTGAATATTATACCTTTTCTGCTTCAAAATACTAAGCACCATTCAAAAGGACTCGAACTTTTTTGATAATTGCCTGCTAGATACTGGTGGATTTACTTTTTCCCACAGCAGAACAGCTAATAAGGAGTTTAAATGAAAAAGAATGAATGGAGCTCTATAATGACTGTATTTATAAGAAAATTCAACACAACTAGAAAACTTTAAGAATTGAGTAATAGAAATCAAGGGAAATGATCCCTTAGGAAACATATATTTCTGAGTCTGTAAAGCCTGTCAAAAGCAATGTGCTAAATGGATTTCAGAAAAAAGAGAGGCTGTTATTACGAATAAGTGCTCTTTGCTCTTCTTCTGCAGCCTAAGTAAAAATTTCCATTTTGTGTGAAATTTCATATATAATGTTATGCCCATTAGATTCTTATTTAGTAAGTTACAGATTTACATGATAAATACTTTAATTTTTGCAGATATTGAAGTATCTATCAGTGTAGACTAGTAGCTGTATCGATATATCAAATCATTTGATCTGTCATTAAGTAATTTTGGGGAAGTCTCTAAAATGCATGTGAGTCTCAATGCCATCTATTACATCTATATATATATAGAAGCCTAAGTGACTGTTACAACCAGTCGATGAATGACCGGTTGACTGGTCGCTATGATGCACACTGAACACCAGGGGCAGATGCTCAACACAGGAGCTGCCCCCTGGTGGTCACTGTGCACCCACAGCCAACCTCCCGCGCCAGCAAACCTCCCACGGTCCCTCCCCCGGCCGGTCAGCCCTGATTGGCCCCAACTGCCAGCCAGGCCGAGGGAACTCCACCTGTGCACGAATTCATGCACCGGGCCTCTAGTATTAAATAAACCAGAGGTGATCTTGCATGCACCAAGTTCTGAAATTCAATGTTTATTTCCAATTCTCCAACTATTGGATTAAAATGTATGCACTGCACTTAGCTTGTAAAAATCGCACCAAACAGGACTTGGTGAAAGTGGAAAAACAACAACTGGGTATTGTAATAAAGTGAACAGGACATATAAAGAGAAATGGGCTCTGTTATGTCTATAATATACATTTGGAGAGTCAATACCTATGTTTGAAAACTCAGAAGGGAAACTGCATAAATTATTTCCCAGATTTTTTATTTTGAACTAGAGGCCCACTGTACAAAATTCATGCTTTGGGTGGTGGTGAGGTTCCTCAGCCTGCCCTGTGCCCTCTCACAGTCTGGGATCACTTAAGTGATGTCCGCCTGCCAGCTTAGGCCCGATCCCCAGGGGATCGGGCCTAAGCTGGCAGTCAGACATCCCTCTCGCAGTCCAGGGCTCTCGCAGTCCAGCACCCCTTGCTCCATACAGCCAGTCTGCAACAGAGGCAGGAGAGGTTCCTGCCACAACCGCTGCACTAGCCAGCTGTGAGCGGGGCTTCTGGCTGAGCAACACTCCCCCTGTGGGCACGCACTGACCACCAGGGGGCAGCTCCTGTATTGAGAATCTGCCCCCTGGTGGTCAGTGCGCATCATAGCAACCGGTCATTCTGTCGTTCGGTCAATTTAAATATTAGGGTTGTATTATATATTGAATTATATGATTGCAAGCACTCATATAGCACTTTACAAACTAAATGTTTGTATTCTCTCAAAATTCATAGGTTGACATCCTAACACTCAATGTGATCCTATTGGGAGGTAGGAACTTTGGGGAGTGATTAGGTCATGAGGGTGGAGCCCTCATGAATAGGATTAGTACCCTTATAAGGGAGACCCCAGAGAGCTCTCATCTCTTCTACCCCTGCACCAGTGTGGGAAGACAGCTGCCTATGAACCAGGAATGGGGTCCCTACCTGACACTAACTCTACCAGTGTCTCAATCTTGAGCTCCAGGACTGTGAGAAACAAATATCTGCTGTATAAGCCACCCAGTCCATGGTATTTTTGTTACAGTAGCCCAGAGTGAGACCCCATAAGAATAAATTATGCTTTTATCTTTGTCAGATTTAAGGAAAACCTTATATTTGGTTTGCATCCATAGGCATCCTTGCTTTTTAAAATAGCTTTTACTCTAATACCTCAAGAAGGAAAGAAAGCACGAGGAGCAGGCAGGCCTGACAGAAATTACAAAGATGAGCCATAGTCCTTTTACTGATTTCATAATTCAGTCCTGTTGCATGCTCTCATTTCCCCAACACTTCTCAAAAGAGAGACTTTTCCTGAAACTTGGCCTGGAAAAGGTGTCTAGCATGGGCCCCTAAAGTCAAAGTGTCAGGGGGTCTAGACAGAGTAGTGAGCTGTGGAAAAACAAGCTCAAGACTTCCCAGCCTAAGTGATCTCAGAACAGCCCACCTCACGGAGTATAAGGAGGAGCTCTGTGGGAGTTACCTTGAGAGGCTGGGAGAGAGACAAAGAGGGAGCACCAGAGCAATTCTGTTCAACCAGCAAGCAGTTACAATACCCCTAACTGGGTGCAAAACCTAGCTCTTGGTGTGTCTTTAAAGGGATGCTCTTTAAAATAAAGATTTGTGCCATTATCACAGCACTAGAAATGCTAGTCTATTCGGCTGCTACTGAAGAATCAGAGTGATAGTTTAATCAAATTCTGACAATATTTGTAAAAAGAGAAGAGCTAAAATGTATATACTTATTTTAAAGTAATAATACACTACTAGGAAACTATGAAATTTTCAAAGACAAAGTACATGAGTATTTGTTATATAGTATTCTAATACATCAATGTATATAGGTATATAGTACAGTTGTATAGGTATGTAGTAGCATTACCTCACTAGGGAAGAACTTAAGCATGTACCAAAATGTAATATTTACGTATGACTTTTCTTTACTACATCCTTAACTTTTATCATTAAAATTATCAAACATACAGAAAAGTTAAAAAAAAATACAATGAATATTTATACTTACTACTAATATTTTAAATTTTTCTTGTATTTGACTTAATTTTACATAAATATATTAAGAGATTTGGGATATAAATTCAGAGTAAAAACTGAAATAAATTTATTGATGGCTATAATTTTTACCCAGGGTTAGGAAGAAGGCTGGGGTGGATATATGAGGCAACCTGCTGAAATAAAATATTTATTTGAGCAAGTTGCCTTATCTATCCTCCCCAGTCTTCTTTAAGCCATTCATTAAAAGTAACACATTTCATATTTAATTTCTTTATAGCTTGCTGTTGACCTTTCAATTTTGCACTAAAATTCTATGTGCAAATGGTTATTTTCATTAGTAATATTTTGTAATACATATTTCTATTGATTTTAGAGAGAGGGAGGGAGAGGGAGAGAGAAATAGAAACATCAATGATGATAGAGAATCATCCATCAGCTGCCTCTTGCACACCCCCTACTGGGGATTGAGATAGCAATCCAGGCATGTGCCCTGACCAGGAATTGAACGGTGACCTCCTGGTTCATGGGTTGATGCTCAACCACTGAACCACACAAGCTGGGCTTCATTGGTAATATTTAAAAGAAAACCTATTATGGAGAACATTATTATAGTAAGTATGATGTTAAATCATTAATTTAATTAACAAAGCAAAACTACTCAAAATTGTAAAAAGAAAGTAAAAATATAACAAAGGACAGATTGCTATTATACTTTAGAAACTTTCTTGACTTTTTAATTTTCACTAATCATGCTATTAAAATAGCATTAAATAATTATTTAAAATTATTTTAAAATTGGGATAAGCCATTGGGAAGGAAATAATTAGGAATGAAAAAATTTAAATCATTTTATGAAAATGTCTTTGTGAAAACTTTAATTATAAGTAAAACCTCTAAGTTAGACTAAAATATATTTGTGCTTTATGAATACGTGTTTTATAATTATTAGGTTAGTTAGAACTCTCTATAATTAATGTCACATAACTTGAGCATATTTACTCTTTTATACCTAGCTTCCAAGGTAGGTATAAGTGAAATATATTAGGTTTCATTAAATTTTTGTTGAAATGCAGTGGCTAGATCAGCCGTGGGCAAACTACGGCACGCGGGCTGGATCCGGCCCGTTTGAAATGAATAAAACTAAACAAAAAAAAGACCGTACCCTTTTATGTAATGATGTTTACTTTGAATTTATATTAGTTCACACAAACACTCCATCCATGCTTTTGTTCCGGCCCTCCGGTCCAGTTTAAGAACCCATTGTGGCCCTCGAGTCAAAAAGTTTGCCCACCCCTGGGCTAGATGGTGCCTGTTCTCAAGGAGCTCATAGCTTTATGAGATTTGTTTAAAAAACTATACATACATCAATGTGACACTTGCTCTTATAAAATTATGACCAAGAATTAATACATTAGTATATATGTGGTAAGGTAGAAACTGGAATATCTACTAGTAGGTAGAGAAGGGGGTTTCAGTCCTTATGTAGCATAAATGTGTAAGATGCTAAGTGGAATGTTGGTAGCAGGGATAAAAGGAAGGTATAGAGGTAAAGTTGTAAAGAATGATTGGACAAGACTCAATGGCTGAGTGCTTGTGGAGGACAACAAGAGGAGCTCACCAGGAATCATTAGGTGTGAGAGACCTAAATTACATGGATAATTATTGTACCGTTATAAAGCAAATTTCATTTTTATATAAAAGGAAACCCAAAACAATGTGTTAAATGATGTGCTCAGAAGTTCTTTTTTCCATCCATCCATCCATTGATCCATCCATCGATCCATCCATCCATCCATCCATCCATCCATCCATCCATCCATCCATCTATCCATCCATCCACCACCCATCCACCACCCATCCAGGACTGCGGGAAGTTGGTCGGCCACAGGGAGGGACCAGGGGAGGTTGGCAGGCCACAGGAAGATGGCTGTGGGAGTGCACTGACCACCAGGGGCAGCTCCTGAATTGACTGTCTGCCCCCTGGTGGTCAGTGCGCATCATAGCAACTGGTCTACTGGTCGTTTGGTCTTTTGGTTGCTTAGGCTTTTATAGAGAGAGAAATTTTTCTATTATAAAAACTATCATAACATCACATGTTTGGAAAAGGTAGTTCTCCAAAGCAGTGTGAAGAATGAACTCTGAACACAGAAAGACCTACAAGTATCACATGATCTCATTCATATGTGTAATCTAATGAACAAAATAAACTGATGAACAACATAGATTCAGAGACATGTAAGCATGGAACATAGTAACAAATCTCAGAAGATTAACCAAAGAACTTACATGTGTCAATGTATAACACATGGACACAGACAATAGTGTGGCGAAGGCCTCCAGAGAGGCGGGAGTGGGGTGGAGAGGATCAATGGGGGAGAAAGGGAGAAACATTTGTAATACTTTCAATAACAAAGATACATTTAAAAAAATAACAAAGAAAGACCAACTAAAAATCTGCTACAGAAGTCCACAAACCTAATTAACATAAGGGATTATATCATCCAGTGTTCTGGTAGGAAAAAGAATTTCCTTAAGAGCTTTCGATGTTGAGAAATTTATGGTAATGACTATTTACAGTAGTGTGAGCATAGTTGATGGACCCGGTAAGGGAGACAGAGCCCTGGTATTTAAGCAAGGAAACAAACAAATAAACTGAATATGAACTTCTTCCTTTGTTCACTCCCCTGCTGGTGCCTCCCATTGGGAACCTCCCACCAGGAAGGAGGGCAGCGGGGAAAGGCCAGGTGTTGCAGTCTATTGCAACAGCTGTTGAAAATGGAAAGAAGGGCAGAGAAGGGTGGAAAATAGATCTGGTAGGAGTAGGAATAGAAAAGAATATGCAGAGAGATATGGAAGAGGCCAGATTTCAAAGATATTTAGGGACGAAGTGGCAAGAAGAAAATGTGACAGTCAATAGATGATGGGCATGTGAGGAGAACGTACTTGGGATAATCGGGTGATTGAGTGGTTGGTGTTATCAATGACGGACATAGGCACATGGGAGTTTGAGTCTGGCTTTGGGTCTGGTCTGTTGGGTCTGTTTCAGCCATTTATGACACAGCTATGTGGAAACCCTTACCGGCCACTGGTTATTGGGGTCTGGGGCTCGGGGAAAGTTTCTGGCCTCCAATTTCACAGATTTCCATTCTATCATTCAGACTAACCATTTAAAAAAGAATTCATAAGAATCAAATGTAAACTCTTTATAATGACACTGAATGTCTATCAAAGTCTGAATAACTTTTCTTCTTAGTTTCATTCATGCTACATATCCCATGAATCCAGCTCTGAAGGCCATGCCATTTCATCGGCTTTCATATTGTCCTTGCACTTCCTTTTATCTAAAATCCTGGTCTTCTTTCTCTATGAAAATTCAATTCATGTTTCTAGGCCCAGCCTACCTGCAGGCCCCTTTCAAAACCTTTGCCAATTCCCTTAGTCTATATTAATTGCATCCTAATGTATGCTCCATCTATAGTTTATTTATACTTTGACCACAGCATTTTCATTTTCATTATTTGTTCATATATTTCATCCATAGTTGCTTACTTATTACTTTCAAGAGAGTACTAAGACAAGTAAGGGTGGGGAGAACCTTGGTCATTTCTGTGACTCAGTCATCCCCATTCAACTTACTAATATAATTCAATAAAATTTATTAAATTATTTCTTGTTTTTCTCCCAAAGCATTGTGGAGTTAATTTCAAGTAGTAAACAAGCAAATGTTTATATTTATTCTTTTGGATTCCTCAAAATTCTAGTGATTTGCTAAATAAAGCACTGTCTTAGAAATGAATGGTACTTTCTATTTGAAACTTAACAGTTCTGGGAAAGAAGTAGGTTGGAGCACAGGAACCATCGCTATAGCTTTGTTTACTGATCTTCTGGTTCTTGGAAATACTTTATGCATGTATACCTATAAGAAATAAAATACTCCTAAAGATCAAAGTCATCTGCCTGCTATTCAAATGAAAGTGTGTCTTGAAATATATATTCTAAATGGTGCAGATAATAAAATGTAGAAGGCTGGGAATAATAATACTTGCACTGTGGAAAAGAGAGGGGAAGAGAGGGGAGGGGAAGGGAAGGGGAAGGGGAAGGGAAGGGGAAGGGGAAGGGGAAGGGGAAGGGGAAGGGGAAGGGGAAGGGGAAGGGGAAGGGGAAGGGGAAGGGGAAGGGGAAGGGGAAGGGGAAGGGGAAGGGGAAGGGGAAGGGGAAGGGGAAGGGAAGGGGAAGGGAAGGGAAGGGAAGGGAAGGGAAGGGAAAGGAAGGGAAGGGGGGAAGGGAAGGAGGGAAGGGAGGGAAGGGGAAAGGAAGGGAAGGGAAGGAAGGGAAGGGAAGGGAAGGGAAGGGAAGGGAAGGGAAGGGAAGGGAAGGGAAGGGAAGGGAAGGGAAGGGAAGGGAAGGAGAGGAGAGAGGAGAGAGAGAGAGGAACATTGATTGGTTGCTTTCTGTACATGCCCCAACTTAGGACTGATCCCACTACCTAGGTAGGTATGTACCCTGACTGGGAATTGAACCAGCAGTTTTTTGGTGCACAGGATGCTGCTCAACCAACTAAGCCATTCCTTCTGGGCCATCTCGTTAATTTTAAAGTGAAAAATCAAGTGATGAGAATAAATCATATGCTCATCCATGTTAATGCACAGAATTTTTAAATAAGGCCAGTTTCAGAATGTTTAAAAAAGTTATTCGTCTTTGGTGTAGAACTATACATTAGGAATATTTCTCACAATGGAAGAACCTTATCTATTAAGCCAAGGAGACAGCACCCCAACAGTGTAAACAGAATGACCCGTTAAAGAAATTATTTAATTTCTAAAAAAGAAATGGAAGAAAGAAGAAAGTGGTATAAGGCAATAAGGAACTTGGGGATGAAGGAAATCACTGAATATAGCTTCTGTTAGTAGAATATCTTTTACACGGCATGTTTGCCATTCACTGGGCTTTTTCTTCTCATGAAGTCCCAAGAAGGCAGAGATCTCGTCAAAAAGAGGAAGCAACAGCAGCCTTTTATCTCACACACATCAAGTCCATTTCCTTTTCTTCCTCTAATTTTTGCAAACAAGAACCTTAAATAAATAATGGCTTAAAAAAATCCCTGGAGTGGATTTTCTTTCATAGCAATTTCTCTATTACATCTTTTTACTGCTATTCCATTGATAAACATCATATGGCAACTTACTCAAGCTTAAAGTATAACATTTATGGCATTAGGTCATTTTTCAAGCCATTATAAAAATGTGTTGGCATTAGAAATTGAGGTTTCTTCAAATCTTAATACCCTGTCTGAAAATTGGTCAATACTGCAGTGTTTAACTGGAATCCTGCATAGAACGGAAAAATCCATTCACTGAGCAAAGAAATCAATGTGATCAATTCTGACCTCTGAAGTGCTTTTAAACTTTGAAATTCTACACTTCTATGAAAAAAAAAAAAAAAAAAAAACTTCATGAAACATTCCCTATGAAAATAATAACAAGACTTTCTCTTCTACCTCCTTTCTGTCATGACATCAGGAGGCTCCTTCTGCCCCAACCTAATGAGATGTTAGATAAAAAAAGTTGAAAGTAAAGATCAAATGAGAGCAAAGAAAGTACGGAATTGAAGAGATACAGCACTGGGCTTATGACAATGGCTCATCATTACTCAAAAATGTCAGCCATACTGAACTTTTTCACTTCTATATTTTAGCTACATTTAGCAATGCTTTGGAGGAATTGTGCCCATCCGTCACCCCCCTCCACCCATGGTAACATTTCCAAACAACTGAGATCAGTAAATGAAATTATACTATTTAAGAAGAATAATACATGCTTATATACCATCTGATTGAATAAAACAATGATAGGAATAATCATATGGGATAATCTTGTTTATTTTAATTAAAAACATGATAAGACTAATTAAGATAATAGCTTTCCTTTACTAGAGAAACAACAAAAAAGGCTAGAGAATGATTGTAACATTTGTCTCTTTTTTTTTACAGTTAACCAGCATTTGAGAAAAGGTACAGGCTGAACATGCACATTTTAAGAAATGGGCTTGCTTCGTATAACTTCAATGAGGTTTATTGTTTGATGGTACTGTTTATTGCTTGATGGTACTGTTCATAATAACAGAATAAATGGAAACGGGTACATCATATAACAGAATGAGTTTTAATATAGCCAGGAAATAATGGATGAAAGAGATTGCATAATACCTGCTGTACCTGTGAATGGATATTTCACTGCTGTTATTTAGTCTAAGTATTTTATCAGAACTTTTAGATCATTCTTAGCAGCATTATATAAAATCACCGTATTTTTAAAATCACCTGTTAACTGCAAGCAGCATCAATAACATGTTTTGCTTTGACTATGTACTATACTAGATTGAGTTCTAAGTCTAGAAAACATTTGAAATTTTTCTAAATTTAAATGTAGATGATAAAGTCAGATAAAATAAATACCAGTGCGTGTATGTCACCTTTGCGGGGTCACTGTCACGGGTTCTGGTACTTTTATCTGCTCTTAATAGTACAAATGAACTAGTTTATTCCTAAGCTGAACCAGACATTTTATAAATTGTGGTCCTTTGAAAATTCCACTTAAATGTACTCAGGTTCCCCATCGAGATAGAACAGGATGTTCAGTTGCAACAAAAGTTTGGGATTCTTAATTTAGAGCTTCCAGCACAATCACACACACACTGATGGCCTCTCATGTTGGCATGAGAGGGAACCTGTTTCTTGAGTGGATTCCTGGCACCTGGTCCCCTTGAAAGCAGCTATGAGAGGCACAGATGGAGCCAACAGCGATTTCAACCTGCTCCTCAGCCTTGCATGTTCCCTGCAGCAAATAACTGCTCCTGCTTATCCGAAGTCCTTTGCTCCCCCTCCCCCTCTTACCTCAAGTGAAAGCAGAGGAGACTTTACACTGAGAAGGAACGTGGCATTAGCAGGTGGCCTGCAGCTGCTCCTCAGATCTGCCTCCTCCATTCCTGCCTTCTACCAGGGCTGCTGCCTCTAGGAACCGTTTCCAGGCCTTCCCAGAAGTCCCTTTCTCTCCTTTACAAGTAATTAATCCCCTCTCCTCTCTCGGTCCCTCTTTGTTCCCTCTTTCTTTTTACTTCTCTTACTGGATATTTTTTATTTTCTTTACTTCTCTTACTGCTTGGCTTCTCCACAAAGTTAGTTTTTTGCCTCCCACTGCCATTCTGCCAACTTTGGCTTCTGTGAGCGTCATGTGACCAGAGCTAGATAGACTCTGGTTCTTACTATTTCTTGGCCTCACAGTTCTTGTGCTAATTTCATCTGTTGACTCAGCCTCTGAATTTCTTAGTGTGATGTCTTAACACTCAATCTTTTTTGGTCCACCCATGAACCAAACACTAGATACGGGAATGCACAGAGGTGGGGTCATATCCATCTGTGGATATTTTAGTAAAAAAATAATGTACCGCCCTAACCAGTTTGGTTCAGTGGATGGAGCGTCGGCCTGTGGACTGAGGGGTCCCAGGTTCGATTCCGGTCAAGGGCATGTACCTTGGTTGCAGGCACATTCCCAGTAGGAGGTGTGCAGGAGGCAGCTGATCGATGTTTCCCTCTCATCGATGTTTCTAACTCTCTGTCCCTCTCCTTTCCTCTCTGTGAAAAATCAATAAAATATATATTAAAAAAATAATGTACTGAGCTCTCATTCTCTATCAGACACTGGGAGAGGTATTAAACTGGGGCTGGAGGAAGGCAGCAGGGTCTGGTGGAGGAGTGTTTATCTTAAATTATCTTAGAAAGGAGGAGGGAGGCAATAATCTAGGTTAGAACAATACTTAATCTTTGGACAGTTGTACTTTTAGGTAGAAATGATAATGTCTGTAAATTCACTGAACAGGGCACCTTTGGACTTTTGGAAGATGATTCTACTCACTGCTTTTGAACATGTTTTGTTGCTCAGGTAGACTTTTTGATAACCGCCTCCACATCAGCGTATTTACTGATCATTATTCCCTAACACCATTAAATATCTGAGAAGACCAAGCACCATGTAGAGCATTTTAGAAGGCAGAAAAATAGTCTTTCCCTTATAATTAAAAAACAACAACGACAATAACTGAACACTGAACAATATGTAAACAAAGATTTTAAGCCACTTGTGATTAATTATAGGAGCCTTAAAATAAGAAGTGCATATCTTGGCCACATGGGGTGGGGCAATAACAATGGATGCACAGGACAGATTTCCACCCAACAAAGAAGTTTTCTCCTGTCACACTGAGTAAGGGCTGACACTCATGCCTTAGTGAAGAAGAGCTGGAAAATGATATACCCTATGTAGACATGACCTGTAAGCATTCAGAGCAATGATCCTATTATTTGCCGGGAAAATGAAATGTGAGTAGACAAAAAAATCAGAAAAAAGAGTAACTAAAAAGT
Organism: Myotis myotis; assembly: GCF_014108235.1. Classification (NCBI taxonomy): domain Eukaryota; kingdom Metazoa; phylum Chordata; class Mammalia; order Chiroptera; family Vespertilionidae; genus Myotis; species Myotis myotis. The sequence continues at coordinate 75,672,081 of NW_023416379.1, forward strand.
GCAGTATTATTATAGAATAAAACAGTATGCTTCTGGCACATAAAAACATAGCAGCTTTAAAGAATAGAGAAAAAAATAAAGGAAAGGAGAATGAGTAAAGAATATATTCAAGATACTTTTTGATAAAGATGATTTTAGAAAATTACAATATATTACATTGAGTTAGGAAATTAAAAATAATAAAGACAAATACCCCAATAGAAAAATAATTAAAGCCAAAACACATGACCAATGAACATATGAGAAGATATAGAAGACCTCAATACCAGACAGGATTACAAATTAAGCTACCATGCTTTATCTTTCACTGTGTCAAAAAATTGAAGTGACTGACAACACCCAATGTTGGCAACTGATGAGAGAAAATAGACACTAGTATGAAATCTCAGCAGTAGTATAAATTGGGACAACTTTCCTACATGACAACCCAGTGATGTTCTTTACAGTTAATAGGTGACCAAACCACATCCTTTATCACAGCACACCAATTCTCTGGGCTTAGCCTAAGGGGAAATGTTACTCAGATGTAGAGATGTATATATTTGCACGTTCAACACTGCACTCTCTATAATTACATACATTTGTAGGCAAGCTAAATAAATAATAGTGCATTACAGTTATGGCACATCCATATAATAGTGCGAAAGTGGTGAAAACAAGCCAGGTTCAAAGCAGAATGTAAGATATAAACCCATTTATTGAAATACAGAAAATATACACAGAGAAAAAAATCTACACCAAAATTATTAGTTCAGGTTATTTTTATTGTCTTCTATCTACCTCCTATGTTGTACTAATATTATTATAAGTATGATTAGTTCTACTTTTATTATCAAAATGTATTTGTTTACATATTTGTGAAATTAAATTATATAAATTTCACCTTACAAATCATTTTGTTTTATTCTAAAGGCTAAAGCTAAAGAGCCCTTCAAGATTCTTGAGCACAGAGAGAGCAAATAGAGTAACCAGCACTCCTTAAAAACATGTCTTAATGAGACTTATTTCTATCTGACTGAGCTATAGGATACACGTATATAAGATTTTAGACATCACTAGTAGAATACTAGAAATAAAATAAAAAGACCAATCTGATTCATACAAAATAATGAGGTTTGCCTGGAATTCTACAGTCCTTTTATCTTAGGACTGTGAACTGTGAGGGGGAGAAGGGGGAGAGGAGGAAGACACCTACTAAGAAGGGCTCCTGGTGGCTAACTGGGGTCAAATAAAAAAGGCAAAGCCAGCAGTCATTTCCGCACAGGGCCTCTCACACAAACTGCACTTCATGAAGAACCTCTAGTCTAACCTGCCTGCCTCTGCACTGAAACACGCTCTTTGCACTGAACTGCCTGCCTGCACTGTGCTTCTGCCATCTGACCCAGCCCTAGCAAAGGTTTCCTGGAATCTATTTCAACCAATATGACTGAGGCCTTCCCCATCCAATTGGGAGCTGTGCAACTCTGACCAATCAGAGAGGCTCAATTGTGACCAATCAGAACAGTGTCTTTTGGGGCAATCAAACTGCGAGAATTTGATATCCTCATTTGCATGAGGATGGTCCAATTAGGAACTGGGGGCAGGAGCATACTCTCCTCCAAAGACTGAAGACTGTGTTTCCCTGCCTAGAGCTGAAACAAGAGAGATGTCTCATTGGAGCGGAGCAGAACTGCCTAGTCTAGCTAGAGAGGGGGTTGGCCCCAGGACTGCCTGGTCCCAGAGTTCTTCCATGACCATGCTGTTTTATAGCCCTGCTGTATCACTGTTTGCACTGAATAAAGTTTCCCTCTTCACCCTACCCCAAATTGGGGATTCTTGTTGGCTTTGAATTGGCAAAATGACCTCTGTTGACAGGACAAATACAAGAGTATTAAAAATTATCAAACACAAGCTAATTATAATGATTAAGGAGAGCATGTATAGCCTCCCCAATAACTAAGACAAACTGATTAGAATTCTTAGAAAGACTATGATCACAACAAAATTGAAGGCTGAAATCATGAGAGACCTAGCCAATTCCTACTAAGTTAGTCCCAGATACAAAGAAATTCCATATGGGTGATACTGGACATGTGAAATTTACCTCTGGAAGTTTATGGAGTCAAAATAATAAACATATAATCCCGAGTGACTAAATATGAATTCATGATTTATAGAGTCACAAATGTCTCTGAAATAGAACATGGAAAAATTTCCGGGACACAATCTCCCATTTCTGGAGTCAACATCATGGAACAAAATTACTCTGTTGTTTCACAACATGCAGTTTGATGTCAATGTCAGAAACAAACACAGATATATAGGAAACACTGTTTGACACAACAATGCAATCTCTTTGCCAAGAGTTGCATGAAAAAAAGAAACAACTGTGCTCAAAGTGAGTGAGGGAAAAGATGGTAAATTACCATATTATGATGAAAATAAAGTCAGCCTTATCTTCCCCAAACAAGAAAGACTAGGGATGGGAAGACCAGCTCACCTCTATAGACTTGAAAAGGAGGCAGGAGAGGGACTCCTGGAAGGAAAGGTAGTCTGCTACTTCCATACAGATGATACACCTGTCACTAAACACCAGCCAATTACTTCTTTGTAAATCTGGTTAATTCCAATGATCTGAATGTAAAACACTGACTTATCTTCAAAGTCATTCCAAGGTAGAACTTGGTACCTCAGCAACTGCTGTTCCTTTTCTTTATGTTTTAGTATTAAATGAATGAATAAAGGAAACAATACTATTTTTATAAGAACCTACATATGTTATTTTATTAAATTTCTGTATTGTGGTAGTGCTAAGTCACCACAACATTGTAAAAAGTTTCTTTCAGTGAGTATGTGACGTTATACACTCTTTCATAGGACAGGAAATTTTGCACAATAATAGTTTCAGGGGATAAGACTATCGTCCCTTTGCCTTACTATATAACAGGATTTGACCACATTTGTTTCAAGATAACAATACACACTTTTTATAATGGTGAGCAACACTGTAAACCTGACACAATTTTAGCTCCTGAGATTCTATATTGATCTAGCAATTTTTCAAATTTCCCAGTCCCAGCAGTGTTTCCTAGAAAAATGTGCTAAATGTATTAAAAGGAGAACAGAAGAACTTAAGGATAACAGCCTGGAAAGCAGGATCGATATGAACTGTATTCTGAGGCATTTATCCTATTTGTTAATCCCCAGGCTTTTTGTTTTTAAACTATTCAAGAATCCAGGTTTGCTAGGTATATAGACAAGATTCCCAGTTTTTTCTCCATGTGTCAAAAATAGCTCTTGTTGCCAGCAATTCAGCAAAGCTGACTAATGTAAAAGAACAGCCATGTTCTAGTGAAAAAGTTTAAATTTTGACCAATAATCAACCTCTAATGTCTGAAAACACGGGGTTGCTTTGAATGTTGAGTATACCAGTGCCTGATATTACTTAGTGGTTACATATGTGGATATAGTTTTTGGGGTCCTATACACACATTTCCCAGCCATTCTTACTAAGTTGAATGGGGTATTCTAGCAGGCTCATCAGTATCTCTCATCCCCCGGCCCCTCCACTTTCCCTACATCTTTCACTTTCTTATTAAAGGAACTTATATGATGGGACCGGTGTGGCTCGGTGGTTGAGTGTTGACCTATGAACAGAAGCTGCTCACAGTTCGATTCCCGGTCTTGGCACATGCCCAGATTGAGGGCTCAATCCCTGGTTGGTGCAGGAGACAGCCTATCAATGATTCTCTCTCATCATTGATGTTTCCATCTCTCTCTCCCTCTAAATTCCTCTCTGAAGTCAATAAAAACATTTTTTTTTTAAAAAAAGGAACTTATGAGGAATTTCACCATTTAACGGCATGCACAGAGTTAATTCAGCCTTCCAAAATCAAGCATTTTATTTGCTATGTAAATTTGTTACATATATATGTATATATTGTCATGAAATGCCCCTTCTCTCAGTTACCAGCTTTTACTTGATTAAAAGCAAAGACAGAATCTGTGGCACCAAAATCATTATTTTAAAAATGCTTCATTTCAGGTATGTAAAATATAAAAGTTATTATATTTTTGGTATTTCTGAAATATGAAACAGGAATCATAACAACTGTTGACTTCTTTAATAGTGTGCTCATTTTTCTGCCTCAATATTCATTAAGAATGCCAGAAGACCACACTACAGTTAAGTAAGGACTCTCTTTACACATGGTGATTCTTGCTGGAGCCAGGGAGAATGAGCAGTTGGCAAAGTCCCCCTAGAGATTCCGATAATGCCTTGTATTTGCATGATGTTGATAAAAGTGGAAAGGCCCATCATTAAACTGAAGTATGCTACAATATACTGTATATCATAGGATGAACTATTTTACCTATTTATCAGATTTTACTTTGTTTGTTTTAACCTGAATCATTTAATTTCATTATGCTAAAAAAGTGTACTCTAGGTCATTTGGTCCCAGTAGCTCAACTTATCTTTAGTCACCAAAATGTGAGAACATTTGAACAGCATTCAAATTGGCAATTTCCGCTAGCTTTTGAACAAATCACTGATGACAGAGGACCACGTAAAGGGAGCACCGAGACTATAAATTCCAACAAAAGATAAAATGTATTTTTGAACCAGGCAAAGAGTTGCTGCATTTTCTACTACATCCTACTTTGCTTGTGATTTTTAAAAGGCTTAAAAAAGAAATGTTTGGGAAAACCTTAAACCTATTCCTCCACTCACACAAACGCTATATGAAATGTCTGTTTAAACATAATAATAAGGCCTTTCTAATTTCTACTTTATCAACTTGTAAGACTAACTAGAGGCCTGGTGCACAAAATTCGTGCACGAAGAGGGAGGTCCCTCAGCCCGGCCTGCACCCTCTCCAATCCAGAACCCCTGGGACCGCTGCAGAATAGGGCCTAAACTGGCAGTTGGACATCCCTCTCCTAATCCAGAACCACTGACTCCTAACCGCTCACCTGCCTGCCTGCCTGATCACCCCTAACCACCCTCCCCTGCCGGCCTGATAGCCCCTGCCACCATGGCTTTGTCCAGAAGGAGAACCGGACGACTAGATGTCTGGTCAACCTGGTCTAATTAGCATATTACCCTTTTATTAGTATAGATTTCGATTTCATGACTAATTGGAACTCTATTTCTATTTCTCAATTTTATTTAGGAAATATGCTAGGCATTGACTATGTGCCTAGTAATTTTAAAATATGTAAAAATGTTCCTCTCTCAAGGATTTCTTGGAAGCCTAGTTGGGAAAACAGCAGCATAAACAAAGAATTGAATCACAGCACAACTGTTACAAAGTTTTGCATGACAGGTAATACTGAACTAACTTGTGAAGTTCAGGAAATGCTCAGCAGTGAAGACATGCTAATTAAAACTTGAAGGTTAAAAAGAAATCAACAGGAAGGCGCACTGCAGGAGAACAGAGAGGTAAGAGGTTCCCAACACAGTCCAGGCAGGAGACCAGTCAGGCCTGGAGTGGAGCAGATGGCAACAGGGGCGGAGCAGAGAGAGTCAATCTGGTCTATGTCGGCAATAGAATCAGAGCATCTTTATACAAATTTGGATGGGGGTTTGGGAAAGTATGTGGGAGAGGAAGGAGTTAAAAAAACACACCTGATTTCAAGATTATGATTTTGAACACATGGTAAGATGGTGATACCATTATCCGAGGCAGAAAATATAAATATAATGTCTGATTTGGAAGAAGGGGTGGAGCTCAGTAAGGAAAGTACTAAGTTTGGCTCATATGAAGCACTCGGGTGGAAATATCCAGAAGACAATGATTGTGAACTGGTGATAGGCAGCCCTTCATTCTTCCTGGCCTTTGTCCCAATTCTCACTAAGTAGCAAATGCCCTCCAAAGACCAGCATCACCATGTCTGAGTCTCTACAAAGTGTAGAGAGCACCGGAGTCTGCTTCACTCCAAACAGAGCTAGTGATGAGTCTTCTAAGGGACTTGGTCATTCCCGCACTGCTTCGGGCTACACAGGGAATTCTTTCTTGATCAGATAGCGGCAGCCATAGGTAGGTTCAAGGATGCCAGAAGCTTCTTGTTTATCTTGGGCATTAATTCCCTGGGATATATATTATGTTGGAATCTTGGAAACCTTACTTAAGAAAAAAGTTTAAACATCCAAAGGGGGGGAAGGGAGAAAATAAGACTTAGCCACTCTAATAAAGGTCAACCCCAGTGGAGGAAGGGACAAAGAAATGTGTTCGTTATATGCAACCAAGGTAAATGAGTGATACCATGATTTCTGGAATGTCTGATGTTGGCGCCCGGGGCAGGCCATCGCCAAGTATCCCACAAGAACCTATGGATTGTTTTCTAGTTCAAATTACGTAAGCAGCCAGAGGAGCTTCTTGACTCTTCTCTGTTTCTCTAAATGCAGGAAATGTCATTTGAAAGGTGGCCTCCCTGCTCTAAAAGGGCTAAGGAGCAATCAGATAAGGGAGAGGCAGCCCTCTGGCCAAAGGCGGAGAACCCAGAGCTCAGAAACCGTTACTTTGACTAATCAACTGCCCTCACCTAACCCACATTCTACTTAAATTCCTCAGGAAGGACACTAAGCCCTGTTCTCCTCCCTCTTCAAATCTCCAGAAATGTGTTGTCTCTTTACATATAAACTGCTTGTTCCACTTCTCTCCCTCACAGAGTTATTGATGGAATTCTGCTGTGTACATGTAATAAGACTTGGGATTTTCTCCTGTTGTTCTGCCTGGTGCCGATTTTATTAAAAGCCTACATGCAAGAACTCCAGGAGGGTAGAAGGGAGGATTCCCCCTCCCTGACACTGATAATGCTAAGAAAAAATGTATAATCCAGATATTTTCCTTATTTGAGTTTTCTCTTTGGCCTAAATAACTGACAGTCTTATTTGATTATGCTATAATTATAACACTGGAATTCCTTAGACCTAAAATGGCTCACTAGGAAAATAGTACAGGCACTATTTCCTTTTCATACATGTCTAATCCCCACTTGCTTGCCAAAAAGCATCACTGGCTATGAACTGGCATGTGAGCTACTTAATTCTTCTGTTAGATAGCTTAGTGTTACTGATGTGTCTTTTTTACTGTCACATTACCCTGCCAGTACAGAAAAAAAAAAAACACAACAAAAAGAATGACTAAGAAATCCCAGAATATTAATCTACTGAACAAAAGCTTTGACCTGAATTTGACAGCTAATGTAACAGTTCGGTTTTGTGCGTTCTTTTGTCTTTTTCCAGAAATCTGCAGTTTTTCAGCTAGAAACTGTTATTAGGATTTCTATCAAAAGTTCTAAGAAAATTAGCTTAGCCTTTCATACCTATTTTCTAATTGTAGAAAATACAATAATAGGTAAGCAAATGTCAGAAATATTAACTTCGTTTAAGGTCTTTCCAATTTAGAACATTTAAACTGCCCAGAATACATTACAAGGCAGACGTGGTTTTCATTATCAGCAAGATTATAAATAGTATTTTAGATTTATCATGGTACCCATAGTTGTTTCCCATCTGTGCTTTCCATACTATTAAGATGATGTTGTTTTCCATGAGGTCACAGGGTGGGTGGGGCACTGCCATGCCAGTACAGCAGCAGTTTTAGCTGGTGAATCTGTCCCAAGTTTGTAAGGTAGGAAGTAGCCAGAAGATCTCAGAGAGCGGACATGAGAAGGCATGCAGTAGCACTGAACAGGAAACTAATAACAAAAGCCATTATAATAACAACAACCACAAAGACAACTCAAGAGAAGGCAATTCAGAGAGAGTTTTTTAGCTAAATACTAGGATGGTCTCCCATCCAAGTACTAACCAGGTCCGACCCTGCTCAGCTTCACGAGATCAGACGAGATCAGGCGCGTTCAGGGTGGTATGGCCGTAGACACTAGGATGGTATCCAATGTATTTTCAAACTATTCTGCATTCTTATTGTTCCCATGTGACCTCTAAGAATCTAGATTTGACTATAATATTCAATGATGTTTAATTTTTTCAGAAACTGATTTTTATTAAATAAGTTCCTCCCAAGGATTCTAGCTAACATATATCAACTCTAATTACATATTTTTCTGATAGTTGTAGAAATGTGACTTTCAGCACCAAAATATTTTTGTTGTCTTTATTCTTTCAATCTTAAGTGGAAAACATTCTTAATTGTAGACTATCTCCCCTGAACTTCTCAAGCATTACTAAAAGTAATTTAAATCTAGTACTAATTAAATGTATTCTAAGACAATAAAAGTTGTAAAGGTTGTTGACAGTGATAATCACTGCTTTCTGGGGCCTTCACTGTTATGCTTATGATATACACTTGCATATGCTTCTTACTAGTAATGGTTTTTCTCCTGCTATCAGGATGTCAAGCTAACACGTCCATCTCTTGTCATAACGGCTCCTTGTATATACTAACTTAAGACTTGCAATCTGCTCTGCTCTGGGGAATAGAAGATCCAGGAGATTATTTGAATTGTGTGCAAAATAAGGATAAATGGGCTCTGGGGTGGAACCAAGTGGCCAGTTTCATCAAAAAGCTGTAATTTTTGGTCAAGTCTATTTTGTCTGTCCTAGGACTGATGTGTTTATCTCTTGGTTTTCTGCATCACTAGATGGATGCTATAAACAAGGCAGCCAGCTATGGAAAGGCAGCGTACGCGGTATATACTTTTAGTTTAAGCGATCGATAAAGTATTTTAACCAAAAATCTTTTTTAACCTACAACTTGCTATTGGTTATTGGTTTCAGAACTCATTTTTTCCTAATTTAATTGAAGCTGACCTCACAGAAACAACACAAAGTAAAAATTATAAACGTGAACCTGGTATGTTTATTTTCATAATATTTGATGTCATGATATGTGAGTGTGTGTTAAAAGTCTCTGATGCAACAACTGTGTTTCAGCACATACTGCTTGTTAAAGTAAAAGCAGAGCCACAAACTGGCACATCCACCTAAGGATAAAAAAAGACACACGTATATTACAAAGAAAATGGACAAGTCTCAAGAAAGTGCAACAGAAAAGCATACGTGCTTCAGTCTCACAAAATGTGATCTCTCTAGCTCAACAGTGATCATTTCTTCAATGCCTCTTTGTAATGCTTATTCTCACTGATCCAGATTTTTAATGTTGTTATTGTTCTCCCACAACACTTCTGAATGACTGAGTTCACAACGATAAAGTATTTGTAAACTCCCCAATGATAAGACAGAGACTTAGGTTTCAGTCTTAAGTCTACCAAGAATGAGTTGCTATCCTTGGTCTAGTTACTTAACTTTTTGGAATTTTAGTTTCTTTACCTGAAAAATGGTAAGATAAAATATACCCTCCAGTGTTTTCAAGGATCAAATAAAATACTCTTTTAGGTCCATAGCATCATATTTAGTACATAGTAGTAAAAGTTAAGTGTAGAGTTGAGTGAGATTCTAAGTCAGGCAGTCTGGACCCAGAGTTCCTGCTCATGATGACTGACCTAAGCTGCCACATACATCTGTATATCTTGAAGTTTCTTTCTACAAGGTCTGATATTAGATTTGCCCCTGCTTATTTCTAATAATCTTTTGGCCAAACAAAGCCATTCATCATTAGAATATTCAATTCCAAGGGCCTGTTATCCTTGCTAATGTGTCATCTATTGAAAACTGAAGGAACAGAGTGTGTATTCTATTTCAGTCAAAACCAAAAAAATGTTATATAAAACACCAGATGGCTGAGGAAAAACCCATGCAGAGTTCATTTCTTAGGATCTCTAAGATGCCACATATTCTTAATTAAAATCTCTTTAAATATGTTCTCTCAAATATAAGACATGTGTGTAAACTAGATTGTATTTGTACATTTTGGGGCACATTTGTGTATTTTATTGACAAATACCATACACATATGTCAAGTTACAGAAAGTAGATTATATTTCCCAATTTATCTATGAGGCTGTCAAATTAAAAAAAGTCAAGAGATTTATCAGAATCCAAATAAACGGCATGTACCATCTGACCACTATTCTATCAGAAAAAAAAAAAAAATGCTTCTAGGACTGGGAGTTTGCAAATTCTTGGCTGGCTCATTGCTTCTTGAATTTATGTATGGCACAGTTGGGAGAGCCACTTAAATCAACAGATACCACACTATAATCACTGAAGGCCATTCATTGGCTACATGTCCTACCGCATTTCTGTGATCAAAGTGCAAAGATACTCTTAAATATCAACCTAGAGAGAACTCTTCTCCCTTTCCCTTAAATTAACCCTTTACTAAAAAAGATGTAAACATCCAAATGAAAAAGAACAGTTTTCCTCTTGGAATAATTAAAGAGCATTGTTCTCTAACCGCCATAAAACATAGACAGTGGTTCTCAATCTGTGGGTTGCGTCCCCTCTGGGGGTCAAACGACCCTTTCACAGGGGTCACCTAAGACCATCCTGCATATCAGATATTTACATTATGATTCATAACAGTAGCAAAATTACAGTTATGAAGTAGAAACGAAAATAATTTTATAGTTGGGGGTCACAACATGAGGAACTGTATTTAAAGGGCCAGAAGGTTGAGAACCACTGGGTTAAGATAAGATGGCAAGAAATCAATTATATTTTAGCACTAATAACACTTAAAGTCACTAGAATTTCATATCACTTGCAAAATGGAGAAGTAGGAGGGCTATAGTAATTAAATATTGAGGCCTCACATATATACACATGTGCACTATAAAGTACTCTTTAGAGATTCCTTTTATATTTCTCTGCACATAGATATTATCAAAGGAGAATTCTTGATGCTAAACTTTAGAAGGTTTTAATAAAAATAATATCTTTCCATCTACATCACTTTGTTTAGGTATTAAGCCTTAGATTTAGAGATTGGCTCCGTATGTAACTTGGTTCAATAGAATCACAATATTTTAATTGGTTTATGGCTGTTGGACATATAATTGGAAATGTGAAACATAAGATGCTGAGAATGTCTTTTAAGACCCACCAGGTTGCCGAAACCGGTTTGGCTCGGTGGATAGAGCGTCGGCCTGCGGACTGAAGGGTCCCAGGTTCGATTCCGGTCAGGGGCATGTACCTGGGTTGCGGGCACGTCCCCAGTGGGGGATGTGCAGGAGGCAGCTGGTCGATGTTTCTCTCTCATCGATGTTTCTAACTCTCTATCTCTCTCCCTTCCTCTCTGTGGAAAATCAATAAAATATATATAAAAAAAAAAGACCCACCAGGTTAAACATTCATATCTAGAACTATTTTAATATAAAGTGTTAAGTTACTGAACTGATATTAGAAATTGGGCTCATATTTTAAGCTCTGATGTATTTATATAGTTTATTAAACAGGTTAGACTTGTAAAAATTTATCATAATGCAAAAATTATAAAATATATTAGTAACTACAGTACAAATAGATTGTGTTAAAGAACATGTAAGTGGTATAAATCAAGAAAATTCTCAGGAGTACTCTCATCTCACTAGTAGAGATCAAGGCTCCTATATTAGGAGGAAGTAAGATGTCTGTCACAACCTGGTCACACCATCACTCTGCCATCTTCTATTCACTAGAAGGGAGTCACTACGTCCAGTCCTCACTCAACAAGAAGGAAATTCAGATCCAACTTTGGGAAGGAGGACCTTTGAAGAGTTGTAGACATATTTTAAAATCAGCATATGTAACATTAAGATCTAGTACACAAAAATATATACAATATTAGTAGGCAGAGATACAGAGGAATATTTCTGGAAGAGGGAAGGGCAAAAGCAAAGATTTAAAGGCATGTCAAATCTAGAAAAGTAGATGGTGCTGGATGAGGCCAGTGATTCTGTGTCACTTACAGAATGCAAAGATACAACGGTGTATAATTATAAAAGAATGACATGGTCAGAATGACATGGTCATTGATCATTCTGGCAAGCGACCGTAGGAATACCGGAGAAAGCAGAATTGTTATGTAGCAAGATGAGTTAAAGGGACTGATGCAATTAACCCGAAAAGTAGAGAGCAGAACCTGGGCGGTAGCAATGGAGAGAATCAGGAGTAGGTAGATGTGGCAGAAGTCCAAAACTCTGCCTGATGACAAAACTGGAGGTATAAGATGAGAGAGGGAAGAATCACATGTGATTCTGAGATATTATGGCCTTGGTGTCTAAGAAAGTGATACTGCCTTTAACAGTGAGAAGACTGGAGAAAAACTTTAGTGAGCTTCATAAACTTCTGGCAACTGTTTGGACAGTCTGCATTTTGAAAGTCCAGTGCGCCATACAGGTAAAGACACTGGACCATGGGATTTAAAGGCCAATGTTCAGAAGCGCAGAGCTGTAAATGGCAGTAGTAGCTGAAGGTGTAGAAGTGGAAAGCAGGAATAAAATGTGGAGAGAGAACAGATTCAAGAATAAAAAAATCTTTTACGCATTCACTTGCAGGGAGACAGAAAGAGAGTTATCAAAAGACACTAAGAAACAATAGAAGTATAGGGAAAGAATGGAGACAAATACATGGAAACCAATGGTAAGAGAATTGAGGGTGAACGCTACTTACAGAGCAGTGGAAGAAACTGTGGGTCATTAGAGGGTCGCGGGCATGTCTTGACCACGTGGACAATAGAGGACTTTCTTAAGGGAGTATAACAGTTGAAAAGTAAGAGATAAAGAATGGCAGAGAGATGATAGTGGATGGAGGCAAGCAACACTATAGAGGAGTGTCATATTGGAAAGCAGAAAGGAAATAACCACAAATACAAATTAAAATTGTAAAATTCAAAGTAATTCAATTGGGAGGGGGGCAAAATCAGAGATTTTTATTTTTCCTTCTGAGAAAATTTTTAGAAGATAGCTGAAATTAGGCTTTCTTTCCTTTTTTTAAATCCTCATCTGAGGACACGCTTAGAGAGAAAGGGGGGGGGGAGGGAGAGAGAGAGAAAGAGAGAGAGAGAGAGAGAGAGAGAGAGAGAGAGCGCCAGACATGTATGGGAGAGAGAAACATTGATCAGTTGCAGGAGCACGAGGATCGAACCCACAACCCAGGCATATGCCTTGACCTAGAATCCAACCGGCAACCTTTCGGCGCACAAAATGATGCTCAACAAACTGAGCCACCCAGGCAGGGATGAAATTAGGCTTTCTAGGTGGAAAAATGGAAGTTTAAAGGACATCACCTGGGAAGTCCCCAATCAGGAAGGAAGCAATGGGGATTATCCAGGGAAGCAGCCCTTAGCGCTTGAGAAGAAAAATATTCAATCCAGTTTTAAATGTTAAGCCCCGTGATAAACAAGTGGAATTTTAAACATTATTTTTATCACTGTTTGTTTTTTTTATCATTACTATGGTTACATGAGTTGAATAGATTGTTACACAGGTAATGGCGATCTATATAGCAGCTTCTTCAGCAGTTTCCAGCCCAAAGGGAAGTTTTGGTTTGTGAAAGAAAATGTACACTTGCTGATTTTCATGCTTTTAAAGCTTTAAGAGTCAACTAATTATTGAATGGCTAGTGATCACACAAAAACAGTTGTGAGGCTTTCTTCATTTCTACAGGAAGAGTACCGCGACGTCCTCCTTATATTAGCACAGGTGTACCAAGGGGTGGGAGGAGAGGTAGGGATGAGTGAGGGCTGCGGGATCTGCCCTGGTGAGGAGGAGCATATTATTACTGATATTACTTACAACTGTCAGCACATGGTGTAATGAAAAGCAGACTGCATTTTGGTCAGTCTCAGCATTGTTTTTAAATTCCTTAGAGCCGATGAGCTTTCTTACTGCCTGCACCCAGGGTAAGTAGCTCCCAATGCGGCCTCTTTGTTATGCCATTGCTTACCAGTACAGGAAATCAATTACTTTATCATGGGAAAAGCCCTAAGTGAAAAAAGTCAGGAGGCACGTTTTTATACATAAGCTCAAGTATGATCTCAGTATACTACATATGTATATTCTATTTCAAAGGACTATATAAGGCATTATATATGCCTATACACACAAACATGCACATGTATGTCTCTTTCCATCTATTTATCTAATAAGGAAGAAAATTTCTAACTTGTATTTTCTTAAGCCTTCCCAGTACTTTTTCATATTTTCTACAAGGAATATGTGTACTCTAATAATAAAAAAAAAATCTTTACAATATACATTTGTTGAACTAATAAGTTGAACTAGTAAGAAAACAGAATAGTGTTTGCCAACAAATATTTTAAAGGTATTTTATCTATCTCAAAATTTTTCTACTTTGAAATTTCAGGAAGTATCTCTATAATACTCTGATACCTAAAAATTAAAAAAGTGGAGGGTAAAAATCCAGACCTTCTGTAAAACATAGGTCAGTCACATAAACGTCAATGCATTGGCAATATTTTATCTATATATTGACAGGAATTTTAGGGATAAAATAGGCAGGTTTAGGAAATCTTTGGAATAAAGAGGGTCCATGGGGAAGTAATGCATAAGTGAGGGCTTGGAGATGCCAGAAGGCATACATTCACAGAGAATAGAAAAGGTGCCACAGGAAAAAGGGCAAGGAAGACATACATTCACAGAGGATAAAGAAAAGTCACAGAGTATGGGGTAAAAGGAAACATACTTTCACAGAAGATAGAGAAATCCACAGATGCTGGAAAGTAGGAAACATGTTCACAGGAGATAGAGGAATGTTACAAGATAAGGGAGAGAGAAAAAGTGGGGCACCAGCGTGTTTTGGGCTTTGAAGCTGATATTTTGCAAAAGACTGACCAATTTAAAAAAGCACAGGGTCATAAAGTAGGGAAGGGGTCCAATTAGAAGGGAGCATGAAGAGACAAAGAACTACCCAGCCTTTACAAACCTTAGAAAAAGGGGCTTAGTGGGTTACCCTTTTGGGAACCTCTCCCTACGTGGGAGTCTGTATTTGCTTCCCATAAATTTCCACCCTTTTATTAACAAGTACTTTTAATCCGTGAATTTTATTTTTCAAACTTTGTGAGCAAGAACCCACAGGGGGGGATCTGCTCCCTGCACCCCATGTTGCAATATCTCACATAAATCTTTTACCATGCCCCCCAAATATTAGACTTCACTTGAAGTGTTTCTTTTTCCACCTGTATGACCTAATAGCATGCTTTGTACATAGTAGGGATTCAATAAGGAAATATAGAATTAAACTATGTATACAAAATATCCCAAAAATGTGCATGCACACTGTAATAGCTGATACCTCAATTTGAAAAGGACATGTATTTTAATAAACTTTGTAATTATTCAAAGTGTCTATATAAATTTTTGGGGCACTCTATATGTAGTTGAAACTTTTTGTACAGAAATAAACTTTGTTGACTTAAAATCAAATAATTAAGACATTTCAAATATAGCTTTACGACCCCAAAAATCACCTTCCTTGAGACACAGAATTACATATGTAGTTATATTTCTCAATTATATTATTGAATATAACATCAATAGCAGGAATTGATGGTATATTCTCAAGAAGAGATTGTGTTTTACATTTAATTTTAGTTGACTCCAGGCTATTGTTAGCCTGTCAGTGAGCATTATCCCATATAACCTGTTTTCTATTCTCCTCTACATTTTAGCTAACCAACAAAATGTTAATATGTCCTACATCAGGTTTGATGGCCTCACTGACTTACTCAAAAACATTTCATGACTTCCCACCATCCATATCCACAAAGCTGGGTTGAAGAACCTTCACAATTTGAACTGTCTACCTCTCTTACCAACCCCCACCTTCCTTTTCCGATCCACTTATACTCCCCTCTCATCCCATCTTTAAAAATGCCCAACTCTCCACCATACATCTCCAGTCCTCAAAATGTATTCTACCGAAATGATTTACGAAAAATCATGAAAAGGTGATCACCCCAGTGATAGCTTCCCAGTTTCTTATTCTGTCTTTCACATCCCTGACCCAGCATATGGGAGTTGCTTAATAACTGCCTTTGGGAGGCTCTGTTTCTCAGGAGGTTATATAATCTGTTTTATTAGGTCCTGGGTCAGCATCCAGTCAGTCTTCTTCTTATCTCACACTCTGTATTTACCCATTCCTCTGTATCTGAATCATATGCAAGTTATTTTTGATACCATCCATCAGAATCAGGACTGATCTGTGTTTAGATTCTAAGTGAACCCTAATCTCTACTTAGACACATCTGCAGGTCTTGGTGGCTGGGGTAATACTGTCAACCACCCCAAGGCTCCGGTGACAATGATAAAGCCTCTGTAGCTTGGCCTCTGTGTCTGCTTCCTCATCCAAGCCTCCGCTGACTCTGACACCAACTTCGAATGACATTGCCAGCATTCCAATTGCTTAAGCCAAAAATTTTGGAGCAATCTTCTATTTTTCAACTTATTTGACATCCACATTTCACTGCCTTCAAAATATACCCCAAATCCAACCATCACTGAGCATCTGAGACATATTCATCTCACACTTGAATTGTCTTAATAGCCTCTGCTATTCTTAAGCTTCTCGAGTCAATTTTCAAAACTGCAGCCAGATGTATCCTTTTAAAACAGCATATTTGAAATGGATCATATCTCTCTTTTGCTCAAAGTTCTCCAGTGACTCCCCATTAGACACAGAGCATAAGCCAAGGTTCTTATAATGGCCTGTGAGGACCTCCATTTACCTCTCTAAACCCACTTACTCATCTCCCCTTTGCTTCCTGGTGTCTAGCAGTTGTTATCCATATATATATATTCAGGCTGGTGTGCTCTGCTGGCAAATAGATGCATGGCTCACTCTCTCTTTCCTCAAATCTGGACTCCAGTGTCACTTTCTTGATGAGACCTACTCTGATAACTCTATCTAAAAATACACCCTCCCCCCCTCCCCGCAACACACCAGTCTCAAGCCTCCTTCCCAACCATATTTATGATTTGTTTTTCTCCACAGCAATCCTCATTTATTATGCTTATTATCTCCCTCCCTATTTGTATGTAAGTTCCATTCAAAGGTATGAGTTTTTGGTATTTCATTCTCTTATATATCCCCAGAGTTTAGAACGGAAGGCAGTAAATAAATATTTGCTGGGTGAATGAATAGCCTGCCTTCCCTTTCCCTGTAAGGCATCCCCGCTTCCCCTCACAGTTGAACCCAGCAGAGGCCAAAAGACAACTTCACTGTCTGAATGTCCTCTTACTTTTTTGAATCGTCCCTATATTTGAACTCCAAAAACCCATTCCTCTTCAGTGCCCCCTACTTTGCATTCTAGGTGCTATACCTCATCTACTAATTATAATTGTATCTCAGTTCCAGGTTTGTTGTTTCTGACTTCTACTAGCAACCTCATATTATCCTTGTGCCTATCTCTTTTAGAAACTAAAATACTTCTACATCACCAACTGGTCTCAATCCCAGAGCCTCTCAACTAGGTCCTCCAATACCTCTATTTAGGAATATGTAGTCATTATTACTTTGCAATTATCACCATCTTGGATCATTACCACCGACTAGGTCACATCTACCACAAGAATGCAGATTATTCATCTGTAAAATATGAATGATGAAAGTATGTATGTCACAGGATGGCTGTGAAGGTCAATTTGGTTATGACACATAAGTACTCAATAAATATTACCTGTTACTCTTTACTAGCCATTAAATCCACTACACAGAATCAGAAGGCAATTCCCCTGCTGATGATAAAAGCAAACCAATTTTTTCAAAATAATTTGAAGAGGGACTGTTTAAAGACCTGAATAATTGATGTAGAAGGATATACCACATGATGAATTTGTGGCAACCCTAGAAGAGCAGGCAGAATCCTTAAAATACAACATGTCAGTCTAGTGTTCCAGTTCTCATCATCTCAGAAAGTCTCCCATAGCTCACCTCCCTGATATTTTACATCTCATAAGGCGGACAGATAAGGAAAGCTAAATGCCCTTATTCTTATGAAAGTTAACTTTTGATAAGATGCCTCAAGGTGTACCTGAGGCCCTAAGCTTATCATCACATTCAGTTGCAAGCTACATTTTATTTATAACATTTTAAACAAGAATTCCTACAGAGTCAAATTATCTCCTCTTCCTCCAGGTCCCTTTTGCTCCCTCCTGGAATACCACTTGTCCGCTTTTCCTGTGCAGGATTATTTTTTCTGACTTGGCCCTAAAGGCATCTGCATTTGTAAGACTGCTCAGTTCAAGCCTTATGGAATTTAGGTGTTATTTAGACATTAGGAAAACTCTGTTTTACAAACATAATGTTTTATGATGACAATTAGCATTGTCATTCCAACAAACTACTAAAGACATGTCATCAGAAAAATATTACACAATTCCATAAGTAGTTCAATAAATATTTGGGTTTTATTTTAATTCTGTGACCGAAAGGAAAATAAATAAGCAGAAATAGTCATAAAACATAAGCTCTCTGCTTTAGAGATCTGAGAAGTCACACATCTAAATTTTTTCCCATAGTCAGTAACAATCCTCAAAGTTGAATAGAAAGACTGTACCTGCCACCCATATGCAGTTCCTATAAGAATTGTTTCTCACAGCTTATTTTTTTGGGGGTGGGGGGTGGGGAGAGTGAAATTAAAGAGTATCAAAGGATAATAACTGATCAGAGAAAACTGTATTAAAAACATTTCCCTTGCCAAAACCGGTTTGGCTCAGCGGATAGAGCGTCAGCCTGCGGACTGAAAGGTCCCAGGTTAGATTCCGGTCAAGGGCACCAATAGGAGGTGTGCAGGAGGCAGCTGATCGATGTTTCTCTCTCATCGATGTTTCTAGCTCTCTCTATCTCTCTCCCTTCCTCTCTGTAAAAAATCAATAACATATATTTTTAAAAAAACACAAAAAAAACATTTCCCTTAATCAGATAAGTCATATGTACTCTAAAATAACTCAAATTTTAAACTGTTTACCCCCCAACAATAATAGAGGTATAGATTAACATTATCAAGGCAGTGTTTCTGATAAATTTATTGTCCCTAATAACAATCATAATTTTTTTTAAGGGTAAATTCTTTCTCAAGTTGCCAATTTTCAAATGAAATTCTGTTAAAAATAAAAATCATAGGTGATCTTTAGCTTTTAACTGATAACACACTGGTAAAACATCTGAAACTCATGAATTACAGATGACTGTAGTGTGCAACCAAGTTAAAGGTCTCATTTAATAAAATCTTTTTTTTCTTAACCTTGAATTTTTTTGCTTCAACAAAGCATAAAATGTAATCTCTATCAAGAAATCATAGTTTTTTTGCTCACTAATTATTATACTCCTTAAATAATATTATCACTTTTTGAATTATATCAAAGATATTTAGCAACTAGTGATAATATTTCATAAACTTGTAGTTATTTAAACCAAATTTTGATAACAAATGGTAGGTCTATAATAAATATGAACTTTAAAATTTTTCAAAACCTTGTTCTTTTTCATAAATATAAAACCCTTGTATAATGTCTTTATTTAAAAAGCTAATACAATGATCACTTTTAAAATTCTAGATGAAAATGGAAAGATTATTGTTTTCTTTTTGTCTATAGAACATGCTCACCCTCTCTTAGCTTTTCATCAGATCTCTGCAGTTTTTTAGATCATCAGAACTTTAGGAAAGAAAGTATAGTTTAGAATGTTTTCTTCCATACCTGCCTGCTTTCCATAAAAGAGGATGCCTTTTTAGCACATTCTGAATATAAAATATTCTATATCTAAGCCATCTTCACAGTAGATCTTATTTTCAATCAATATACTTATGTTGAATCAATATTTTCCCAGTTTGAACTTCCTACAAAATAACACTGGGGAAATGCTGTGTTGCTCTATAGCTAATGCAGGGTACATAATCATTATGATACTTCAGAAAGGTGTTTAAGTATTTTCGGGAATAGTCATTTCACAAAAGCTAATAATCCTAGATGGCATTCCTAGTAACATACTGTCTTGTTCAATACTGAGCTTTTAAGAACAAACGCCTAGCCGTGGCCAGTTAGCTGGTGAGAGCATCATCCTGATGTGCCAAGGTTGCGGGTTTGATATCCAGTCAGGACACATACAAGAAACAACCAAAAATGCATAAAAAGGTGGGAAAACAAATTGATGCTTCTCTCTCTCTCTCTTTCTCTCTCACTCTCTTCAATTAAAAAATTTAAAAGAACAAATTCCCAATCACTGTGATGCAAAAATACAGACTGATGGATTATTTTTCTTAACTAAATAAAGCTCTGGAATGATGTGGTAAGAGAAGGAGGAAGTGCAGGAGGAAGAGGAGAGGAGGAGTTGTCACCTCAACACCATTCACAGGGTATTTAATGTGTGATAGGTGTCATGTTAGATATGTCATCTATTTCATGCTATTCCTGCAAGGATTGTATAAAATATTAGGATCTTCATTTTACTGTTGGGAAAAATAAAGCTCAGGGAGATTGAGTATAACGTCTAATACAAATGGTCATTTGAGACTCTAAGATTCAGAGTCTTTCACACCATTCCATGAATCCTCTTTTTTAAAAAGCATCATTTGGCCCAGCCAGCATGACTCAGTGGTTGAGCACTGACCTGTGAAAGTCACAGTTCAATTCCAGGTTAGGGCACATGCTTCGGTTGCAGGCACAATCCCCAGTTTGGGGCATACGGGAAGCTGATCAATGATTCTCTCTTGTCATTGGTCATTAATGTTTCTATTTCTGTCTCCCTTTCCCTTCCTCTTTGAAATCAATAAAAATAATTTTAAAAAAGAAAGCATCATTTCAATTTGGCAATTTAAAAAAAGAGAGACTACAGCTTTGTTATCAAATCAGTCATGCAAGCCCAAAACTCCATCTTGCAATGAAGTTAAAGAGTCCTTACATGCTATCTTCTTTCCCCTCTCCTCTCCCTTAAGTAACTGTGTTGAAAAGTATATATTTGATGTTATCATGGTTATAGGTAGTAGTGGAGGGAGTGTGTGAATGGATTGAGGAGAATATGGAATGTGGTATCTCTCTGTATAGCACCAGAAGTTTGGCATAGAAAGGGTATTCCCATACACAGCAACAACAGTTACATGGCAATGTCAGTTTTAACAGGATACCCTCCTTCCTCTCTCTCTCTCCCTGAATAAATAAATACACACACACACACACACACACATATATATCATATACACATTAATATATATTAACAAATAATGCATTGTATTCAGAGAAGAGATGTTCAAATTAATAGAAAAAGATAACAATGTCATTAAATCTCACTAAGCAAAATATATTTTCTGGCAGCAACTAATTTTGACTCACATTCAAAGAATAAAAGTATTCACAGTGAGAGATGGAATAGGGAGGGGGCAGAGAGGAAGTTCTTAACCAAAACTGCGATCATTAGGAGAGAGACAATTGCAGTCCAAGAAAGATGAATAAACAAATATCGTTTAGTTGGGCAGGATATGGTTGCAAATTAATGCAGACGGAAGTGACACACTATGACACAATAAGAATTATTCATCAATGAACTAATTCAGCAAGGAGTATAACATATTGAAATAATCTTAAATTGGTAAGCACTATGAGAGATTTAGATAGGAATATTAGATTTAAAAGACATTAAAGTGCTTTGTTTGATATATTTCACTAAATAAATAAAGATACCTGGGGAGATGCCATAACTTGTTAGTGGTAGAGCCCTGGTGATCAAGCCTCTAATCTAGTACTATTTTTATAATACCAGTCAAATCCCAGGAAACGCCCTATCATCTGTTCACCTTCCCAGTTGCAGCCATGCGACAAGCTGGTAGTTAATGTTTCTCTGTATTACTAATAACTCCCTAGGCCATAACAGACACACCCAGGAACACTGACTCAGGGAGGAAACAAGACCTGAACTCAGGAGAGGCGGTACAGAGCACCTCAGGAATTACTGTGCCCTAATTCTCACTAGACTTTTGCTTATGTATCTTCTTGATTTTATATTTCACAAGACTAAGATTCACATCTCATAGAAGCAGCTAGCCTAGAATTAGGAAACAGAGAGGCAAATAGCATTCTGGTTAGACATTTACATATTCAAAACTATCAAAAGTTATAATGCATGGATATCTACCACTGAGTGCCTAGAAAAAGAATTACTTTCATGAAAGATGACTTTAGAGTAATTAGAGAGGATACTTTCATAAGAGGTATTCATAGTAATTAGGAATACATGCATATATCATCTTGGGAACAACTCTTGAGAGACAAATAATTATCTGGGAAAGTCTTGCTAGACGCTATCAGACTTTACAAAGTTGACCCAAATATGTCAACTGCATAGTGAAAAATAAAAATAGGTTAGAAAAAGGGTCAGTAAATCAAAATATGGCCTTTTTAGGGCACAAGTAAGATGTTACCTACAATTGGAGTTTCCCAAAGGAAAATTCTCAAATATTATATAAACATACATAAGAAATAAAAAAAAGCAAAGGGGGAAAAAAAGCAACCGTCTAAACAACTTCTAAGTGACAAGGGACAAAAATGAAAAGAATCAATAAGAACAAAGCTATGATTTTCTAAAATATTATAAAGACTATATTCTTCTTTTAAAAGCAGATGATTTAATGATTATATTACTTAAAGTAGAAATTGTGAAGGTTAAGAACATAACCTCATTTAAATTGGAGTTAGGAGGGCCTACAGGGGAGTTCTCATGCACTACCTCTCCTTGTCAATCCCATCTCTAACAGGAAGATGTTTTTCTCCTACTACTCCAGCAGGAAGAGGGATTGTCTCCTGGCCCAACAACCACTCAGCCAATGACAGACTATTATAATTCAGCCAATGAAAAGCCACTATACTTCGAACTCTCATTTTCCTCCAATGGACTCTATTTACAACATCACCTCTGAATCCCCCATTCCCTCTATAAAAACATATTTGTCTCCTTTTTACTCTGAATTTGTGCATGGTTTGCCATTAGACCATGTGTCCCAAATTGCTGTGTATTTCTGTCCCTGAATAAACCCATTTTTGCTGGAGAAATCTGGCTATCTATTTAAGGTCAACCCATCAAATGCATATAAATTAGTGAAATTCAAAACAAAAATATTTCCAGTAAAGATAAATAAGATATAGTATCATTTTAATTTACTTTCTCAAGGGATTAGAATGTTAACTTGGTGGTTATGTTCAGACTTCAGATGTTTGGATTGATAGGAAACTTGCTTTTGGATTCTTTTTATTATTTTAAGATTTTTCAATAACATGGCATTTATATTCAGAGTTCCTTATCTCAATTGCAAACGGAATAGTGAAAATGGATTTAAATTTTTCTCTGAGATGGCTTGCTGGTTCTGTTTGCTGGTTTAGAGCCCTACTTGTTTGACCTCAGACCTCCACAGTTGCATAATGTTGATTACCAAAAAATATATCCCTGAGAAATTTGAGGGCATGTAACTTTCTTCTATCTATTAAAATATAGAAAACAGTTCAAAATCAGAAAGTTTATCCTGATAACTAATAGGCTTCCACTGACTCTGAAAGATTATAAGAAAATAGCTTATCTGCTAAGCAAATGATAGTCATGAAAACTGTGCTTAATCTTTAAAAAGCAACGTGTTCTGACAAGCTTTAATTTCATAGTACTATTTGCTCTTATTTAAAAAATTTATCACAGGAGCTTGTCCAGTATGGGCTAGTAAATAGTCTAAAATCTTGGAAAAGAGGGTCAATAACCTCAAAAATCTTTAAAATAACAAAGATCTTAAAAATCCTATCTAATAAAAGACAAAAATGGTAATTGACTGTACCTTCGCTACGCTTCCCATTGGCTAATCAGGGCGATATGCAAATTAACTGCCAACAAAGATGGCGGTTAATTTGCATACTAGGGTCCAAGAGGTGGAGCCAAACGTACCCGAAGCCTGCCGAGCCGTGAGGCCTCACGGCCCCGGGATCAGCAGAGCCGCGAGGCCTCACGGCCCCAGGATCAGCGGAGCCGCGAGGCCTAACCACCCCGGGATCAGAGGAGCAGTGAGGCCTGACGGCTGCAGGGGGGCGGGGGGGGGGGCCGGGGAGAGCTCTGGCCGGAGCCCAGCCAGAACGAAGGCCTGGGTCCTGGGGTGCCAGAGGAAAACTGGTGCCAGCATCCAAGGGAGGGAAGGCCTATTGCATGAATCTCTTCGTGCAACAGGCCTCTAGTATTTAAATAAATATAGTGACATAAAGACATTTCCAAAAATACTTCAGAAATATATATGCCATCCATATTATAGCTCATGTGACCTCAATATTTATTGCAACTGGGGAGAAACTAATATATTTTTCAATGCTTTGAAGGGAAAAACAACACTAAGTTATCTATTATGATATACATTCAATTGCAATGTATCAATTTGCAGAGTTAACATAATTATCTCTGCAAACTGAATAAAGGTAAAAATTCTTTCTTATTTTATGTCACTTTGATTTGGTGTAAGATAAACATAACATTATACCACAGTTTTCCAGTATGGACTTCAAGTTCCTCAGCTCATTAATGTACATCAGAGTTCCCAGCAGACAATGACCAGACAGAGAATATATTACTTTCAGAGTTTCTCTAAATAAATAGCTGCCACATTAAAAAGAATATATATCTCAAATGGTCATGATTAGTGTTCAGTTTCCAGTTAGTGCTAGCCCAAGAACTCATAAGACCTACTCAGTTTCATTTTGTGTCACAGAAGTGCAATGCCCCATAGCAAACCAGCTGTGGTGTAGGTTGATGAATTCTAAGTTTACTCTTCACTAATGTATTTTGAATTTTCAGTTAACCAAACAGTGGTTCAAAAATATATTGTGTCCCCAAACAGAAATTAGCACATGTTGGTACTTGATATTTGTTATTTTACCTTTAAAAGGACTCATATATATATCCTTGACTTTTGCTCTGTAGTTTTACAAAATACAATTGTACAATTTTTTCACAGAGCATAAGAGAGTACAATTTTAAAAATACTCATGCTTCAGTTTGGGAAATTGAACTGATTGTTCAACTCATTCAATAAAAGTTTGGACACCTACCGTGTGCCTGATTCTATAGCTAATTTTTAACAACTGAAATAGATTAGTGCTTTCTTTAATGTAGTTCTGCTAAAGGAGTTAACACAGCAAAAACATCAAGTTATTTGAGAGGTTTTGGGGAAAAACACGTTACTTTTGCAAAGCCTACATTTGACATCAGCCTCAGAACATTGTGTCTCCCTAAAATGATTGCAAAGCTTTTAGTTGCTTCTCTTACAATCTACAGTGTCTTGTAGATTTCAGGGATCTTGGTTTTACATACTTCATAAATGCATACATTTCACATATTTCTGTATCTTACTGACATGGAAGAAAGCAACTCCATGTATGTGTACATCCTAAGAACCTTTTTAGATCTAAATTTATTTATTATATAGTATCTGTAACTAAGAACTAGACACTTTATAGCTTAAAAACCCGTAGCTTTTTTGTCCATACACTTAAAAATGCTAGAGTGATCTCAGGAAACACTTTAGAACCTTTTGTTATAGTCTCCATAGTGCCTATCACAGTGCTGAATACATAGATAACTCTCAGTAACTTCTATTTAATTAATTTAAAGAAAATTTGTACAGTTTAATATGAGCTCTAAAATAGAGTTTCTAGATTTATAACCCAACATAAATATTTAATAAAGAAGACCAAGGCCCCAAAAGGGAAGTACCTCAGGACCTTCCTTCAGAATTTTACATGATCATGCTTGATTTTATACCATTTCCCCACAACTCAGGAAATAAGTAAGTAAATCTATGATTTATTTACCAGTGTAAACCATATCTACAGAAAAAATTAAGGCACAGTCCTATTAAAAACAAAGAAATTTTCACCAGATTTACCAAAAACATATCTCTTTTCAGAGATTAAGGAAAATTTAAGTGTTTTGAACTTTATAAATATGTCAAATCATCTCATTCACAGTCCCTAGATCTTAGCCTTCATAGACATATGGTCTCCTGTGTGTACATATATTATGAAGAGAATGAAATCTCTACCATTAGCAGGGACCTCACAACTCTCTCAGATATTTGCAAGATATAAAAAGTGCAATCTTCCCATGTATCCATATGTATATTTCCTAAAAATAACAGGCATGGTTCATACATATGGAGAATATTTTAACATGCAAATGTGGTATACTATTCTGGTGCTTTCCCACAGTTTCAGAGTTTTCATTTAGAAATAGAAATAGTATTACCTTTCTGGCTTCTTTTATCATTTTCCGAATAGTTTCCTTAATTGTAAGTAGCTGTGCTCTTGGTGGATGAAAGAGGAGGTCTATGTGGGTACCCCCTAAGAGTCCCGGCATCACATATGGCCAGCCTAAGTCAAGATCCGGAGCTTCCACATCAGATTCAATGGGCCAATAAGTCCCTGAAGATGAGGTATCATCGCAGGAATTGTCAGTACCATGGGTTGTACTTTGTGCAATTTTCTGGACATTTTTCAAAATATAATTAATTTCTTCCTCAGCTAGAAAGTCTGATACTCGCTCCTTGGCAAGAAATTCTTGGTATGCTTCTAGCCCATGTTCAATCAGCGTATCAATGGCTACGCGATACCATTCCTTGTAGTGAGGCTCAATGTAATTGTCAGATTTACACTCATCATTCAATGAGGACAGCAACGACGAAGTCTCCATGCTGGCAAGTGCTTGACAACAGCACTGTCAAATGTCCATTTGTGCAGCAGCAAGAGGTATCTGGGTGTTTGAAAAGGAGAAAATTAAGATCAGTTAGTGCTCTGTAATCAAAGTTTTTTTGTTTTTTTTTGAAGAGGGAGGTCTTTTAAAAAAAAAAAATCAAACACATATTTTATTGATTTTTTACAGAGAGGAAGAGAGAGGAATAGAGAGTCAGAAACATAAATGAGAGAGAAACATCGATCAGCCTCCTCCTGCACACCTCCTACTGGGAATGTGCCTGCAACTAAGGTACATGCCCTTGACTGGAATCGAACCTGGGACCTTTCAGTCCACGGGCTGACGCTCTATCCACTGAGCCAAACCAGTTAGGGCTGTAATCAAAGGTTTTATAACCCATGTCAATTATTAGTTTTTACATTTACTCATTTCCATGACCTGTGGGTTAATATGACATACATTTCATATCAAAAGTGGCATTAATTGCACTATAATTCAAAAACTACCACAAATAGATTTTTTTACAGACTATTCCTTGATTTTCCATTTCAGGCCTCTACTTCCAGTTTTTCACCTAAGGAAATACACATTTCTTCTCTCACATCCAGAGAGTCCATCCTTCTTAGCTTTAATCTGATACTACACAAGGTAGCATCAGTTTCTATAAGCCTATTTGATGCTAATATATATATATATATTGAAATCAGTACCAAGCCAGCCATTAATGTAAGTCTTCACTGAGTACTTGTTATGCATATAAGCACATACTGATGAAACATAAAAATCACAAAATACTTGCTTTCCAGGAATTTAGTAATTATCAGAAGAGGCAAAATGCACACACAAAGCTGTTTGTTACCGCTTTGAACACAGCCATATATTGCTAAGGGCCAAAATGAGTACTGCCTGCTGTCAATGCCTTCAGATAAAAGCAAGTAGAAATCTAAATGGAATACAGGAGTTATGGATATCCCTTTGTAGGGTGTGGGCTTCAGCTGAACCTGGGGTACTAAGTAAGAATACAATCACGTGGTAAGAATGAACATTTTCATCCCACACAAGACTGAAAAACACACAAAAAGCCCAGAACAGGTATGAGCTTGTACATTCAGGACTTAGTGAAAAAACGTGGTCTGCTAGAAAGCAGGTTCCTTTGAGTAGGAGTAGGAGATAATGCTGAATAGCCACAACAGAGCCAGGTGTGGAGGGACACAGGAGATTTCTGTGACTCCACAAAACTTGTGTTTAAAACAATTAGTCTGGCAGTGGGGAGTGGAGGAGAGACAAGTATCTAGTCTTTCAGCATTCAAATACCCAGTGAAGAAGCGACAAGTGTATTCAAGAGATGATTCAAAGCAAGAACTCCTGGGTTTTGATAGTTTGACAGCATAGAGGTAGTGAAGAAATTTAAGACATTAAGATAATCCAGGGTTCTCTCCCAGGAATCAAAATCTTCCCATTCAAGCTCACACCTCATCCTTCACAAAGCCCCACAATGAATGTTATGCATTCAATCACTCAGTGTGTGAGATACTGGATTGGACTTTATCTCATTCAAATAAGGGCCTTTCCAGGTTTTGAAATCATGATCTCCATTGTGTGGATTGAAATAAAGTACAACTTGATGATGTGCTACAAGTCCCAAAGGGCTAATTTGACCAAAAACGTCTTTGTCAGTGGCCTGGCCCTAATTTCATTTTTTAAAATAATTTTAAAAAGTTTCCAATTACAATTGACATACAATATTATGTTAGTTTTAGACATTTATATAACTTACAAAGTAATCACTCGGTACGTTTAGTACCCATCTGAAGCCATACATAGTTATTAGAATGCAGGGTGGGGCAACATTAGGTTTACACGTTTTCGTATGGAAAGCCTGGCCCTAACTTTATTTATTTATTATTTTTTTAAAATATATTTTATTGTTTTTTTACAGAGAGGAAGGGAGAGGGATAGAGAGTTAGAAACATCGATCAGGTGCCTCCTGCACACCTCCCACTAGGGATGTGCCCGCAACCCAGGTACATGCCCCTGACTGGAATTGAACCTGGGACCTTTCAGTCCGCAGGCCGATGCTCTATCTACTGAGCCAAACAGGTTAGGGCTTGGCCCTAACTTTAAATTGTCCACTGAACTCAGCCTTTTCAGACTCAGGCCTACCAAATTTCAAATCAGATTTGGGAGGGTAACCTAGGAACTATTACCATTTGTTTATTCCTGAGCTGACAATATGTAACAGAAGCCACTAATCATACAAAAAGGTTGGAAAGAAATGGACAATAGGGACACAAGTTTCGTTGGGCAGGAAAGGACCAAAAATGATCCAGCATTTACTAGGCAGAGCTGAGGAGCAAAATTAAGAGTCCACTTTACTATTTCAGCGGAGACGATCCTTTCCCTATCTCTAGGCTCAGAATTTTCACCGTCACTCTAAAAATATCAAGAACCTAAAGATTAAATCTGACATAAGAGTAAAGACAGAATATGTTCATGCTACTGGCATATACTGGGTAGAGGCCAGGGATGCTGCTAAACACACATGACAGCCACCCATATTAAGGAACTAACTGGGCCAAAATGTCCAGGGTGCCAAGGTAATCTTCAACTTGCTCACTTCATATGCATGGCATCATACTACTAATTAATGACCTTTCAATGTTCATTAAAGTTCTGTTACATGTAATATCCATTTGTAACAAAGAAAAAAAGGTTTGGATCTACTTAACAGAATCAATCCATTTGATTAAAGTATACTTCCCTAAGGTTTAGTGAGGTGTGATTTTCATTTAGTAATTCTAGACCATGACAGGACAAGCATCCAGTGATTACATGAAAATCACATGTATTATCATGAAAATCAAATGATAGGTAACTGCTGGTTGTTAAAACACACACACACACACACACACACACACACACACACAAACAAACACATTATGTTTTCTCAGCACTTATTTCTTAATTTTAAAAATTTAACTTTTGAATTCCCATAACATGTGGTATTAAAAACCCATTACCTATTTGGAAGTTAAAATGCATAAAGTACTTTTAAAAAATGTGTTTGTTTTTGAGCTTCATCTATGCAAAATATACTTTACTACTGTAAAAAATTATTTCTTGAACTATGGGTAATCCAAGAAATCAGAGGGCAAGAGAACTATAAATACAAAATAAAACCACAAAGACATAGTTGAAAAGTTAATCATGGAAGATACAATTGAAAATGAGAAAAAAGCAAAACGTTATAGGCCTAACCAAATAGCAATGCCAGATACAAAACCGAAAAATACATGATAAAAAAAAAACCCTTCCATGCCCTGGGCATGGAAGTTGAGATAGCCTGTACAAGGATTAAGATAAGAAATAAATACACTTGATATTGTCGTGCTAAAGAAGTAATACTCTGACCACTGTCTAGAGTTATGCATAAATTTGCATTTCTAGAATAACCAAAAACAAACCAAAGGCTGTTTTGTTTAGGAACAATCTATAAAGAAATTTTAAAGGAGAACAGCAAGGTAATGGCACTTGCATGAA
Source organism: Myotis myotis (assembly GCF_014108235.1). Lineage (NCBI taxonomy): Eukaryota > Metazoa > Chordata > Mammalia > Chiroptera > Vespertilionidae > Myotis > Myotis myotis. The sequence continues at coordinate 75,702,169 of NW_023416379.1, forward strand.
TGGGTACTGCAATAAAATAGCACTTGTATTTAGACACAGACTTAATTTGAACTCTTGAGAGTTCAATCACTGAACATTTGAAGGGCTTAAATTGAGGGCAAAAATTAATTGGGTATACTTTTAGACATATAAAAGCACATTATTTTATTAATAACCATTAAATACTCTTAGAAAGTACATGAACATACATGATAGAGTTAATGAGTAGAGAAAAATAAAATCTTGCTATGATGGAAAAGCTGAACAAACTGCCTGGCTCACCTGCTAGTTAAGTGACTCATTCCAGGAAAATAGTTTTGTATAGAAAGAGTTCACATCCATGCCTCAAAACCGTTACAGATTGCACTTGATATTAAATGTTTAATGCCATTTTTGGAAAGTATAATTTCCAAACATTGAATATGTAAATACAAAGGATACAAAACAAAGTATAAAAAAATTAGATTTCAAAACAGTTTGGCAGTTTCATTTATAAAACTAAATATGCAAATGCTATGTGATACAGCAATTGCACTCTTGGAATTTATCCCAGAGAAATAAAAAAAATGTACCTTCACTCGAAAACTGTCCATTAATGTTCTAATGGCTTTACTCGTAACAGCCCCAACTAGAAATAACTCAAATGTCCTTCAAGAGGTGAATATGAAACAAACTGTTGTACACTCATTCTACGGAATACTAATCAGCAATAACATGAACAAGCTATCGATCCATGTTATAGCCGCCCTAGATGGATAGCCAGAGAACTGTGCTGAGTTAAAGAAAAAAAAAAAAAAAAGGAAAAGAAAAAAAATCAATCCCCAAAGATTAGATGCTACATGATTCCATTTATATAATATTCTTGAAATGACAAAATTATAGAAATGGGGATCAGATTAGTGGTTGCCAGGGTTTACTCACTGAGTCATTCTAAGAAAGGTGTGTAGAGGAGGGAGAAAGAAGTTACTCCAAAAAGGCAACAGGGATGATCTTTGTGTTGATGGAAATGGTCTGTACCTTGACAGTATCAACGTCAATGTACTGATTGAGATATAATATTATGGCTTTTGCAAGATGTTACCACTGGGGGAAACTGAGTAAAAGATACAAGGAAGCCCTAGCTGGTTTGGCTCAGTAGATAGAGTTGGCCTGTGGACTGAAAGGTCCCGGGATCAATTCCAGTCAAGGGCACATGCCTGGGTTGCAGGCTCAATCCCAAGTAGGGGGCATTAAGGAGACAGCTGATCAATGATTCTCTCTCATCATTGATGTTTCTATCTCTCCCTCCCTCTCCCTTCCTCTCTGAAATCAATAAAAATATATATTTTTTAAAAAGATACAAGGAATCAACTGAAATATTTCTCTCAACTGCCTGTGAATTGACAATAATCTCAAAATAGGAAAGTTTAGAAAACAAATATTAATGAGCAATTTCATGGACCTTGAATAGAAAAACACACACAATATATAGAATCGAGAGTGAGAGCTTATTTGTAGGGTCAGACTGCCAGGTTCCAAGCCAGCTTGCCCAATTACAGTGAAGCTCTTGGACAGGTCACCAATGCCCAAAGCCTGGGTTTGGTCATGTGTAGAAAGAATAACAGCAGTCTTCACCTTACTGAGTCATTGTAAAGAGTATATGAGGTAAATCACTTAAAGTAAATGCTATTAACTTTATTATTTTACATTTAAACAACCTATTAAAGTAAAATTGCCATAAAGACATAAAAATGTTTGATCATAAAGGTCTTTTTAAGATTCAAAAGAAGATAATGATTCTGTCATACCATTAACATTATCACTCGCTATTTTAGCAACTGAAGTATTGAATAAACAGCCAAACCTAGTGTCAATTTGTTTATGGTTTTTGATCTGATATTCACTGAGAAGTCTTCTGAAATAATAAGTCAATGGGAAAATGTTTCAAAGAGAAATGACACTGTTCTTAAATCACAAGTAGTTTGAGGTTATAATTACTGTATGTAACTAGTGTGCAAGCAGAAGACCCAAAGGATTACAGCTGCTAATGTCTCTGAGTTCCCTTTTCCAATTTCTGTCTTGGGCTATTTTTATTCAACTACTGAATACTGTTATGGGTTGAAGTGTGCCCTCCAACAAGATATGTTCCAGTCCAAATCCTCAGTACCAGTCATGTAATCTTATTTGGAAATGGGGTCTTCTTTTAGATGTAATCCAGTTACAACGAAGACATATTCAATTAGAGTAGGACCCAATCCAATATGACTGAAGTCTGTATAAGGAGAGAGTTGCCAGGGACAAATCCAAGTGATTCTGGAGGTAGAGATTGGAACACTAAGGACTGACAGCAACACCAGAGATAAGAGAAAGGCAAGGAACAGATTCTTCCCAAGAGCCTCCAAAGAAAACATGGTCCTGATTCAGGACTATTTACTAGGACCTAGAACTGTGAGAGAATAAAGTGTTCTTTTTTTGTCCAACTTTGATGTTTTATTTTGTTTCAGCAGGAACAGGAAGCTAATACAAATAAAGATTGCCTTTACTTTTAAAACTTAAACATTTAAAATAAAGGAACCTAATGAAAAATTAATTTTCCATTCAGAAATAATTTCAAGCATTTTATCTGGTTTATGTGATGACATAAAACTAGTTCTCTTACTTAATTTCTATGTTAAACATATTTTATTAAGAACCATTTCACAGTCTTCCAAATACTAAAGAAAAAATCTCAAATCAATCCTTTGGATAATTGAATTTTTGATATTTATCAAAATGTCTACCTACAGAATATGAGAAAATGTTTCATAAAGAAATGTTGGGAACATCTCTGTCTCATGAAATCATAATCCATGGTCCACAAGAGTTGAAAATCATGTATCTCTCCTTTCTTCACAATATTAGCTACCAAAATTGTGTTCGCTTTGAATCTGATTGTCAGAAATTTAAGATGACAATTAAAACATTCAAGAAGCTACTATTAAGTTAAAAATTCACTCTAATACTTAACCTGTCAAGTACAATTTGATATCTAATTTGGCATCCAAACTTATTAAAAAATTCTAAGCTGGCTTCACAATAACACATAAAAAATGGCCAAATGGCACAGATCACAGGGTATAATTTTTGGCAGGCCAAGGAATACATGAACATACAGCACACACAGTCCCAGGGTGGTGAGTGCAAACATCTCCGTATGCAAATCACTGGGATCACCCAACCCATCAAACCTATGAAAAGGATACACCTAAACACTCAAATTAATTTCATAAATCTCAAATGAAAGCTCCTCTTCTGATACCTGACATTTCTTAATTTCCTTAAATTGATGGGTGGGGTGATGTTATATCACTTTCCCACCAAAATAATTCTAGGGTTTATTTATATTGGCTGTTATTCAATATATTTAACAACCACTGTCTACACTACAGTTCAGATATAAAAATATAAAGGCCTCCAATATATATTAATGACATTAAAACATGTGGAAGCACTGACTATCATGTGGAAGCACTGAGTGATCTGGTAGAGAAAGTCATAGAAAAAAGCAATAAACCCTTAACTCAGAGCATATACTCTATAGTCAAAATGCAGAGGAATACTCTATGCATGCAAGTGAAATTAAAGCAAAATACTCTTTTACCAACAACCAACTACTCCTGAATTGTATTCCATCATGATGTTAGCATTCCAGGAGATTAAATGATGGGGCTGTATCTTGCACTTTGCCAAAGTGCTCCATCTTTCCCTGGTTCTGATCAATGTGTGTAATAGGAACTAAATGAGATAAAAGGTTTCAACTTTATATCAGCCATAAAAACTGCTAAAACATAGTTAGGTAATAAAATCCTTTCTTACTGAATACCCTCTTTCTGTATGTATTCAAGCAGAGGACATATTTTTGACAGAGTCCCCTAATGTGCAACAAGTTGGGTTTGGGGACACCCCCATTTCAAACTTCTAAGATGATATTTATGTTGCCTACTGAAAAATTCTGTGATGCCAGAGACCTGCTAACTTTGCTTGGAAATAGGGAGATGCTTAGGAAAGTGTTTCTTATTCTGGTAGGACAAGGAACTGCCTACTATCCCTTACCCTTCTTCCCTGTTTCTTCTGAGTCAGCCTTCATAGTTTGGTTTCTTTTCTTTTCTTTTTAAATTTAAATAAATATTATGCCCACCTATTACCAAATGCAAAACAAACAAAAAACTCAAGAAAGTCAAAAGCTGCCTCTAATTGTTTTAAGAGCATGGAAAAAAATGCTTATGTTATGATGCTATGTGGATAACAAGCAGACTACCACTTCTTATGCATTAGTTAAATGCACTATTCTCCACCTTCTTTACTAGACTATAAGCTCTGTTAGCACAATTATTAAGGCTCAGAACATAATGGTTAAATAAGCTAATAATGTACTGCTGTAATAACTTAATGTAACAGCCTGAGTGTTGATAAATGTATGATAGGCACCCAAAATGCTGAAATATAAATGTTTAAAATATACTACCAAAAAGAACTTTACAACATTGAAGCACATATATGTTAATGTTAAATGGAGGTTAAGTTTTTTGATGATACAAAATGTTATCTATTTGTAAGCAGAAACCCACTGAGTACTATAAGTGATTAGATAAATCCACAGATCACTGCCAAAAAATATAAATACTGATTTCAAAAGAGCACTCTGTCAGAAAAATAAATAGCATTATCAAGTGTTGTTTGAAATGTAAAATTATGTTAAACTCATTTTGTGCATTTGAATTAGTTTTAATAAATAAAGTTCTAAGTCTTAGTCTTATATTTTCAACATAAACGGTGATAAAAATTAGCTGTACAGCATGACCCATTTCTCCTAAGCTTTTGGTATCAGTTCTGTTATATGAACTTATATCAGCGAAAGAATTAAGTGGGTGTTTAAGTGAATTATGAGCATAGATGTTCATCATTAAGGTGAAATTGGAGGAAACTAAATATTCCAGAGCAGCCCTGAGTTTACAAATGCATAGTTTACAACAGAATAAAACAGAGCAGTGCCAGGCTTAAATTTATCCCATAAATCATCCAGATCCTAACCCGAATTGTGGTTTCAAGAAATACGTCTCTCTCTCTACTCTAAAGGTAGGTAAAACTTGAAAGAGGATCAGGATTTTTTTGTTGTTGTTTGTTTGTTTTTTGAGAATGCTAGAATGCTAGGGGAAAGGATCTTAATAATGACTATTGACAGTGCTGACATTATCCAAGAATCACTGCAGAGAAATCCTCAATGCCTCGTTCTAGGACAGAGGGAAGAATTTCCTTCAAATGCCTTCACAGCTACTTATTTTCCTGTTGTCCAGGCATGGACTTGGGAACTTTAGTTATCTCTATTGTGGAAATTAATAAACAGACATCTCATTTAAAATGGGTTCCAGAGGCTAGAAGGGAGAATTCCCATGCATGTGTCACTTAAGGCAACACTACTGACCCGACAGGAAGAGATACCACTGTACTCCCTCAAGAGGAGGAAGATTCCCCCTTGCCCAGTAACGGCTCAGCCAATGGAAGACGGCCATAATTCAGCCCATGAAAAGTCACTATCCTTCGAACTTTCAGTTTCTTCCAATGGATTATTTGTTTACAATCCCTACCAATTCCATAAAAGAGCCTTCCTCTCCTTTGTTTCTCTGGACTTGCACTTGGCCATTGGATTGCATGTCCTGAATTGCAATTCTCGTTGCACTCAAATAAATCCATTTTACTGAAGAAATATCTGGCTATTTGTTTAAGGCAGTGGTTCTCAACCTTCTGGACCTTTAAATACAGTTCCTCATGTTGTGACCCAACCATAAAATTATTTTCGTTGCTACTTCATAACTGTAATGTTGCTACTGTTATGAATCGTAATGTAAATATCTGATATGCACGATGGTCTTAGGCGACCCCTGTGAAAGGGTCATTCGACCGCCAAAGGGGTCGTGACCCACAGGTTGAGAACCGCTGGTAAGGACAACATGCTCTCCCCAGGATAATCTCATCAAGTTTTATTGCATGAAATAATTTATATCCAGATGAATTGCAAAACTCCAGACCTGACTGTTCCCCTAGGTTCCAGACATATATTCAAGTGGTTTCTGGACACCTTCCCTAGATATCTAACAGGTTTTCTTTCTTTGCATTTAACAAGCCACGTTAATTCTTATCTTAGAATCTTTGTGCTGGTTGTCCCATCTGCCTGGAATGTTCCTTGTTTTCATTCCTATCTTACTCATCTGCTGTCTCCTTACAGAGAGGTCTTTCAGATTACCCATTTTAAAAACAACCCACCCTCTCTGCCATGCTAATTATATTTAACTTGTGTCACTTATGTAAAATAACTGGCTTTAACTTACAGCACTTATGTAAAATAACAAAGGTATCTGTTTGCTTATCACTGCCTGTATCCCCCTCACTAGAATGGAAGTTCCTCAAAGGCCACTAAACTGGTATATTCTAATTTATCAATGCCCCTGTCATATTGGTTATTGCACATTTTGAGTATCAAGGCTGTCTTGGATAAGGCCTGTTGTCTTGCATTTTAAGTATATTGGGAACTATGTTCCATTCTCTCCTCATTGGGTAATCACAAAGGAGAAAAAACTAGGGTTCTATCTATCCATCTATGTACCTACCTACCTACCCACCTATCCATCCATTCATCTCTCACTCGTTTGCCTGCCTCTCTACCCCACTTTACAACAACTATCCACAGTTCTCTGATAACCATAGGAAGTGGAGTCGTATAATTTATAACAAAGACTTTATATATCTATATGAGAGCAAAACAGGCAACAGGGGCCCCATGGCGTGAGATGTTGAACATATGTCATATGCACTAAACTATTTAAGACAATAAAAAAGTCAATCTTGGTACACTTTCACATTTACAGAGGAACAGGTAATATAGGAAAACGTAACAAATATATTTGCTCCAATATAAACTATTAAAGTGGCTTTCTGAATACATTAAACAAAACAGTTTGCTTCATCTATGAAAAAGTGAAAGTTTGCAAATGAAATGCCTTAAGAAAATGTATTTAGCTTTGGTATGTGGGGAACAGCTAAAAAGTCTACTGTTATATTCAGTGGCAAAAAAGCAATCTTGGACTATTATAAAGTAGAGCTTTAAAAACAGTAATATGGTTGTGAAAACTGTGTAAGTGGGAAGAAATTTATTTGATTAAAATGCCAAAAAATATTAAATGTCAACAATATACCTAGCCAGAAAAGATTAATTTCAATTTGCGTAAAAATCCACACACATAATCAGAACATCTAAAACAACCTCAGTGCCTAGCAATCCTTTATTAGTCTTTTCCCTTAGAATTCACTTTTAATCAAGCCTCTTTATACAGCTATATCACAGTTGAAATAAAATGATGTTTTATTTTTCCCCCAGAAATTTAAAAAAAAAACAAACCTGATTCGAAAACTACCCCACACTAGTTCAGACCTTTAATTGTTTCCAAAATAATCTGTATTGGCTCCTCTCACTTGTTTATAGAACACTAGCACACGCTGAAATGAATCAAGATATAAGCAAATACATCTTTAAATGTGTAAAAAGCTGCTGGATTTGTATAGATGGGATTACATGTGAACCTGGGTTTCCTGTAATCTCTCTTCACAATTGTGTTTAAGTCCTCTGACAATGGTTCTAACCTGGAAGACTATAACTGCGACACAGCTGATGTTTATAAAACTCTAGTCACCTTTGCCTAAACCAGACCTGAACCAGAAAAGGCACCTGGCAGCCCTTGTTTCACTTTCATTTGTCCTTAAGGCCCATCTGAAGAAGGCGATGGCTTGGCCACATGGTATCATGGCTATCACTGGTGACTTTCTGTCCCGCACAATTTACTTTCGTGTGTGTGTACACTTGTGCAGGTGTGTGAATCTTGCTCTTTCCACTCTTTGCTGGTCAGAGTTCTGATTTCAAAGGCAGGACTCACCTCTTAGTCTCTCAACTTAGCTCCCCCCATAAATGTGGCTAGTATTTAGCAATTCCTACAACATGCATTTTGAAGAGGAAAGACCTTAGCATTCTTTGGAAGGTGTCATCACTGATTACACTATGACTATCCTCTCTTTCTTCAGTTTTAACCATCTTCTACACAAATCAAGAAAATTACATGAAATGTATAAAAAATAAATTGAACTGTTAGGGGTCTCCCTCCAATAATGGTACCACTAAGTTGTGATATTAAAATCAAAGATAACAATTAGTTTCTTTAACTCAAACACTGAATAATTTTATCCAGTCATTCACCCTATGTGTGATATACAAACACACCTACTTATGCTCGAGGGCTCCTGTCCCAACTTTCTGGGGGATCACATTTTGGATCCAATATCCTTGAAAAGACTTTATGCATTTTTAATTTTTTTGTGTGCTAACTCTTCTACAAATAAGATTTAATCTGCTAAAAGGGAGTAAATATTCTCTAAAAACAAATGTGGAATTTAAAATAGCTTGAAGATCCTTTCTCAACAACAGGGCTCTGAATCTAGGCTTTGAGTGTGTTCCAGAAGTGACTGCATTCTGAGATCATACTTGTAGATATGAGTGTACTAGAATTCGTCTAGTATTGCACAAATAAATGCTTTTGCAATAGAGCACTTTTTATATTACTTTCAATATATATAAACTGACGGGTTTTGGGTTTGTTTGTGTTTTTTTTTTGCCTGATATTAATAGACATAGCAAATGTAGAATTTTGCTATAATTTTAATATTCTTTGGTATCATTTTACACTGAGATTTTTTTTAAAGAAAAGTCTAATTAGTTCTTTTGACCTTCAATTTTTCTGCATTGGACACTGATACTCAAAGTACTTTTTTGTGTGATAAATCCAGTCTTTAATCCACCAATTAACAAATGTTTCAATGACCTCCACAGTGAGGCTATCAGCATATCAATATGCAGTTTCAGGAGTTTTAATAACATTACCTTTCTTTTTACAGTATGATGTGCACTCTTATTTGAATACTTTCTTGCAAATTGAACTTGCAAGATTTTGGAAAATGGAAAAATGAAAGTCTTCATGCTAGTGATACAATGTTTATCTAATAAATTGACTTAAAAAAATGGAAAATCACTGATGTGCCAAAAGAGGTAAATCATTAGTTTTATCAGGATGATCATTGTACACATGCTCCATTGCTAATGGCAAATACATTTTTTTAAATGTACAAAATGACAGAAAAATATTGTAGTTAGCATTTAAAGTATAACTGGACACTTTATTTATAATATATTTTAGCTACTGGAGACTACTATTCCCCAAATTGTATAAGGTACCAAAATAAAGAACTATACTAATAGAAGAGATGACAGATAGAAATTAAAGAAAACATAAATGAATAAATAGTTGAACAGTTGGAGAAATAGACAAATAAATAGAAGTGTGAAATGGGAGAAGAGGGAAAAGAAAGATTAAAAAAAATAGAGTAGAAAAAGAAAACAAAAGGATGAGGAGATGAGTAAAGAAGGCAAGGGGTGACAAGGGATAAGAAAGAAAGGGAAGAGAAAACACTGAGAAGAAATAAAGGACAGGAAAGACAAAGAACAAGAAGAAACAAAAAGGGGCCAGAAAAGATAAGATCAGACAAAAGGAATAAAGGGACAATATAGATGAGAAAGGAAAGAAAGGGTGGAGATGCAAAAAAAACAACAACTGGGGAACACTGTCAATAGTTCCTTACTCTAGAACAGCAGTTCTCAAACTGTGGGTCGCGACCCCTTTGGGAGTTGAACGACCCTCACAGGGGTCGCCTAAGACCACCAGAAAATACATATATAATTACATATTGTTTTTGTGATTAATCACTATGCTTTAATTATGTTCAATTTGTAACAATGAAATGGGGGGTCACCACAACATGAAGAACTGTATTAAAGGGTCGCGGCATTAGGAAGGTTGAGAACCACTGCTCTAGAAACAACTTTGATGTATTTCACTCTTCTCTGATAAATAACTCAAAGTTAAATTTGAGAAAAACACATTTTTTAAAACATCAGGAAACAACTGTTGAATGAGTCGGATAAGACTAAGCATTTGGAGACATGTGCTGTTAAGAATTAAAGCCATCCATTGCTTGTGCATGTATATAAATAACAGCGTAGGCAGGCCTTCCAGTCGACTGATTCTATTACAGCCAATGAGGTGGAAGATGCCACTTTTTAGTGCTTTGAAAACTGCCTTTTCTTACCCAAGTGAGTAATGGTTATATAATTAGAAAAGCAACCTGATGACAAAAAGAAAACTAAAACCCTTTGAAATGAAAATTTGGCAATGGATGTGGAAATAATGAGCTTCCCAGTGATACTTTGGGGAGGCCTTATAGTTAACGTTATTTTATGGTACCCTTGATTAGAAGTGACCTCAGAGAATTTCAGAGCAGACTGTGACACACTACTGATCATGTAGTCCAAACCCTTTACCACACCAATAAAAAAACCTGAGAGGCCGATTGAATGTAAGTACTTTCTCCAAAAGCACAACTAATTAAGGTCTGTTAATGTTCTATTTCTCAATTAATGAAATATATAATATCTGATGAGACCTTCAGAGAATATGAAGGCAGTACTAAGTAAATGGACCTGATCCATTAATTTCTGTTTGTACTTAATAATGGTTATTGGGAACCCAACAGTGAGCTTCCTAAGATTCAATAACAGTATCTTGCTACCTTCATATTCCCAGAGTGGAACACATTGTTGGTACACAACTGTCAATACACACATTTAATGAATGGATGGAGTGCAAGAGCGCAGTTATGACCTTGAGATATCATGACTCCTTAGCTTGTGTATAAACTCTTTAAAATGAGCCACTGACAGTAACACAGATATTACACCTGACCCTGCACCAGTACTCAAGAGGTTGACCATGACTAAGGGATGGGAGCAGTCTACAAATTACTTGACACATAGCTCAAAAGATAAATGTCATGTGCCTTAAGGGGACAGCTGGCCTCACTCCTAGGGACTTTGTGAAAATAAAATAAAAACAAAAATACAAACTGGATAGTAATTAGAGATGTCCCCAGAGGAAAAGATTCCTCATATCATTCACCATCATGTTATTCAACACAGACGTACCCAATGGGTGGGAAAATTCCTTCTATTTGGACCATCTCTCCAACCCAGGCTTATCTTCCTCACACAATCATAGCTGCTGAAAACATCTTTTGCCTCTCTAATTTCCCACCCCTATTTCCTGGGTATGTTAGCCTCCTGACACCCTAATAAACTCTCCTCCCGAATCTTCCAGCCAATATGCTTCCACTCTACTTGACCTCCAAACTACCCTTTCTACTGGAGTTCACCATTTCCCCAGCTCCTGTATCACCACCCCACAGTATTCAGTCTCCAAGGCCTGGCAGTGCCCATCCCCCTGGGATCCCTACTCACCCTGGTAGGGTGTGACAGACACCTCAAAACAGTGCCAATGCCCATTGGCCCACCCGTAGGAAAGAGGCACCACCTGAAGGCTTCAGCACATTTTCTCAGAGAAATGTGAGCGGAATTATCTTTTTTTTTATGGAACTTAGGTGTTAGTTGTACAAAATTTAACTTTTTTTGAAAGATAAAATGGTATCTTTCAAATCCATAACCATCATTTAGAACTGTATTTCCATGCTGGAAGGGTGGGACAAGGAAGAGAATGTATTCTGATTTTCAAATGATAAACTCACCAACAAAGTTCTAAAATACATTACATTTCCAGATGAGAAATACTTAAATGAACAAAAGTACACTTCAAAATTAACAGTAACATTGTGTTTAACAAATTGTGGATTGTGAAATATCCCTGGAGCACTCAATATTTTGCAAGTTACAGAGGGAGAGACATGTAAAGTTACCTAACTAGCTAAACAAGGCCAACCTGTAATTTTACAAATAATTGGTTAAATTAAGCTAAGTGGGGCCTTTTCAAAAGGCCTCCGCCAACCAGATTTATGTTACAGAAGAAGCCTGCTTTCCTGGGGCCACAGTTTCACCACAATATTCCGCCAACTTAATGTACAATGTTAACTCTTGGAAACTCTTTACTGAGTAATATAATTGAATGGGAAACAGGTAGATGAGTTGTTGCAGGGTAAATTGTGGTCAAGAAAATACTCAGTGTATGAACCTCCACTGTAAACTGAAAGGAGCTCTGGTACCAGGAGGGGTTTATAATAAAACCAATAATAAAATTAACCCATCCCCAAAGCATTTACTCAGTTATAGTTAAAGTAATCATCTCCAGAGAGTAATCACAAGAGACATCACTGAGTCAGCACCTGAGGGGCGGTTGTCTGCATCTGTGCAATCCCTTTCAACAACTGCTCCCTTGGTGATGCTTCCCACAATACACTCGGAGCATCTGCGGTCTAGAATGTGCCAGCTGTGAAGGCAGGATCCACCCAGCCCCTCAGGCAGGCTCTGTAGGGCGCAGTCAGCACCAGTCATAGATGTGTGCACCACGTGTGACCTAGGCCCAAAAGCAAGGGAGGTGGAATCTGGAGCTGGAAAGTGTGGGGCTCCTACCCTGCTGGGAACTGTAGGAAGAGGGGGAGAAAGCCAACAAAACAAAGGCTCACCCACACCTCCCTCCTTTATCCTGTTTCACACCATCCTCATTCTTAAGCTACTTTGAAAAAACAGAAAGACCAGCTTTCTCTCACAAGTCCCTTTTGTCATTATCCTATGGCTTGTCAGGGCGGATTCAGCCAGTCATGGATTTCCCTGGGGCTCTGGCACTTGTTGGGGATGAGAAAGGGAAAGGGAGGTGCCTGTCCGTAAGGAGCCTGGTAAGGTGTGCAGCATGCGGGGATCTGGATGTGAGCTGTTGAACATGAGTCGGGCCTTTGCTGCCTGCCACCAGCGTGGCTTTTCTTTTCTTTTCTTTTCTTTTTTTTTTTAGTGTTCTGGCCTCCTTGGTTCTCATCTACACTTCCAAGTCAGAGACCCTATAACCTCATCCCTTCATGATAGTCAACACGCTATCCTGTGTTCCCATAACCTCAGACTCCACCCTATAAAGCACTATTGTCTCTTTACAGGCCCCAGGATTTCAACAACTAACACACACACATTATCTGCCTCCTCACCCACCTTATACATATAGGGAATACTTCTCCCGGCATGTCACGAAGACCAGGACTGAAGTTTCCAGTACCTTGCCAGGAGCAATCTCCGCTAGTCACACTCCCTTTTGAAGGTGACCACAACCTAGAACAGTGGTTCCCCAGATCGGAGACAGTATATCCCACAAGCACCTGGCCAGCAAATCAAAGGCACGGGGAAAAGCACGGTCCACCACTAATCAGGAGGCAGAAGCGGGATTGGATACAGATCAAAAAGAGATTTTTCGCAAGAAAAACTTTTCCTTTTCCAGTCCTGCTCCTCGAGCGAGATCTAAAGACCACCCCACGCCCCCCTGCAGCCTAAGCTCCCCACCTTTTCTCCGTACCGCCCCCCCCCCCCCTACACACACGCACCTCCACCTCCACCTCCACCCTTCCTCCCAGGAGGCTCTTCCAGGCCCCTCTCCACGCGTCCTCTCCGCAGAAAGAGGAAACAAACCCCACGTCCACGGCGGGCAACGCCTGTCCCCGGGGAAGCCGAACCCACTCCGCCCGGGACTTCACTTTTCCAACTTCCTAACTCCCTGGCGCGCCCAGGGAGGAACGAAAACAGACTCCGCGCCCTGGTCAATTTCCGACCCCGCGCGCGCTCGCGGGGAGAGGTCCCTTCCCGTCCGCGCGGCCCCGGTGGGCGCAGTCCCCGCCCCGCCGCGCGCCCCTCCCGCCCGCCCGCCCCTCCCGCCCGCCCGCCGCTCGCTGGAGGGGAGCCGGGAGCCCCGCTTACCCCCAGGAGCCGCCGCCCGGAGCCGCGCCGCCGCCGCTTTGCCGCCCAGGAAGCGGGAGCGCGAGGGAGGGGAGAGGAGTTACCTGCCGGCGTCAGGTCGGCGGCGAAGCTCCGTCCGGCCCCCTGCGCGCCCGCACCCCCGGGGCGAGGTGCCGAGCGGAGCGAGGGCGGGTGCGGGGACCAGTTCCAACAAGCCCGCGGTCCTGTCACACCAAACTCCGTGCAGCCAGAAAGCGCCTCGGAACCTGTCTGAACTCCAACACCCAACCCTCCCCCGGCAAAGTCTGGAGCTTTCTTTCCTGCCCGCCCTCCAGCCAACCCGGCAATGACTCCCAGTCCCCACGGTCCCGGGCGAGCCGAGACCTGGGAGGGCGGTGGCGCTCACCTGGGAAGAGGGTGGGCCTGGCGGGGCCGGGCTGTGCTCCCGTTCCCCGCCCTTCCTGCGCTCCGAGTGCACCCAGGGGAGGCCCAGGGGCCGCAGGGTGAGAGCCAGGGTCCCACCACCCTCGGGAGTGGGGCGGATGCAGCCCACACTTGATCATTCGCATCGGCAGCCAGCAATGCAGACCCCGATCGGACCCCCTGAGAGTTAGTTTCGGGTCTTGGAAAAGACAGGAAGTGGAAAGGTGGAAGAAAGAGTACTTGTGCATTTACCTTTTTCTATGGAAGAAGAATTTTAAGTATCATTAAAGATTTGGTTCCAACGTGGGACTGCCCTGGTTACTGACTTGGAATGAAAAGACACTGTTTTGCTTTGTTTTGTTTGTTAATCTTTACCCAAGGATATTTTTTCCATTGATTTTTAGAGAGAGTGGAAGGGAGGGAGGGGGAGAGAGAGAGAAACATCCATGTGACATGATCAGTTGCTTCCCGCATAGCCCTATTGCCAGGGATCAATCAAACTTGCAGCCCAGGTACGTGCCCTTGACCAGGAATGGAACCCAGGATTTTTTGGTTTGTGGGCCTGTGCTCTAACCACTGATCCACCGAACAGGGTGAAAAGACACTTTTTGAAAAGGAACACCTGAGTGATAGCAGGTCACCCTAAGTCAAATGCTATGGGTCAAATGTTATGGCATTAGAAACTTTATAATTTGGTTTTAATATAAAAACAAGTTAATAAAATTTGTTTTCATTTCCTTGTCTACAATTCAGTAAGTAAATTATGGGTTTCTAGTAATTGTATAACCATACAATTGGTTAGACTATTGTATAACCATAGTCTTCAAGATGTAACTATTAGCAGCAAATGGTAAAAATGCAGCCTCCTGGAGGAAGAATGGAACTAAGGGTAATAATAGGCATGTTAAGCTTCCAGCATGATATCTAAATTACCAAAAATTGGTTAAAATTAATTTTATAGCTATTTTGTTCTGAATAAAACACTTGAGGAATACAAAACTATTGGGATTCCAACTAGGTCTTGACTGGTGAGGGGACTTCCACAGGAGAATGAAATTTACATATTCTAGATGGTGAAACAGCAAAGGCCAAAAGCAGAAAGTAAAAGTGCCATTATATGACTCACTCAGTGTATATTCCCTACGTGGCACTTTATTTGTTGGTATGTTTTTTCAGTGTTCAAAAATAATTCTGGATGTTTCTTAAAGGAGCAATATTTGTGAGCATTTTGAGACCACAGTCACAAATATACACTTATTTATAAAAACAGCAAGAATATTTAGACTCAACAAGTTAAAATGGGCCCATGGGAACTCTAATTTTATTGATAGGCATACATACATAAATCAAGGGAAATCACAAGGAAGGATATCTACTACAGTACTAATTATTCAAAGCAAATGAGAGGACAATGTAAATGAAGAGGGGCCATTCATTAAAGGCACTATGGGAAGGGCTTTCCATCCTTAGTGGGATAGGAGAATGTATAAAATTGGCCGAACCCATTAAGGAGCCTACAAGTTAGGCGAGGAGAGAAGACACGTGCACAAGGAAAAGGGGCTAATTAGTACAAGCCAGTGTCAGGAACTTTAAGTGCAAAGGACTCCAGTCCTTTCAGAGGTAAGAGGAAGGAATGATTAACTGCTTAGATCACTGGAGTATGCTGGCAAGACTTCACAGAACTGCTGGAATTTGAATTGGGTCCTGACAGATGAGCAGACTTGACAGGAGTCTGAGACTGACATCTGACTACTAGATGCTGAATGTACAGAGTAAAGGCTGGACATGAGAAAGTTCCAGGACCATACAAAGCAATTGCCAGATCTGGCCATGGGCATGGCATGCTGTGTGTGGAAGGTAAGTTTGGGAATCAAGTTTAGAGTCATTTTCTCACCTACAGAGTGGGATCAGTATTATTTACGATCTAGGATTGTTATGAGAATTATGAATTAGAAACAGTTTATGTAGAACCCTTATCACAGCACCTGATATATGGTAAGGCACAATAAGCGGGCACTATAATTATCCTGGGGGTCCGGACTGTGAAGGGACCTGGTTGCAAGGTGAAGAACATGGACTTGTGTCTACTGATGGTGTGAGATAATGACTCATTTCACAGCTGGTGACCTTTAGTAGAAATTCTAGGAAGTCAGGAAGAGCAGTTTGGCCCAGCTGTGGTATGAAAAGGGTGACAAGGGAGGGAGTAATGAAAATGAAAAAGAGGAGACCAATTTGAGAGCCAATTAGATTGAAAATATCATTTGGGGTCAGAGTGAATGTGAAACTTAAAGGGAAAAAAAAATAAGAAATAATGAGTTTCAAACTGCTAAAAGTTATCAGTGGAGGGAAGGAAAGAGTATACTAGCCATGTGTGTGAAAAGTAGAAACAGGCAGGAACAGGGTCATGTCAAAGGTTATTATTTTTTTAAAAAGATATTTTTATTGATTTTAGCGAGGAAAGGAGAGAGAGAGAGAAAGAGAGAAACATCAATGATGAGAATCATTGATCGGCTGCCTCCTGCATGTCTCCCCACTGGGTATCGATCCCACAACCTGGGCATGTGCCCTTGACTGGAATCGAACCTGGGACCCTTCAGTCTGCAGGCCGATGCTCTATCCACTGAGCCAAACCAGCTAGGGCCAAAGGTTATTTTTAAGGTACTGGGGTCCTCTCTGTATAGGCACTCAGAGAAAGACGGTGGAGAGGAAGAAGAGAATAGAAAGACTAGTAGGTAAGGAACAAGGTCCAGATGGTGTGAGCAAGGAGACAAAAAACTCAGGTTTTCTATATGAAAAAATGACCTTAAAAATCCTCAGCTCTGATTTATTTTTACAATAGATAGGTTATATTAAAAACAGAAACTAAAATTAGAATTTTACAATTAATACTTAAAACCTAACTTAGTAAGATTGTACTCATGATTAAGAGGCCCCCAACGCAGTATTTATTGATAAAATAGCAAGTCAATCTTCATTGGCTCTTTATTCCATTCTATAAAATTTAGTCTGAAGTTCAAGAACAAAATAGTGGACATGTTAAATTATATTCAACAGACCTCAATTTACCTCCCATATTGAGTTCAAGTACACCAGGGGATTCAAAAGCAGTAGCAGGTATTTTTTTCTGTCCTCAAAGTAATTATAATTTAATTGAGAAGACAACATATATATGAAATAGAATAATACAAAGAGTAATATAGGTATGCACAAAAATACAGATAAAAATAAAAGATGCATACATTACAGAAGAGAGGAAGCCACTACAGTTTATTGGGAAAGAAAAATTATATTCTTTGTGACTTTTTTTCTAATTGTTTATATTGCTTTTAACAAACATGTTCCTTCAAAAATTCTTAACAATATGATAAGAAGCTATTTCATTGGGTTGTAAGGCCTCAATCATTATTTGTAGATAAAAGTCATTATTTGTAGATTAAGCTCCTAGTCCCTTCAAGAGCTCTGAAATGTTCATATTTTAATGTGCTTCAAGAGAATGGCCTCCAGGCAGATAAAGCCATTGATACAGAAAGAATGTCATGTCCAACATTTCCCCAAGTACTTTGGGGAAGTGAAGAAGCAAAACCTGTTAGTGTTGGCAAAACCTATTGCTGGACGAATCATAACATTAGTTTAATAGTCTTGTGACATTTCATGTAAGACTACTGTGAAAATAATTGAAATGAACATTGTAATCATTTCATATATCTGTCATATTTAAATAGTTACCTAAAGTATTATGTGTCATTAATTCAACAGATATTTATTGAGAGTTTTCTGTAGGAAAGGCATTGTTCCAGGCACTGGTTGGGGCACAGGATGGAAAGATTAATAAAGCATAGTAGGTATAACTAGGATTCATTTATCTGAATCCTTGACGTGTCTCTGTGTGTGTGTTTATGTGTGTGAAAAGATGGAAATACTTAAATACAATTTAAAGTTCAAAAAGTTGTACGAGTGAAAAGCAGTGTGGAAATGAATGTAATTAAATCAAATTAGATAAATATGTAGATTAGTAATTGTTTTTCTGTGTGTTTTTTTCCCATCCTAAATTCCTTTAGAAGGATAGGCAACATTATACTTTCTGCTTCCTCCACTCTTTCAAAATTATGGTATAGTACTGTAATTATTTTTTAATCTGTAAGTATCTGTAAAAATTAGATAACTGTAATAAATTATTTGAATGAATGAGAGAAAGAAATAAGTGATAAAACAGCAGAAAACCATGTTCCTTTGTTTTTAAGCTAAACTCATCATATCCTACTCTCTCATGAATGCAGTTCCTCTTTTTTCTCTTCTGCAGATCAAAGACATGAAAATATTAGGTTGCTTACATTTTTTTATAACACATAAATAACTAAAAATCTTGCCAGTATCAATTGCTAAAATGCATAATCATGCTCGACAGAATGTGAAGTGAAGCTAATATAAAGATATTTGATATAAAGTACTAATTATTATAATTATTCAATTTTAAATATATCTTAGGCTTTTGTTACCAGTGTGTGCTGAGACATATATTGTCCAGTTTAAATATTTTAAAAAAATATGTCACCTAATTTCTTAAAAGTCATTAGCTATTTATCATTTTTATGAAGGAAAATGAATAGCCCTCTTCAGAGGTATTTTATCATGGCAATATGTAACAGTCATTATCACCAATATTATTAACAAAACTAGAGGCCCGGTGCACAAAATTCTTGCACTCAGAGGGAAGAGGGTCCCTCAGCCTGGCCTGTACCCTCTTGCAGTTCAGGAAGGCCAGGAGCCCTTGGAGGATGTCCGACTCAGACATCCTTAGCGCTGCTGTAGAGGTGGGAGAGGCTCCTGCCACTGCCGCTGTGCTCAGCAGCCATGAGCCCAGCTCAGGGCTTCTGGCTGAGCGGTGCTCCCCCTATGGGAGCACATTGACCACCAGGAGGCAGCACCTGTATTGAGCATCTGCCCCCTGGTGGTCAGTGCGCATCATAGCAACCAGTCTTTCCACTGTTCAGTAGATTTGCATATTAGCCTTTTATTAAATAGGACTAGAGGCCCGGTGCACAAAAATTTGTGCACTCGGGGGGGGTCCCTCAGCCCGGCCTGTGCCCTCTCGCAGTCTGGGACCCCTCGGGAGATAACGACCTGCTGGCTTAGGCCTGTTCCGGGGTAGCAGAGGGCAGGCCCAATTCCTAGGTATAGCCCCTGGTCAGGGCTGCCCCCTGTCATGCACAGAGCAGGGCGGATTGGGAGGTTGTGATGCCACCCTCAGTCACGCTCAGGGTAGGGCCGATTGGGGGGTTGGGGCACCGCCCCCTGTCACACTCAAGGCAGGGTCGATGGGGAGGTTGAGGTGCCACCCCCTGTTACGCACAGAGCAGGGTCGATCAGGGGGTTGGGGAGCTCCCCCCTGTCACGCACAGAGCAGGGCCCATTAGGGGGTTGGGGAGCTCCCCCCTGTCACTCACAGAGTAGGGCCGATAGGGGAGTTGGGGCACCGGCCCCTGTCACACACAGAGCAGGGAGGATCAGGGGGTTGGGGCGCCGTACCCTGTCACACTCAGGGCAGGGCCGATGGGGAGGTTATGGCTCTACCCCGTCACACACAGAGCAGGGCCCATTGGGGGCGGTTGGGGTGCCGCCACTCTCACACTCAGGGCAGGGCCGATGGGGAGGTTATGGCTCTACCCTGTCACACACAGAGCAGGGCCCGTGGGGGGTGGGGGGGTGCCTCACCCTGTCACACACAGAGCCACAGGGCGATCAGGGGGTTTGGAAGCTCCCCCCTATGAGGCACAAAGCAGGGCTGATCAGAAGGTTGGGGCGCCTTCCCCTGGTCACAAACAGAACATGGTCGATAGGGAGGTTGTGGCCCCACCCCCTGTCACACACAGAGCCGCAGGGCGATCAGGGGATTTGGGTGCTGCCCCCTGTCACGCTGATCCCGGTGCCGGGAGGCCTCGCTGCTCCGCTGATCCCGGTGCTGGGAGGCATATTACCCTTTTACTATATAGGATAGAGGCTTGGTGCACGGGTGGGGGCCGGCTGGTTTGCCCTGAAGGATGTCCTGGATCAGGGTGGTGGTCCCGCTTGGTTGCCTGGCCAGCCTGGGTGAGGGGCTGATGGCTGTTTGCAGCTGGTCACACCCCCTTCAGGATGGGGGTCCCCACTGGGGTGCCTGACCAGTCTGGGTGAGGGGCTGAGGGTTGTTTTCAGGTGACTGAAAGCTCCCAACTACTTCTTTTTTTATTTTATTTTTTTTATTTTTAGCCAGCTTTAGCTCTGAGGCTTGGCTCCAGCTCTGAGGTCTCGGCTGCTGAAAGCAGGTATCTGGTTTGTTTGGGTTCTATAATTGAAACACTGTTTCAACTCCAGCTCTAAGATCCCAGCTGGCTGAAAGCAGGTTTCTGGGGTTTTGTTTAGCTTCTATATTTGTAACAATATTTCAAACTGCAAGCTCAGAGGCTGGCAGAGGCGGGCGGGGAACATTGGCTTCCTCCGTCACTGAAGCAAGCAAGCCTCATGTTCGCTTCAAGCTGCCTGGCTGCTGGCTGCCATCTTGGCTGGCAGTTAATTTGTATATCGCCCTGATTATCCAATGGGAAGGGTAGCGAAGGTACGGCTAATTACCATGTTTCTCTTTTATTAGATAGGATTATAGACATCCATTTTTATTCCATGTCGAATGTATCATGTAGAAATACATCAACAGTGATCATTTTAGGTGCCCTGAGAATCATTACCTGAACTGGGTTTCACAGAGGTCAGTTGAGGTCTGGGATATAACTTGTACTTCTGTAATTAAAGAAAAAGAGAGAGAAAGAGAGAGATAGAGAGAGAAAGTAGCAGTAAATTTCCAACTTCAACTGCCTTTTCTGGTAGGTCTAATTCACAGATATCTGTAATTCTGTATCACTGTCTCCCAGACATATCATGTTTATTTGCATTCCTTGTCTTTGTTCACCTCTTTTCAGTGGTTCTCTCTCCTGTGGTTCCTTTCTTGTTCCTGTCTGCCTCTCTGCAGGATAGCCATCACTCATCATCTAAGTTTAGCTGAGACTAGTATGAGCTCCTTAAAATGCATAAGCCTTGATCCCTTTACTACTTCTCTACCAAAGAATATGTGACCATGTAACATCCCTTTTATTATTTTACTGGGCTGTGATTGAGGTCTGCCGGCATAATGTAACCTCCCCAGTGCCTTGTCTTCCAATCAGATCAGTATTTCTCAGTGGAAGCGATACCAGCCCAGCCCATAGGAGACATTTGGAAAATGCTACAAATGACTGAGGCACTTCTCAATTTCTACTGGCATTTGGTGGGCAAGCACCTGGAGGAATGACATATGTCCTGTAATGTGTCCTGCACAAAAATCACCCCATGTTTTGTGCAAATGATGTAACGAGGGTGAAAAATCCATTATAATTGCCTAAGACTAGAACTTCTCCCTGTTTTATACACAAATATAATAGTTTTTTAATATTTTTTTTATTGATTTTAGAGAGGAAGAGAAAGAGACAGAAACATCAATGATAAGAGAGAATCATTGATTGTCTGCCTCCTGCTCACCCCATACTGGGATCAAGCCTATAACCCAGGCATGTGCCCTGACTGGGAATTGAGCTCTGACCTCCTGGTTCATAGGTTGACACTCAACCACTGAGCTATGCCAGCCAGGCACAAATATACGAATTTTTGTGCAGTTTTAACATACACAAAATTTCAGGAATCTAGTTACAATGTATCTTGTTTAATTTAGACATTTGCTAAGAACTATTCTTTATTTTGTAACTCAGAGCACTAACAAAACCGCATTGGAGTTACCAATAAAACTCATCAGCCTCCTGAGCATCTGTAAGTCAAACTTCTGACGACTTCACCTTTTCTAGTCCAATTGTCTGTGAATATTTACTAAAATAAATAGTATTTTTATAAATTTACATTACAATTAAGCATAGCTTTATTTTTTAAAAAACCTGTGTGGGTTAATTTATTTTATCAATAAATTTTATTTTATTTTATTGCTATTATAAAGAGACATTAACTTTCTTAACCTTATTGACTCAAAAACATAGAGGGACATGAGTCTGAGAGTTGAGAACTGCAGAATCAGATTATACCTTTCATGGAAAAAGCAGGAGATGCTAGGGAGAAATAAGTGAAGTCAAAAGCTAGGATTTATTGAGTAATTCCTTAGCACCAGGTATAGTGCCTTAAATTCTACTATATGCTCAATAGTCTGCAGGGGTCTTCAAACTACGGCCCGCGGGCCACGTGCAAATACAAATATTGTATTTGTTCCCGTTTTGTTTTTTTACTTCAAAATAAGATATGTGCAGTGTGCATAGGAATTTGTTCATAGTTGTTTTTTTTAAACTATAGTCCGGCCCTCCAACAGTCTGAGGGACAGTGAACAGGCCCCTGTTTAAAAAGTTTGAGGACCCCTGCCTGCAGGATCAGCTCAGTGATGGCACTCAATGGCTAAGTGAGAAAAGAAAAAGTAGTTCAAAAGTGTAAATCATTTACTGAATGGTAACAACCAAGTCCTGAGCATGGCCTATTCTTGCATGGTCTTGCCTGTCTACTTCTGTACTTACCCTGGCCTTTCCTCCTCCCCTTGTCCTGTACCCCTGCCCGCATTTCTGAGCTCTAACTCCATCAACCTCCTTACAGTTCAACTCTTTCAATAGGCGCTCATCTTCCTCAGGGAACTGAAAAATGATGGTCCTTTCACCTGGAAAGCCAGTTCCTCACGCTGCTTCCCCTTTTTTCCCTTGATGAAACCACTCTCTGGAATTATTCCTGTGCTTTAAATATATATCCCATTTCTCATTCAATATAGCTTTAAGTCAAAAGGCAAAGCTCTAATTGATTCTTTTAATGTGTGCATAATGTCCCTTTGTGAGATATACTCTATTATATATGCAGCATTCACCTATTCATTAGAGTTTGATGTCCATATTATATTGTTCTGCTAGTCACAGTGTTGTAATAAAGACCCTTATGCATTTAAGAAAAAAATCTACTATGAACTCCTCCTTCAGAGTTAAATGCAACTCTTCCTTCCACAGGAAAGTCTTTCTGGCTTCTCTGACTAGACAAGTTCTAAGTTTATAAACAAGTTCTAGGCATGTGTTTTTTCTTCCAAAAAATGGTCATAATTATAATTTTAGATTTTTTTATGCAAAAGCCCAACTCCTTTAGTTCCAAGAGAACTCACACTAGTTCCAAGACAGCAAGCATCTATTTCTTTCTGTCCACTACTATATCCCTAATGAATAATAACTCAATAAATATATGAGTAAATGAGGAAGTGAATACAGTGAATGAACTTATAAAGTATTATAACTTAGAGCATCCTTTATTGAACTCTTGCAAATAATGCTTGAATAGTCTATCTTTTGTTTCTTAACAATGCCTGTAACCAACATTTATTTCCTCTTTTCCTTTTGAGAATTGAGAGTTGATATAGAGCTGAAAAGGATAAATGGAAGATACAATGAGCTTCAAAGATCTGACTTCTGTATTCCTCAATATCAAACTTCCAATATTAAAATTTTCTTCTTAATCACTGCTTTAATTATTGAGTGAAATGATTCATATTTAAACACAAGCAGACACACTTTTGAACAGTATCCTTTCTGCCTTTGCCACTCTCCATATTCCAACCAAAACTATATTTCCCCAGTGGGGATTAAGCAAGAATTTAATTTAAACTCATTTAGGCAGATGTTCCCTAAGGCTCTGACTCGGTTTACAAACATAGGCAAAATAAGATCCACCATCAATATGATTATTAGTTGGAAAAAAAGGAATTAAAGGAGAATGTTTATAATGAAAAAAAGTACAAAACATATAGGATACTGTTGCTGCCAATAGATTAGCTTTCTATTTGTTATTATATAAAGAACACACTTTTTCATTTAAAAATTCTATTATGAAAAGCAATTGGGACATTCGAGTATCTGGAGTGAGAAATGATGAGAAGAAAATAGAAATCCAGGTGAACAAAAATTGCAATCCAATACCATTGCCTAAGTTTCCTGAGCCCAAGTGGTTGAGTCAGTTGATTTGCATTCAAATCTGGGATTTGTCATGACCCCTTTCTTAGCAAGGCTGCTTAAATTCTTGTGTCTCCATATTCATATCCCTAAATCTGGCATAATTATAGTAATACTGACAAACCTCAAAGAGATGTTGGATAGCTTAGAAAACCTACAATTATGGTACAAAAGTCTGATATTACTATGGTTATCATTACTGCAGACATTATACACCTATTTCAAACATCAAAGCCAAGACAAGCCCTAAGATGAATTAAGACATAAAATACATTTTTCACTAAACGGCAGAATTCCATGCTGATGGTTCACCTTCAATGATCGTGTTCTACAGAGATTATCTAATGTTTCAAAATAGCCCCCCCCCCCCAATTAAATTTTCACCTAGCCCAACCTATGAACTAGGGAAAGTATTTGTCTTAAACTAAGCCAATCAAATTTTCTCTTGGAATTTATAGACAATGTTTGCATGTATCTGGAGTCTGTGGAGCCATGTGTAGTCATGTAGGCAGTAAAGCAAACTGGTCCGCAGAGAGAACCAGGACACAACAGGGCAGTGTGAAGTCGAAAGAAAAGCTGAAACCAAGTCCGAAGTGCTTTCTACTTCCCCAATCCAGATTCTGTTGTGGATTTAAATGCCGTCCTGTCCTTCGTCTCTGGGAGATGTTTATCCATGGCCATAACGGACAGGTTCCGAGTGGGCCAGGGACATGCACCTATGACATGAGGCCATAATGTATCAAAAGAGATTTTTATTTCAGGCACCTGGATGCAGGTGGTCTGAGTCCGACAAAAAGAAGTCAGCGGAGACCGAAGGGGGAGGCAGACTTTTATTAATCCTTGCTGGCTGCAAACCATTCTGCTGACATAAGGGTCTGGTCTGTCCTTGGCTCCTCCCGGGGCCAGGCGTCTCCTCGTTATCTAGGCTATGTCGTGCTCAAGGCTGCAAGCTTTCGGCGAAATATCTGCTAAGCACAATAAGTTTTCTCTACCCCGTTTTATTCTCTTTAACCCTTTCCATAACATATTTCCCATTCCTACAATTATAAACACAAGCTGGTTTCTGTTACTGTTAGAATTCTAAAGAATTCAAATTACCTACTTTAGCATCAGGTGAAGGACTAAGAATAACATACCCACAGAGAATGTTGAACGGCAAAGTCAGGAAAGGGTCAGGTTCAAGGAGGACTTCCCCACCCCAGAAGAGGAAGTTGATAGTCCATACCCTGCCACAATGAAGTATTTGATTGTGTTGACTCTTATTATCTGTTGACTCTTAAGACTTTAGCAGAGAGCCTACCTAATGATGAATTATGTGTTAATGATGAAACATTAGTGGAAATAGTAGCAAATAACAGCATACGTGGAAATGTGTGGTTTTGCACCTTGAAATTTAGTTCAGGATGTTCTTCAGTTTTGCATTCAGCTTCTAGCATATATATATATATATATAAAAACAAACAAACAAACAAACAAACAAAAAAAAAAAACTGGGTCAATGATTTAAAATATTTGAGGTCTAGACAAAAAAAATTAATCATAAATTACAGGGACTGCAGTAGGTACATTTACCAGGTACTGTGGATAAGATTGATGCACTGATTAAAAAATACACAGCATCCAAATATTGGGGGTACATCTATCAAACTTGACCACTACCCCCTCGCCGCATGTCTTTAAAGAAGTCTTCAAACATTTGTTCCCAACAGTGATAATCTCCACATTTCATTGTAGAGCTCATTCCATCACTACATTCTCAGGAGGAAGGAGCAGGATGTGGTCATGGTAAGAAAGGCTCCTTTCTCATCCCATTGTTACCCATCCATGGTCTGTGGCTGAGGTCAATCCTCAGAGAAAAATGAGGATATTTGAGCACTGATGACACTTATAATCACCTGCAGGGAGATTTCCTGGTAAAATAAGGTTTGAAGAATGACCAAACAAGCAATGTCTCATGGAAGTGTGTTTGTTTGTTTGTTTGTTTGTTTTTAACAAATTGAGTCCCCCAAAATGAAGTCAAAAGATGATAGTCCAGGAGGTTTCAGGGCAGTGTGAAATTCTGAGGCACAATGACGCATGCGTGATGAAAAATAGTGTGGGGAGTGTTATCCGCTTGGGTCACCCTCAGATCCAAATTCAAGCACCACTAAGAAGTGGTATTTGCACACCTATGTGTGCGAGCATGCACACACCTACACACGCGGAGAAGCCTTCCTCATGCTCCTCCCGGGGCTGGCCTTGAATGACATTGCACAAGGAAAAGATGAAGCCTAAGTGTGTTTAAGAATCATCTTGTTTCCCCCCACCATTGTTTACCAGATATATTGGCCATAGTTAACGCTATAATTTCAGTTGGTAGTATATACGGTGATGAGATTCCATACCTGGACAGATTGAAAATGAACTAGAGAAAGAATGAGTTACACCTATGTATGTATGTATGCATGCATGTATGCATGTATGTACGTATTTATTTATGAAAACCATATTTTTCCTGTTTCTTTTGGATTCGATGGGGCTGAGAACAACCGTTTCTCTTCATCCTACCCACAGTTACAGTGGTTAGCATATAACCTAGCCTTGTACATTTTAATGAAAAAATAAAAATGAGGGAAAAGACTGCCCAAGTTATCCAAATAGAGCCTGTCAGAGATTATCTCTGCAATCAAAATCTTAATATAAATAACATTATTTTTCCTTTTTAAATTATAACATATATTGGCCATACTAAAACGTATAAGAAAACATATACCAAGAAAAAATATCACCCATGTAGCTGAAGTTTCTATGTACAACACCATAGCTCATTCCCCTGTGACATCACAGAGGTAATTATTCTCCCCAATTTGGTGTTTATCATTCTTATGTCTGTCCTGATACTTTTTTCTTTACATATGTGTATATTCCTAAATGACATAGAAAATTACTTTGTAGCCCTATCTGGTTTGGCTCAGCAGAGGTCCCGGGTTCAGTTAGGGCACATGCCCAGGTTGCAGGCTTGATCCCCAGTAGGGGGCATGCAGGAGGCAGCCGATCAATGATTCTCTCTCATCATTGATGTTTCTATTTCTCTCTCACTCTCCCTTCCCCTCTGAAGTCAATAAAAATATATCTTAAAAAAGAAAATTACTTCGTAAAGTTTAAAATGATATTAATACATCAGAAAGCAATTAGAGAATTTGGAAGTCATCTTTCCGCTGAGGCAGTTAATCTGAGGTGAGGGAGCCTGGAGTATCAGCCTCCTTCACAAACTGCCTGGAAGGATGTGAAGGAGGAGACAATCAAGCCAATTTATAAGAGAAAACAAACCATAAGTAGTGTGTGTGGAGCGGGGTGTGGAGGGAGAAGAGTCCTAAAATGATTGGGTCCTGAATACAACCAAATATAAAACCATCAACCCAGTTCCCATTTTAAACTTAATCTGACTTAAATTAGGTTTGGTCCTTTGTACCCCAAAGAGTCCTCATATACAAATTGGTGTCTTAAAAAGAAATACTGTAGGAACAAAGCCCTGAGATGGGTAACTATCTGTGCAGCAATGATTTCTGTCTCTGGATAGGAAGTTGGAAGTGTTTGTTTGGTGTATCCAGGAATTCATACTTCCCGGGGTGAAATTTTGGGGGACCTATTAAAAAGATGAGAATGTTGGTCATTTCTAGCAGCTTCCGGTAAGATCCTGCAAGAACAGGGATAAGCTTTGATTCTCAATCCAATGATCTGCACGCAGAAAGGAAATATTTAGATTCGTTAATAAACATGAATCTGAGATGGCTGAGAGCCCGAAACCCAGTGCTTTATTAATTATAAAACAAAAGAATTATTTTGTTTTAAAAAAAAGTTAGAACAAGCGAAAGCAGTGAGGTGGGAAAATAAGGTTGGTACCTATGAGCAGCATAAGGCATGGATTCATCTTCCAAATGGACTCTCCTAATGTTGCACCCAGACTGACAGAGGAAACATTCTCCCTAGGCAGTGGGTAGTGTAAAGCACTGTCTACTGGGATGCAGCCGGATAGGGCAGAGATGGGCTCACCCTTACCACCGCCAGCTGAGGGCTCAGTGGAAGCCGTTCATCAGTGGCTTCGAGAAATCAGCAGAGCATTAAGGACAATTACTGGGAGAAACACCAGTGCTCTTGATCCAAGATTGCTACTGCTGCTTAGTAGACTGTAGAGATTTCAGAAATGAATTAACTATTAGAAGAGTGGGGGTTTTAGGATGTTTAATTGTCAGAGAACCCTTTAACCTGGAAACCAGAAATATGTTATTGCTCACCCATCAACTCAACACTCAGGTCATTATAACTATATTTTCAGAAAGTGGGTGGATTAAACAATTACAGTCCTACAGAGGGAATCTTTCCTCCAGCATGGCCATTGAGGAAAATGGGCCCTGGCAATCCTCCTAGTCCAGCGGTTCTCAACCGGTGGGTCGCGACCCTTAAAATATATCCTGGATATCAGATATTTACATTACAATGCATAACGGTAGCAAAATTATAGTTATGAAGTAGCAACAAAAATAATTTTATGGTTTGGATCACCACAACATGAGGAACTGTATTAAAGGGTCACGGCATTAGGAAGGTTGAGAACCACTGTTAAGTCTTTTGAGCAAAAGTAGGTAGATTGTGACTGAGTATTTACTCCATGGTCAAGGAGGGCTGCTTACTCTTCCTTCCTATGGATTATGACTTTTGCTAAGGTTCAGTAACGACTATTATTTCTTCTTCTTCCCTTTTCAAAAATAGTAGGTTCACTTCTGTTATCTTTTTGTCCTGCCAACCCTATTGCAGATTGTGTTAGGCTGGTTAAATATGTCATGGAAATCCACATATCCAGAATTGATCAAGGGAGAGTACACATCAGCAGATGTGTCATCTAGAGATGATATTGATTTGTTGCCCTAGGGAGAGGGTCTGAGTATGTATCTGATGACATTTGGAATTATTATAGCACATTAGGTGAAGACATTCATAATTGGTTACAATGTGGCTGATAGACAGCCATAGTTGGAATACAGGAATAGAATAGACAATATTTTATTAGCACTTCTACCTTTGGGAAATTATTATTTTCCTACTCTGAGGAAATTATTATTTTCCAAACTGAGGTTCCAGTGTGGCTGTCAATCACAGATCATGTCCCTCACCTCCAGGCCTCAGAAATAAACACCTGACATTGGCCTGCCCATAGACAGAACTCAATTTTTCTTAACTAGAACAATTGCTCCTATAACTAAAACAAGAGCAATTACAACAGTCCTCCTCTGGATTGTAAAATTGGATAGTGGAGAGAAAACTAGCTTAGTACACCATGAATCTAACAGTGACCCATCGCCCCCAGACACAGGGAGAAAATCCCCCTGACACACAGAATATCAAGGTCACATACAGAGAAAAGCAGTGGCCATAGAGATACACATATTAGAAAATTGTTCAAACTCTGGAATGTAGTTGAGCCTGAATCTAGAAAGATACCTTTTGACTTCCCACTTAATGATTTAGTAAATTTTCCTTTTAGTTTTAAATGTTTGAGTTGTTTCTTTCCTAAAAAAGTCCGAATATATGCCCTATGGGATGCCTCTGGGAAAAAAAATACGTTTATGTTAGGTTTCCTCCATTTATGAAATGGTTGAGTGTGTTTGTTGTTACGCATCATTCAGTTGAATTGAGGATATACCTTTAGATATATGGAAAAAAAGACAAATATGAACTGAGGAATAAGAATAAGACAAAGTATGTCTTATCGGCAGTGCTAACATTAATCCTCTTTCCTCTAGAAACTGTTCCAGTCATCACAAGAGTGAGATGGAAGCCATTTTTAAACTGTATCAACTCCTCGATCCCAACAAGCTCAGGAGGAGATTTCTGAACCAAGTTGGACTGTTCCCATTTTCTATCCTATTTGGAAATGATCTTGAGAGTCAGCTAGTCAGTTATGGCACGTGGCTGGAATGACAACGTGTAAACATGAGGATTGTTGCAACCCGGTTCCACCCTAAAGATGGAAAGCAGAGAAAGCCATCATGCCAAGATGGGAAAGCTGATGCATATGGGAAGAGATTAAAAAGAAAGATGAAAAGAGAATTTTGATGGTTCTCCTAGGCCTAATCCCATTGTCATCTGAAGCTCAACACTATTCCAGCCCTTTATGTCACTCCTCTGTCTCTGCGAATTCAACTAAGCTTCATTGTGTGCTTGCCCTACTACTAGTTGGGTTTTGTTTTAAAATAATATATCTGTGTAGTTGTAATAATAATTTGATGACAATGGTAATCATGTTAGCTAACATTTATTGAACATTTTTCATAGCTTTACATATATAGAGTAATTTCATCTTCACTGTAACCTCATTAGATATTATTATTATCTCCAATTTACTGTAAATATGATAAAATAAATGTTAACATATATTGTTATATGCTTAGTTGAAAAACTATTCAAACAAAATATTACTATAAATTAAACATGAATAAATATTGAGCTCCTTTAAATAAACTATAATATTATATTAAACTTCCAACAGAAAAAGTGAATAATAATCTCAGGAAGAAAGCAAATTATTTTTTGGTGTTTGTTATTCAGTGCATGGTATGATAGTTATGAAGAGGTAAATACCAACCATCAGGCGGCATGATGAGTCATTTTGACATGTACTATTATTTGATTCAAAATATATACTAAAAAAGATGTCCCACTGTTACTAAGCCTGTTTTCGGTTCTCATAGAAAATCTTGTGAATATGTTTAGAGAGATAACACTTGGTGCATAAAGTCTTCAGTATCTAGTTTTGTTTTCCCCTGATATTTCTCTTAGCTGAAACTCTGGCTTTAAATTTTAAACAAACGCTTACATGACTCAGACAATTTGATGTAACATGAAAAACCAACTTTGCCCGAAGCTGAACAGAACTTAGGAAATCTCACCTATGATATGACCTCCCATAATATAACTCAATATAAAGATAGGGTTTTAATCTAGTATATCATTGTATCTTCTTCTGTACTTTGTACACTTTTATGAAGTACTCACTAGATTTTTGAGAAAATCAATGAAAGGTCGATCTATTCTTGAACTACATCTAGGGATGACTTGTGTATGATCCAGAAGGCTTTCATTTCAACAATCCACCACTATCATAATTTCTTGTTATTCCAAATGCTTCACAGATTGCTGGAATGCTTTTTCTCTACATTACCATTTATTTTCATGTTTGTCTCCCCTATTAGATTGATGTACTTATATCAGAGACTATGCATCCTAATTCACCTTTACTTCTTTGGTGCCTAGAACAATGTGAGCACTTGATAAAAATAGTATCAAACAGATGCTATTTCAAACAAAATTGTCTCAAGGTTCCAGTGCATTCACATAGCTAAGATAGCTCAGTTTAGGGAGGGCGTGAGTAGTTTGGCCACTTATCTCTTCTTGTGGTCATCTATGATTTCTTAGTCACTCTCTTTATTCCTTAAAAATTCCAGCATCTGTATAGCTCACTAATTTTTGGTGAGTGCAATATCTATATAAATCATCTTTCCGATATACTCTGGTCACTTTTTGTTTGTTAGTGGTTTTTTGTTTGTTTGGTTTTTTTCCAATGAATTTTGCATTTTATTTATTTTAAAAATCTTTATTGTTGAAAGTATTACATATGTCCTCTTCTTTTCTCCCATGACTCCTTCTAGCCCACCGCTGCCCGAATATTGCATTTTAAACACTTCTGTTCTGGATTTTATGTTATTAACAATGTCCTTTGGAGACTCTAGAGCAGGGGTGGGCAAACTTTTTGACTCGAGGGCCACAATGGGTTCTTAAACTGGACCGGAGGGCCGGAACAAAAGCATGGATGGAGTGTTTGTGTGAACTAATATAAATTCAAAGTAAACATCAGTACATAAAAGGGTACGGTCTTTTTTTTTTTTAGTTTTATTCATTTCAAACGGGCTGGATTCGGCCCACGGGCCGTAGTTTGCCCACGGCTGGTCTAGAGTAATTGTTGACCAGAATTCCAGAGACTTATATGAGTAAACAATATTACATTACTTCTTTTTTGTTAGTTTTTTATCTCTTCTCCAACCTACCTCAGGTAACCACTCCCATGATCATATCCTGGACCTTGCTTTTACGTAGATAAAGAAGAGGTAAAAGGATGATCTGAGGTATACCCGTGTCTATAAATCCAAAAGTCCTCATCTTTTGGCACCATTTGAAAAAAACTGAAGAAATGAGAAGAAAATGTCCCAACATTTCAGCAACCAAATAGGAAAGCCTAAAAATAAAATATTGCTCTAACCTTTGGATGAACTGTCTTTATTCCTGAAAAATGTTAATCCCTCCACAGGTGCACTGGGCTCCATCCCTTGACACCCATTCATAGGCAAGACATGTTTCTCTCGTGTTCCATTCTTTCCACTCATTCTCTCTATAGAACATTTTTCATGAATGTACAACTACTATACCATGCTTATACTATTCCCATCTAAAAGAAAGTGAAAACATTTTAAAAGCTATTTCCCCATGTCTCTGCTCCTCATTACAATAAAGGTTCCAAATAGAGTTGTTTAGACCAGGAGACTCTAATGCCTATCTTCTCACTCTTTTAGAATTCATTCCATTGAGGCTTTCCCCCTGCCACTCAGTGAAAACAACTCTTGGCAAAAGTGTCCATGTCATTCACATTGACAAATCCAATGGTCAATTCTTGATTTGTATTTAATTGGATCTATCAGCAGCTTTGCTCACAGTTGATCACTCTATTCTTCTTGAAACACAACCCTCTACCCCATGCCCTCAGGTCTCAAAGACACCTCACTGGCTGCTCCTTTTGAGTTTCTTTGCAAATCAGTCCTCATCTTTTGGATTTATAGACATCAGATCATCTGGTATACATCAGATCATCCTTTTACCTCTTCTTTATCTATACTTCTTATCTATGTCTGATAGGTCCGTAATTTTATCTCCACATGGTCCTTTCCCATGAACTGCTGTATCCTTTATTACATGCCTGCACCATATTTCAGTTTAAATATAGACTATCATCTAAAGCCAATGCATCCAAAATAAAGTACCAGTTAGGCCTGCCCTTCAAAACTGAAACAAAAGAAAACAACACCCCCCCCCCCAAAAAAAAAAGAAGAAAAAAGAAAACAATCCCATCCCACGTGTAATCTTTCTCAAATCAGTAAATAGTAATTCTATTTCATTTTATTTCAGCAAAACATATGATGCATGATTGATTTATCCTTTTATAATATAATCTACATTTGATACATCAACGATTCCTGTTGGATTGTCCTTTAAAATATATCCTAAATCTTACCACTCATTATTATTCCATTATGTCTTCACCCTGGTCATTTTTCACTTGGACTATTGCAGAAGTCTCCAAACTTGTTAACCTATGTTCATCTTTTCTCCTATATTTTTTAGACTTGAATTCTATGTTTAATAGAAATACACAAGCAGTGTTATGAACAAGTTATGAATGTCCACGAGGTTCCATAGTCATCAGAGGCCAGGGGTTCTTCTATCTTACTGTTCCACTGTTCTAGTCTCATAGTCTCATAGTCTAAGATGTATGCTTGAGCTGATCACCTGTCAGCATTCTGAGGAGCAAGAAGAGAAGAAAGTACAAAGAAAAAGTGGCTCCGACCCTTTAAAGAGTATTTCTAGGAGTCCTCACATTACATTTCTACTTCCTACTTAAAAGCAGGAAATTTGTCACTTGGCCATGCCTAACTATAAGAGAAGTGAGGAGGTATGTGAATCTTCCATCAATGTGTTGATCTAATATCCTGTTACTAGAGAATAAGAGGGAAGTAAATATTAGGATGCATCTAGCAGTTTCTTCCACACTTTCTTATATAATATTCTTCAGCATCTACAACTATTTTCAGCAAGAACAACTATCCAGCCCTAACCGGTTTGGCTCAGCAGACAGAGCGTCAGCCTGCGGACTCAAGGGTCCCAGGTTTGATTCCGGTCAAGGGCATGTACCTTGGTTGCGGGCACATCCCAAATGGGGAGTGTGCAGGAGGCAGGTGATCGATGTTTCTCTCTCATCGATGTTTCTAACTCTCTATCCCTCTCCCTTCCTCTCTGTAAAAAATCAATAAAATATAAAAAAATAACAACTATCAAGACACCTAATCATTGTACGAATGGAATGAGACTATCAGCTTAATTATTGGAAAAACCTTTTAGCTGGTCTCCCTACCCTTGCCCATAAGTCAATGCTCACAGAGCAACAAGTGTAATATTTTAAAAATATATCTGATCATACAATTCTTCATTATAAAACTTTCTAATGGCATTTCATCCCACTCAGAGTAACATCCAGTGTTCGTACAATAGCCTTCAAGGCTCATAAATTTTTGTCTGATTTTCTTGCCATTGACTTTCCCCCTTGCCCACTATTCTACATACACATTATCCTCATACATTTCATACATCATCTGACAGCAGCACCTTGGCACTCCCCATTCCTTCTGCCGAGAATATCCTTCCCTCAACTACTCATATGGCTTACTAGATATGACCTTATAGTGAGAGCTTCCCCTACCACTCTGCACAAGAGAAAGACCCGTCGTCATGTTCTAGGCCCTCTCACCTTCTTTATTTCATTTCATTTACTTACTTTTATATTGCATGATTTTTGTGATCTTTTCCTATTAGCATGTAGCCTTTTCAATGGCAGTGACTTCATCATATTTGTTCACTATTCTACCCGAAAACACCAAAAATAGCTTTGACAGAGTGCATTCGATTGGAATTATAAAAAAAAAGTTGATATCTATAGTAAAAAATTACTTTTTAGCTCATTAACTTTGCTTTTCTGTATATTTGATGAGTATTAATTACTCATTTAATAATAGCTTTATGAGCAAGATTAAAAGTGCTGCTACATGAATGTTCTTGATCATTTTGATATTCTGGTGTGAAACATGAAAAACACATATCTCCCATACAAAATATTTATGAAAACTTAAATAGATTTTTCTTACCAAGGAGTTTTGCTCAAGGAGGAATAATTCTCAAAGTTAATGAGACTTCTTAGAATTACACTAAAGCAGTTCCAAGATTCACTAAAGCCAGATTTCTCATGCTGGGTGAATATTTTTAGAGATCTTCATTCTACTTCAATCCCTAATGATGAGGGTGTTGAAATAAATTTTAATAGTTCTTCTTCCCAATATTTTATATTGCTAATATAAAAAAAAGTTTTATTATTTCTTCTCATAAATATTTTATTGAAAAATGTTTCTGTATTCTTTTATATATATATTATAGGTGTCCCTCCTTTTCCCCATCTTTGCCCCCCTCCACCCAGCCCTTACCCTACACCAGACCTTCACCACACTAATGTCTATGTCCATGGGCTGTGCATATATGCATATAATTCTTTGGCTAATCTCTTCCTGTATCCCTACCCCACTCTCCTCAGATCTGTTAGATTTTTTGGAACAACTGTTCTATAAGTTACAACTATACTAGAGCTAACCTGACAATCTAACTCAGCAATCTGGTTTATATTTTAATACCTTAGGTTGGTTGGTTATCTCTTAAATCTTGGTTATGAAGAAATTATTTTTTTAGCTGAGTTCCAAGTTAAGAACTATTCTTTCTTTTGTACCAGTTTCAAGTAGATTATGTTGCTCTACTTCCTAGAGACTTTAGTTGTGAATTAAAACATATAAAAGTTTTATGCTGAGTACCTACCATTTAATCTGTTGATTAGCTTACTGCAGTAGATATCATTAGCCACTTTGAAGATGAGCAACCAGAAACTCACACTATCATTTTATGTATTTAAGATCTATTTGAATTTTCTCTTCTGTTAACTTTTTAATTATACCCTCTACCCATTTTTCAATTGGTTACCGATTATTTTTTTTTTTATCTGAAGTCTCTTACAAATTAGAAAATCAACTCCTGTCTGAAAGTTGCAATTATTTTCTAGTTTATCTTTTTAAAAAATATATTTTTATTGATTTTAGAGAGGAAGGGAGAGGGAGAGAGATAGAAACATTAACGATGAGAGAGAATCATTGATCAGTTGCCTTCTGCATGCCCCTTACTGGGGATAGAGCCTGCAACCTGGGCATGTGCCCTGACAGAACCAAACCATAACCTCTTGGTTCATAGATCAATGTTCAACCACTGAGTCACACTGGCTGGGCTAGTTTGTCTTTTTATTGATTATTCTTATGGTGATTCCAACCATAGAGAAACTTTTAAAATTTTCATTTTCAAGTAATCAAGTTCATCAATATATTATTTCATGGCTTCTGGTATTTTTCCATATCATATTTGGAATTTTTTTTCTCATTCTGAGATCTAAAAATTTTTTTTCTCACACCAATTAGAATGCCTATAAAAAATAAAAAAGTAACAATAATTGGAAATGTGTAGAGAAATTGGAACCACTGTGCATTGCTGATGGGAATGTAAAATGGCCTAGCTGTTATAGGAAACCTTGTTGCAGTTTCTCAAAAAGTTAAACAGAGAATTATCATATGATCCAAAAATTCCACTTCTAGGTATATACACAAAGGAATTGAAAACAGATAGTTGAGCAATATTCATGCAGTATTACTTACAATAGCCAAAGGGTAGAAAACACTTAAATGTCTATCAACAGATGAATGGGTAAATAAACTATGGTATATACATAGAATATTATTCAGTGTTAAAAAGGAATGACATTCTGATACATAATACAACATGGATGAATGTTGAAAACACCATGCTAAGTAAAATAAACCAGACACAAAAGGATAAATATTGTATGTTTCCACTTTTATGCAGTAGCTAGAATAGTCAAATTCATAGAGACAGAAAGTGAAAGAGTGGAGTTACTTGTTTAGGGGGCACAGAGTTTTGCTTTGGGATGATAAAACAAAGTTTTTTTCAATGGATAGTGTTGTTTCTGCACACCAATATGAATAAATTTAATTTTACTTAAAAATGGTTAAAATGGTAAAACTTATGTATATTTTACCACAATTAAAAAATTACCTCATTATATCATTTAATACTTTGTAGTTTCATTTTGTAGAATTCAATATTGGACCATTGGTCAGTTGCAAGAATCAGGCCAATTTTTAATAAAAAGAAAGTTTAAAGAAAAACATTTATTTATTTGGTTTTATACTAGTTTGTTTAACATTAAAATGGAATTAATTTTTGAAATGTTCAAAAAACATTATGGAAACTTTTCTGAAATGTAAATTTAAGTGGAAAATAAAGTAAAACTTTTTGTATTAATTCTAACAGATTTTACTTCAAGATGAGAAAAGGAGGAGGCTATCCCTCAGGCTCATTTTTCACTAGGAATCACCAAAATTCAAAATAAATAAGCATATTAAAAGGTAAGGTAGGATAAGATTTTTGTTTTGATAAGGTCTCTCCCTTTAGAAAAATGTCCATTAACTAATTTTTCTGGTGTTATGTTCTTTATTAGTGGCATATTATGTCTACCTGAAATGAATTTATCAAAACCCATGTGAGAAATTAAAAGTAACTTTTAATCCCTGCTTGTTTTCCCAAACACAGAAGTACATTTAAATACTATATTTCTTTAAATATGATGATTGCTTTTACCCCCAGGAATTTCAACCAATATCCTATCTAATAAAAGAGAAACATGGTAATTAGCCATACCTCCGCTACCCTTCCCATTGGATAATCAGGGCGATATGTAAATTAACTGCCAGCCAAGATGGCGGCCGGCAGCCAGGCAGCTTGAAACTAACATGAGGCTTGCTTGCTTCAGTGACGGAGGAAAGCAACGTTCCCCGCCTGCCTTGCCGGCCTCTGAGCCTGCAGTTTGAAACATTGTAACAAATATAGAAGCTAAACAAAACCCCAGAAACCTGCTTTCAGCAAGCAGGGATCTCAGAGCTGGAGTTATACATTGTTTCGATTATAGAACCCAAACAAACCAGATACCTGCTTTCATCAGCGGAGGCCTAAGAGCTGGAGCCTCAGAGCTAAAGCAGGCCCAGAATAAAAAAAAAAAGAAAAAAAGGAGCGGTTGGGAGCTTCCTTCACCCTCCAGCCTGAAAACAGCCCTCAGCCCCTCACCCAGACTGGCCAGGCACCCCAGTGGGGACCCCCACCCTGAAGGGTGTGTGACCAGCTGCAAACAGCCATCATCCCCTCATCCAGGCTGGCCAGGCACCCCAGTGGGGACCCCCACCCTGATCCAGGACACCCTTCAGAGCAAACCAGCCAGCCCCCACACGTGCACCAGGCCTCTATCCTATATAGTAACAGGGTAATATGCCTCCCAGCTCCGGGATCAGCGGAGCCGCTAGGCCTTCTGGCACCGGGATCAGCGGAGCCGAGAGGCCTCCCGGCACCAGGATCAGTGTGAAAAGGGGCAGCGCCCAAACACCCTGATCGCCCTGCGGCTCTGTGTGTGACGGGGGTGGGGCCACAACCTCCCTATCGGCCCTGCTCTGTTCGTGACAGGGGAAGGCGCCCCAACCTACTGATCAGCCCTGCTCTGTGCCTGATACGGGGGAGCTCCCCAACCCCCTGATCGCCCTGCGGCTCTGTGTGTGACAGGGTGCGGCGCCCCAAGTCCCTGATCGGCCCTGCTCTGTGTGTGACAGGGTGTGGCGCCCCAACCCCTCATCCCCCCACGGGCCTGCTGTGTGTGTGACGGGGTAGAGCCATAACCTCCTCATTGGCCCTGCCCTGTGTGTGACAGGGTGTGGCACCCCAACCCCCTGATCCACCCTGCTCTGTGTGTGACAGGGGGCGGTGCCCCAACTCCCCTATCGGCCCTACTCTGTGAGTGACAGGGGGGAGCTCCCCAACCCCCGGATTGGCCCTGCTCTGTGCGTGAAAGGGGGTGGCGCCGCAATCTCTCCATCGACCCTGCCTTGAGTGTGATGGGGGCGGTGCCCCAACCCCCCAATCGGCCCTACCCTGAGCATGACTGAGGGTGGCATCGCAACCTCCCGATCCACCCTGCTCTGTGCATGACAGGGGGCGGCGCCCCAACTCCCCAATCGGTCCTGCTCTGAGCCCGACCAGGGGCTGCACCTAGGGATTGGGCCTGCCCTCTGCCACCCGGGAGCAGGCCTAAGCCAACAGGTTGTTATCTCCCGAGTGTTCCCAGACTGCGAGAGGGCACAGGCTGGGCTGAGGGACCTCCCCCTTCCCCCCGAGTGCACAAATTTTTGTGCACCGGGCCTCTAGTTTATATATATAAAAGCCTAACCAACCGGCCAACCAGCCAACCAGTTAGTAGCTATGATGCACACTGACCAATAGGGGGCAGATGCTCAGCACAGGCATGGAAACATGGAACACACTGATGAATCTCAGAGGGGGAGGGCGGGAAGAGATTAACCAAAGATCTTATATGAATACTATAGGCCTGGTGACCCGTGTACCCTTCGCCTGGCCTGCACCCTCTTGCAATCTGGTACCCTTTGGGGGATGTTGGAGAGCCTGGCTCAATCCTCGCAGTCCAGGCCGAGGGACCCCACCAGTGCACGAATCCATGCACTGGGCCTCTAGTTTTAAAATAAAACTCATTTTCCATCTTATTTTATCTTAACATTCCAGGTAGTGATTCTATATTTTCATAAATTACCCCTAAATACATGCTTACTAACAACACTATGTATCAATGTGTCTAGTACAAAGTGATCAAGTGTGAGAGTGGACAGAGACTAAGTCAGAGAGGTTGCTGGGGCCAGATTCTGTAAGGTCTTGCACACTCTGACCTTTGGACTTTCATCCAGTGTGATAGTAGCTACTAGAGGGATTACAGCAGAGGAGCAATTTATATTAAAGCAATGTTTTGATTACCCTGTTTGGAAGATTCTGTAGAGAGGTAAGGGCAGAAGCAGCTGGACCAGTTAGGCAGCTCTGTCAATAGTCTAAACAAGGAGTGATTGGTACCTTATCTAGGGTGGTGGTGGTGAAGATGGTGAGACATGGTTAGATTTGGGATATGTTCTGAAATTAGACTCAGTGGGATTTGTGGACAGATTGGCTAAGAGATGTTAGAAAAAGAGAGGAGTCAAGGATGATTCTGTGTTTTGGGAATTAGGACATCTGTGTTTGGAAGAAGTGGAAGATTAAATAGATGGAATCAAATGAAAAGGACCTTTAGTGCCAGATGGAGTAGTTTAGACTTGCTCCTGTAAGCATTACAAAGCCACTTTAGGTGTTGAGGTGGGAGAATAACATGATGTGAGAGGTGCTATCAGAGCACCTGATGGCGTTGTCTAGGTAGGCTGAAGGAAGGATGACAAGGCAGGACTCAAAAAACAAGACTCTGCTTGTTTCTGTCTGAGGATGGTTAGACTTGTTCCTCCTCTTTTCTCTGTTGGAAATGCAGGCTCTCATGCCCAGTGGTGCCTTGTCTCTAGCACCTGTGCCTGCCAGTTCCCCTTGGAATCCCTCAGAGTGAGAACATATCAGAATGAGTATGTGGGTTATACAAACACTCCAAGACACAAATGGAGTTCCTGTGCTTCTCATAAAAATGTCCAGGCAACATGGTGAGCAGCTTGATGGGAACTCTCAGTATAGACTACCTGATTTTGAATCTTGACTTTACTACTTATATCTGCTCAGCCTTGGACAAATTACTTAAGTTCCCCATGTCTCAGTTTTGTTTTGTTTTCAATCTTGAAAACGAGGTTAAAATAATATTTAACTCAGAGGGTCAAGGTGAGAACTAAATGAGTTTTACAATGTAAAGGATTTGGAATACTGCCTAGGATATGGCAGATTGTTCAATAGATATGAGCTTATTTATTCCCCTTAGCTTTCAAATAAAAATATCAAAGTAGAATAATATGTTCTTATAGTAATCCTGGTAGGGATTAATTGGGGGTTCATAGTAGGCAACAGTGAAAATATAATTTCAAACAAGAATAACAGAATTTGATATCTGGATAAAGAAAATAAGAATGTAAGTGATAATATTGAGTGACTAGGAGAATATTGATATTCTCAGAAATGAGGAAATTTGGAAAGAACCCTTATTTTTAAAAGAGAAAGTAGGCAAATTCCTTTGGAATTATATTTATTTCCATTAATATTTTTAGATAACCATATGACATAAATTATATCTACAATGAAAATGATTCCAGAATTGACTGTAACAAGGTCTCTCTGTAACTGGAATGCAGAGATCTATTGGTTAGCAGAAAAAGAACAAAATCCTTGAGGAGCATAAACTCTGTGTGATCACTTTCAAATAAAAGTTTATTAGGAAAGATCTACTCTCCATTATTATAAGGCTGTGTTTTCTGTTTGAAAATACCCTCAAAGCATTTTTCCTCAATTGAGCTTTTGTTCTTATTACCATGCAGACTTACAAATTCAGTGTATGGGTGCTAATTGGCTGATATTGGTATAGATTAAATAAAATTACATGATTTAATTTACTGTTTGGCTTAGGTCAATTTCTGGGGTCTCTATTCTGTTCCATTGGTCTATTTGCCTGTTCTGTGCCCGTACCAGGCTGTTTTGTTATGGTGGCTTTGTAGTATAACTTGAAATCTAGTAATGTGATTCCTCCAACTTTGTTTTGCTATCTCAAGAACGCTGCAGCTATTTGGGGTCCTTTTTGATTTTATATACAGTTTTGGAGTATTTGTTCTAGATCTGTGAAATATGTTGTTGCTATTCTTAATAGGGATTGCACTGAATCTGTAGATTGCCTTGGGTAGTATGGACATTTTAATGATATTGATTTTACCAACTCATGAACACTGTATATTCTTCCACTTGTTTCTATCTTTATCTCTTTTTTCAATGTCCTGTAGTTTTCCAAGTACAGGTCTTTTGTCTCCTTGATTAAGTCTATTCCTAAGTATCTTAATTTATTTGTTGCAATGGTAAATAAAATTGTTTGTTTAGTTTCTCTTTCTGAGAATCATTATTGGTGTATAAAAAAGCCACCAATTTTTGAGTGATTTTTGTATCCTGCTACATTGCCAAATTCATTTATTAAATATAGTATTTTTTTTGTGTGGAATCTTTAGGGTTTTCTATATACAATATCATGTCATTTGCGAATAATGAGAGTTTTACTTTTTCCTTTCCAATTTGTATGCCTTTTATTGCTTCTTGTCTGATTGCTATGACTAGGACTTCCAGTACTAAGAGTGGTGAAAGTGAACATCCCTGTCTTATTCATATTCTTAGGGGAAATGGTTTTAGTTTTTGCCCATTCAGTATGATGTTGGCTATAGGTTGGTCCTATATAGCTTTTATCATATTGAGATATGCTCCTTCTATTCCCACTTTGCTGAGAGTTTTTAACAAAAATGGGTGTTGGATCTTGTCGAATGCTTTTTTTGTGTCTATTGATATGATCATGTGATTTTTGTCTTTCAATTTGTTTATGTGATGTACACTGCTGGTGGCAATGCAGATTGGTGCAGCCATTATGGAAAACAGTATGGAGTTTCCTCAAAAAATTAAATATGGAACTGCCATTTGACCCAGTGATCCCACTTCTAGGAATATATCCCAGGAAACTAGAAACACCAATCAGAAAGAAGTATGCACCCCTATATTCATAGCAGCACAATGTACAATAGCTAAGATCTGGAAACGGCACGAGTGCCCATCAGTAGATGAGTGGATAA
This sequence comes from Myotis myotis, assembly GCF_014108235.1. Lineage (NCBI taxonomy): Eukaryota > Metazoa > Chordata > Mammalia > Chiroptera > Vespertilionidae > Myotis > Myotis myotis. The sequence goes on from NW_023416379.1 coordinate 75,745,068, forward strand.
AAAAGCTGTGGTACATTTATACCATGGAATACTATGCAGCAGTAAAAAAGAAGAATCTCTTACCCTTTGAGACAGCATGAAGGGACCCAGAGAGCAACATGCTAAGTAAAATAAATCAGTCAGAGAAAGACAAGTATTACATGATCTCACTCATATGTGGAATCCAAGTAACAAAATAAACTGATGAATGGAATGGATCCAGAGACATGGAAGCATGGAACAGAGTGCAGAATTTTGGAGGGAAGGCGGCAATGGGTGGGTGGGTAGGAAGTAATCAACCAAGAACCTTGTCTTCATATATGCATGGCCCGTGGCCACAGTCAATGGTGTGGTAAGGGCCTGGGGTAGGGGGAAGGGGAGGACTCAAGGGGGTCAATCGGGCGGAGGGGGGGGGAGGTGACATATGTAATGTTTTCAACAATAAAGAATTATTTTAAAAAATAAAAAGCAATGAAATCATATCCTCAGGTGAGGATTAAAAAATAATAAGCAAACAGACAAACCTAACTTGAGTGACATTCTAGAAAATAACTGGTCCAGGATTCTTCAAAAGCAGTAAGGCCAAGAACATCAAGGAAACTAAGGGACTGGACTGAAGGGGACAGGAAAAAAAAAGAAGAATATATAAAATGTATAATATCTTTCACCACAGAAAAGTTGAAGTTAGATATTATATTCACTGCTCAAATTAGCACCTATAGCATTTTCATTTAAACTCCATTCTCAGAGTTAAACTATCTCCTTCTGTCTCTAGAATTTTCACAGATTTGGCCCAAATATAATAGCAGTGAATATAAATTATAAAAAATTTAGAAGAAAAATATTTTATAATACTCTTGCTTATTACATTAGAGTGGAATTCTTCTTTTAAACTTACCAAAGGAATCATAAAGCTCTACCTAAAACAAATAGCTGGGGGGTTTTTATGACTCTACTTAGATTTATACCAGCAAGTTTTATAATCATTAAGCACTGTTCCTAATTTACAATATTACTCTCAGCACATCACTTAACCTCATCATTTCTTAGACTCCACCTAAGATGTGAAGCAATGATTAATTACCATATATCTGTAAAATATATTATACATCTAATAACATCTTTCATCTAAGTTCCCAAAGCACAGTCTATAAACTGTAGTGAGTGCTATTAGCTCAATTTTACAAGGGGGGGAAAGGCAGAAAGGATTAACTACATTAGAAAAAGCCATAAATTGCCCACTAGTGGTAGCAAACCCTCAGGGCTGTGTTTGCTATACTCTATTTAACTACCAGAATTTTAATCTCTATTGTATACCTCTAGGCTTTATTAATAGAATCAATAACATCACAAGCCCTAAAACTCATAAAAAGTGCATGAGAGAGCCTGGCTTGTGTTTTACATGATGTGGAAAGGGCTCACTTATCTGTGTAACATTTTATTGATCTCAGATCTAACCATATCATAAAGAGAAAGGAACTTTTAATATTTCTGTCATTAGTCACATTAGCTTTGCTAAAATTGTGGAGGGCCCTCAAAGGAAACAGCGCATAGGTTATTTACAGCAACTGAGACTCCTAAATAGTAGTTAATTTAAGAGACTTTTGGCTATTGCATAAAAGCTGCTCCTGGGACAAACTGCCAACGAAGCCAGTGACATCTAATCTCAGGAAAACATGTGGTGCAAAAACTTAATAGCAAAGAGACCAATGTTCAATATATATATGTAATATACATATACGAAATATATATTTAACACAAAGGATCTTTTGCAGTACTTTGCTGGGAGTAAAGGGAGAAATATAACTATATTACAACATCAGGACTGATAAGTAGGAAAATTTAGTAATATCTCCTAATAGACTAATAAAACTTGGCAAGCCGTAGCCGGTTTGGCTCAGTGGATAGAGCATTGGCCTGTGGACTGAAGGGTCCCGGGTTCGATTCTTACCAAGGGCACATGCCAGGTTGTGGGCTCGATCGCTAGTGGTGGGCGTGCAGGAGGCAGCTGATCAATGATCCTCATCATTGATGTTTCTATCTCTCTGTCCCTCTCCCTTCCTCTCTGAAATCAATAAAAATACATATTAAAAAAAACTTGGCAAAAAATATTTATTTAGTGAGGAATGTATATTTTTATCTATTCATTGTATTGTCAATCACTTTATAATATTTCCATGTAAGGGAATTATACGTTAGTTCATTGTCATAAGAATGTTTTTGTTACAATCTGACCTTAAATAACATATTTCTAACATGTTTAACAAAAATCTCTGGGACCCTATTTCAATGAATTTCATAAAACCAATGGGTATAAATGTAATGGCCAAAGTGAATTTCCATATCATAATTTAGTTATCTATATTGGTACTTATCATATGCATCAAACTCACTAGGAACTATGTTTTAAAATACAAGTTTAATACACTCATTTTTGGACAAAATAATGAAAGAAATGTTCTAAATTGGTGTTAATATGGCAATATTTTTAAAGCAGTAGGTACAATTTCCTCTACCATGACATGATTAAGGTACAGAAGCACTGTACTTTTTCTTTTCCTTGCCTAATTGTTCTGGGTAGGACTTCAGTATGATGTTGGATAAAAATGGTGAAATTGGGTGTCTTAGAAGAAAGCTTTAAGTTTTTATTGTCAAGTATAATATCACCTGTGGTCTTTTTATATATAGCCTTTATTATGGTAAGGTAAGTATCTTTCTTTCCTGTTTGGTTGAAAGTTTTCATTATGAGAGAGTATTGAACTTTGCCACATGTTTTTTTCTGCATCTATAGAGCTAATTATGTGGTTTTTATCTTTCATTCTATTAATGTGGTTTATCACATTGATTTTTATAGGTTGAACCATTTTTTGCATATCTGGATAAATGCCAATTGATCATTATGTACAATCCTTTTTAATGTGCTGTTGAATGTAGTTTGCTAGAAAAATTGGGCTAGAAGAAAAAAAAAACCCCAAGGCATTTAAATTAGAAAGGAGGAAGTGAAATGATCTCTGTTTGCAGATGACATAATCTTATATGTTAAAAAACACAAAGGCCAACCCCCGCAAAGATAAAATTAATATATGAATTCAGTAAAATTTCAGGATACAAAATCAGCATACAAATATCAGTGTGTTTCTACAAATTGACAATGAATTGTCTGAAAAGAATTTTTTTTTTAAATCTCATGCACAATAGCATCAGAAAGAATAAAATATTTAGAACTAAACTTACCAAGGTGGCAAATTTTACACAAAAACTATACAACATTGAGGAGTAAAATTAATGAAAATTCAAATAAATGAAAACACAACCTTGTGTTTATAGATTAGAAGGTAATATTGTTAAGTGTCCATACTACCTAAAACAATTTCTATCAAAATGGCATTTTTTTTCTCACAGAAATAGAAAAGCCAATTCTAAATTTTATATAAAATCAAAGGTCTCCCGAATAACCAAAACAATATTGAAATAGTAAAATAAAGTTGGAGGCTTTACACTTCCTTATTTAAAAATATGTTACAAAGCTACAGTAATTAAAACAGTATGGCACTGATATTAAGAATGACATATAAACCAATGAAATAAAATAGCAAGCTTGAAAATAGAGCTACGCTTATGTGACCAACTGTTCATCGACAAAGGTGGCAAGAATACACAGTAGAGAAATGACAGCCTCTTCAAAAAAATTGTTCTGGAAAAACTGAGTAGCACATACAAATGAATTAATTTGGGACCTTATCTTATATACAGAAATCAACTCAAAATGGATTAAAGACATAATAGCTGAGACTATAAAATTCCTAGGAGAAAACATGCGGCAAAAGCTTCCAGACATTGGTCTTGGCAATGACTTATTGGATAAAACACCAAAATCACAGGAAGCAAAAGCAAAGAACACAAGTGGGTCTACATCAAACTAAAAAGCTTTGCACAGCAAAGAAAAACAACAGAATGAAAAAAACCTATAAAATGGGAGAAAATATTTGCATACCCTATATCTGGTATATTATCTGATATGTTGATCACATTAGGGGTTAATATTAAAAATATATAAAGAACTCTTTCAACTCAATAGCAAAATAAAAATTTAAAAAATGGGTGAAGGACCAGAATAGACATTTCTCTGAAGAAGGCATACAAATGGCCAGCAGGTATGAAAAGATGTTCAACATCACTAATCAGTAGGAAAATACAAATCAAAACCATAATAAAATATCACCCACCTCACATTTTTTTAGGACCTATTATCAAAATACAGAGATAATAATTATTGGTGAGGAGGTGAGGAAATTGGAACCCTTGTATAATGTTGGGAATGTAAAATGGTGCAGCCACTATTAAAAACAGTATAACATTTCCTCAAAAAATTAAAAACATGATCCAGTAATTCCATTTCTTGGTATTTATCTAAAAGAATTGGAATCAAAACCTTGAAAAGGTATTTTTATTCTAATATTTATTGCAGAATTAGAGAAGCCAATATGTGGAAACAATCTAATGTCCACCAAGAGATGAGGAAATGTGGTGTAAACATACAATGGTGCATTATTTAGTCTTAAAAAGAAACAAAATCCTGCCATATGCAACAACATGCATTAACCTTGAGGACATTATGCTAAATGAAATTAGACAGTCACAGGACAAATACTGTGTAATACCATTTTTATGAGATATATAAAATATTCAAATGCATAGAAGCAGAGAGTAGTAGTCATCAAGGGCTGAGGGGAGTGGAAGTTGGGAGGTGGTTGCCATTCAACAGGTACAGCCTTTCAGTTACGTAAGATTACTGAGTTCTAGAGATCTTTAATGTTTGTCAAAAATACATGTTAAACAATTTTTATTTATTTTTTTAATTAAATCGTTATTGTTCAGATTATTACATTAGTTACTCTTTTTTCCCACCATAACTCCCCTCCACCCAGTTCCCACCCCACCCTCCGCCCTCACTCCCCACCCACTGTCCTCATCCATAGGTGCACGATTATTGTCCAATCTCTTCCCTCACCCCCACACCCCTTTCACCCCCCAAGAATAGTCAGTCCATTCCCTTTCTATGTCCGTGATTCTATTACAATCACCAGTTCATACTGTTCATCAGATTATTTATTCACTTGATTTTTAGATTTACTTGTTGATAGATGTGTATTTGTTGTTCATAATTTGTATCTTTACCTTTTTCTTCTTCTTCCTCTTAAGGATACCTTTCAGCATTTCATATAATACTGGTTTGGTGGTGATGAACTCCTTTAGCTTTTTCTTACCTGTGAAGCTCTTTATCTGGCCTTCACTTTTGAATGATAGCTTTGCTGGATAAAGTAGTCTTGGTTGTAGGTTCTTGGTATTCATCACTTTGAATATTTCCTGCCACTCCCTTCTGGCCTGCAGAGTTTCTGTTGAGAAATCAGCTGATAGTCGTATGGGTACTCCCTTGTAGGTAACTGATTTTCTTTGTCTTGCTGCTTTTAGGATTCTCTCTTTGTCTTTTGCTCTTGGCATTTTAATTATGATGTGTCTTGGTGTGGTCCTCTTTGGATTCCTCTTGTTTGGGGTTCTCTGCGCTTCCTGGACTTGGAAGTCTATTTCTTTCACCAGGTAGGGGAAGTTTTCTGTCATTATTTCTTCAAATAGGTTTTCAATATCTTGCTGTCTCTCATCTTCTGGCACCCCTATAATTCGGATGTTGGTACGCTTGAAGCTGTCCCAGAGGCTCCTTACACTATCTTCGTATTTTTGGATTCTTTTTTTCATTTTGCTTTTCCGGTTGGGTGTTTTTTGCTTCTTCGTATTTCAAATCTTTGACTTGATTCTTGCAACCCTCTGGTCTGCTGTTGGGAGTCTGTATAATATTCTTTATTTCAGTCAGTGTATGCTTAATTTCTAGTTGGTTCTTTATCACAACATTGAGGGTGTCATTAGATTTCTTGAGGATCTCACTACATTTATCGGCGGTCTCACCAGTCTTCTTGAAGATCTCACTACATTTATCGGCGGTCTCACCAGTCTTCTTGAAGATCTTACTACATTTATCGGTGGTGTCATCAGTCTTTTTGAGGGCCTTATTAAATTTATCAGAGGCTTCTAGACAGTTCTTTAAAGACCTTAAAAGTGTGGTTTTGAACTCTATATCCAACAGTATGCTTTCCTCCAATTCTGTTGTTTGTGTCCTGTTTCTCTGTCTCGGCATTTTTTTATGCTTCGCTGTGTCGATAGAGTGCCTTTCTGTGCTAAGTGTCCCAATTACCTGAGGTAGACGCTCTTGGTGCACCCCCTTGTGGGCTTTGTGCACAGTCTTCTTGTAGTTAAGCCTTGATTGTTGTAGTTATCACTGGGAGGAATTGACCTCCAGGCCAATTGGCTGTGAGAATCAGCTGTGTCTGCAGTGGGAGAACTTCTGTGCTGGAGACACCCCTCTGGGGCTAGACTTGCTTAGATGGGGCTTTGGTGCTCACTGAGTCTGCCCCCTGAGTGTGTCTTTTATGGTTCCACGGAGCTGCAAACTGGGTGGTCCCACTCTGACCTCTGGGCTTCCTGGCTCCTGGATCTCTAGGGAGGTGCTAATCTAGCCTTTGCCTGAGGCTATCCAGCAAAAGTCTCCCTGCAGGGCATGGGTGGGGCGGGTCCCATGGGATCAACAGGGCGGGGTTAGCAATTATGGCTGCTCTCAGTCTTTCCCTCAGAGGCTCACCTTCTCAGTGTCCCAGTAATCACTGCAAGCCCCACAGAGAGAAAGCTGCCCTAGGGTTCTGAGCGATGCCAGACAGTCCCGCTTCTCCTGTATGAGTCTGGGTCCCTAGAGACTCACCCAGAACTGGAGCTCAGAGCCTGAGACTCCCTCCCAATTGAAAACGACAACCACGCCCTCAGCCGCCAGCCCGCTCCACATGCACTCCGCACCTTAGTATTTGACTTCAGCACTGCGCCTCCTCTGAGTCTCGGTATGCTATTCTCTTTCCTTCTAGTTGTAGAATTTCCACTCAGCCAGCCTTCCTGTGGTTCTGGATGATGTCCGTTCTGTCTTTTAGTTGTATTTTTGAAGTGGTTGTTCGAGGCAGCAAACTCCAGTGTTTACCTATGCCGCCATCTTGGTTTCTCCCAAAAATACATGTTAAACAATTTTTAAAAGAATGCATGGATCTCATCAGAAAATGTCGATGTCAGTTAAGCAAACAACAAAAATTGGAAATAAATATGTAAATGAGGTCCAACATATAAAACGTGAAATAAAGTTTTTTTTTACTAAAAAAAATCACTTTCACAAAAGTGTATAATACAAATTTTCTCTTGCTATGATCAATAATGAATATTTTTCTTGCCAATATGATTAATACAAAATGTTATTTTACTTTCTAAATAAACTTTAAAATTTTTTCACTTATAGATTCTAGAGAGAGATAAGAAGGGAGAAAGAGAGAGAAACTAATTTGTTAGTCCACTCTTTAATGTATTCATTGGTTGAATCTTGTATGTGCCCTGACTGGGGATTGAGCCCATAACATTGGCACATCAGGGTGATGCTCTAACCAACTGAGCTACCCAGGCAGGGTTTTTACTTTCAATAATATCTTATCTAATAAAAGAGAAACATGATAATTGGCGTACGACCGCTACCCTTCCCATTGGCTAACCAGGGCAATATGCAAATTAACTGTCAGCCAAGATGGCGGCGGGCAGCCAGGCAGCTTGAAACTAACATGAGGCTTGCTTGCTTCAGTGACGGAGGACTCCAACATTCCCTGCCTGCCGCTGCAGGCCTCTGAGCTGCAAGCAACTATGTAACAAACATAGAAGCTAAACAAAACCCCAGAAACATGCCGGGCTTCAGCCAGCAGGATCGCAACATTGTAAGCAAAGGCCAGAAACCTACTTTCAGCAGCGGAGGCCTAAGAGCTGGAGCCAAGCCTCAAAGCTAAAGCTGGCCCAGAATAAAAAAAAAAAAGAAAGAAAGAAAGGAGCGGTTGGGAGCTTTAGTCACCCCCAGCCTGAAAACAGCCCTCAGCTCCTCACCCAGACTGGCCAGGCACCCCAGTGGGGACCCCCACCCTGAAGGGTGTGTGACCAGCTGCAAACAGCCATCATCCCCTCACCCAGGCTGGCCAGGCACCCCAGTAGGGACCCCCACCCTGAAGGGGGTGTGACCAGCTGCAAACAGCCATCATCCCCTCACCCAGGCTGGCCAGGCACCCCAGTGAGGACCCCCACCCTGATCCAGGACACCCTTCAGGGCAAACCAGCCGGCACCCACCCATGCACCAGGCCTCTACCCTATATAGTAAAAGGGTAATATGCCTCCCAGCACTGCGATCAGCGGAGCCATGAGGCCTCCCGGCACCGGGATCAGTGTGACAGGGGGCAGCGCCCAAACCCCCTGATCGCCCTGTGGCTCTGTGTGTGACAGAGTGCAGCGCCCCAACCCCCCCCACCCCCCCCACACACACACACAGGCTCTGCTCTGTGTGTGACGGGGTAGAGCCATAACCTCCCCATCGGCCCTGCCCTTAGTGTGAGAGTGGCGGCACCCCAACCCCCTGATTGGCCCTGCTCTGTGGGTGATAGAGGGCGGCCCACCAACCCCCTGATGGGCCCTGCTCTGTGCGTGACAGGGGGCTACGCCCCAACCCCCTGATTGGCCCTGCTCTGTGCGTGACAGGGTACAGAGCCCCAACCCCCCTAATGGGCCCTGCTCTGTGAGTGACAGGGGGAAATGCCCCAACCCCCTGATTGGCCCTGCTCTGTGCATGACAGGGGGTGGCGCCGCAACCTCCCCATCGACCCTGCCTTGAGTGTGACAGGGGATGGTACCCCAACCCCCAATTCGGCCCTACCCTGAGCGTGACTGAGGGTGGAATCACAACCTCACAATCGCCCTGCTCTGTGTATGACAGGGGGCGGCGCCCCAACTCCCCAATCGGCCCTGCTCTGAGCCTGACCAGGGGCTGCGCCTAGGGATTGGGCCTGCCCTCTGCCACCCAGGAGCAGGCCTAAGCCAGCAGGTCGTTATCTCCCGAGGGGTCCCAGACTGCGAGAGGGCACAGGCCGGGCTGAGAGGCCCCCTTCCCCCCCGAGTGCACAAATTTTTGTGCACCGGGCCTCTAGTTTCAACATAATAACACAAAAAATGAGAACAAATGTTTTAGAGATCTGTTGTACAACATTGTGTCTATAGTTAATAATGCTGTATTATACACTTAAAATATTTGTTAAGAGGGTAGATCTCATGTTAAGTGCTCTTACAACAACAATAAAAATAATAACCATCATGGTGATACATGTTTTTGGATCACCCAAATCAAGTGTAATGCAGCTGGAGTTGCCTAATATAGCTACATTGATATAACATTTTTCCAGGAGTTCATTCTCCATCCCTGAGTTTGTGCAAACAGCCATGCAGCCCCTGTCCTATTTAATTCAGAAAGAGGTCCACAGTTTCCATAGCAACCTCAGTTTCTAGTAGAGACAGAGTATCTTGAAGGACTCAGATCTGTTGTTTCTGTTCAGTGCTCAAGTTTTACTTAATGTGAGATATTTTTCCCCAGCTTCCTGACCAAACCAGTGGATTCCATTAATTGAACAGCTCCACTTGTCACCTTTTTTTAATGTTCTTATTGATTTTTTTAGAGGGATAGAGAAAGATAGGAACATTGTTCAGCTGCTTCCTGCACATTTCTTAAAGGGGATTGAGCCTGCTACCCGGGCATGTGCCCTGACCAGGAATTGAACCAGTGACCTCTTGATTCATGGGTTGATGTTCAACCACTGAGCAACACCAGCCGGGCTCCACTTGTCACTTTTATCCCTCAGGTCCTAGCCCCTGGCTTGGGTTCTCATGCCTTGCTGTTCCCTTAGCCTCTCAACCTACACCCAGGCTCATAGACACACAGAAAGCTGTGTTGTTTTGGTTTTGTAGTCTTAATTCCTATGAAAGAGACTAACTATGCATGCTCAGGCCCTTGCACCCCCTCACAAAACTTTCAGTCCTGACACAATTCCCAGTCCCTGGGTGGTTTTTTTCCCTCTTCTTATGCCCTTCCCCACATGCTCTCCTCAACTCTGAATGCAAAGCTTCCATCACTTTCTCTTTCTGGATACTTATATTTGCTCTAAAATTCATAAAGAGTTACCAACAGAGTGTCAAACCCCACTTACAACTTCTTCCCAGTTCTGACACAGAAAAAAAACTATTCTCTTTTTCTCCCTGACATCTTCACGTGACAAAGGAAAATCTATACAAATAAGAACTTTTGAGGAGGTAGAGGAGGATAATTATCTTTCCCTCTTAAGGGCCCACAGCAGTGAAATGTATAGCCAAGCAATTTTATAACAGGATATTACATGAACTTGCTCTGTATAAATTCTCAATAAATCACTATGTTCAAATAGTCCTATAAAGTGTCAGTGGCTTCCTGGTATTGCATAATGACACACTGGTCTTCAGGCATTACTTTTACCAGGAAGTAAATCACCCAATTAAAGGGGATTAAACTTTCCACACTGCACCCCCTTCTCTTATCCGACAGTGTGGAGTACAACTCAAGAACCCTCTCCTCAGAGATAGGGAGCTGCAGCACCCACTGCCATGCCCAGAGTCTGTCAGATCACATGGAAACATGGAAAGACTTCTGAAGTAGCATGTTAATTAACACTGGTACTCTGAGTAAGCCCACTAAAAATATAAACATAAAGGCCTGGGGGACAAAGAGCTGACATATTTTGAATATGTAACAAAGAACAAGAATTACATAAGACATCTGAAAAAGGGGAATCAGATTAGATATGACTACTGCTTTAAGGAAGACATATTTCTTAAGTCTTTTTTTTTTTAAATAAGCACTTGAGATTGATGGCATTACCATTCTCTAGTCAGGAGGATTTACTGTACTAGTATATCAGCTTCTCCTTACTGACTAGTAGAAATGAATAAAGGCACATTAATATTACTTTCAAAACATAGTCTCCATCCTTATGAGAGGAGGATATCAATTCTACCTTTTAAATGTCTTCAAGATATTATTGGGGGTTCTCCGAGAATTGCTCATGTTCTTCTCATTCATTTTCCCTGAATCCTTTTGTGATATTTGTATGCTTCTAAGTTAGACTTGGATATCAATAATGGATGTGCCCTATTTGTCCATAGGAGTCAATATTTAGGTCATTAGAGTGTGCACACCAGGTATAAAGCATCTCATGGAGTCCGTCCTAATGAATACTATTTTTGTAAAAGTTTCATATATTGTATATGATCTGTCAACACCTGTTTTGTGAGTATTGTGTAAACATTTTCCTACACAATGTGCCCTTTTTAAAATTTGCTTATACTTCCCCAATTCATTTGATAAATACTTCTTGAGCACTTTATGTATATAAAACTTGGGCTAAGTAGTTGCATTTCTGAACAAGACTTGATTTCTACTCTTCAGTCTAATGGTAATGAGTACGGACAATGATAATTCAAATAAAAAAAATCTGAGAAAATCCATGAGAGATATAAATAACAGCAAATAGTTGTATTTCAGGGAAGGAAATCCTAGTGCTTGTTAAAGTCTACAAGAAGGCTTCAAAAGGAAAGTGGCCATGAGATGAGCATTGAAGCATGGTTATCTCATCTGAAAGCTGTGTGTTAGATTTAATTTGGCTGCAAGTGAGAGAAAACTCAAACTGGGAATGGATTGAGATGAGCATTTAAAGCATGGGTATCATGATTTAAAATATTACTTTATTAATTTATTGTATATTAAACTTGTTTATATAAATTAGAAAAAATGCATTTCATATAGAAAGAAATAAAATCACCTATAAGCCTACCAGTCAAAATTAATGTTAAGATTATGAGGATCAAATAATTGGCCACGATTTTTTTTCCCCTCCACGTGTCCATGACCTTTGCCATGAATTTTGCCTTCCCTCCCACTAAAAGTTGTATAAACTTCCCTGGGTTCTGATGGTTGGCATATCCATGTGATATTAGCAAACAGGATATGAGCAAATGTGACACAATCAATGGCTTAAAGTGTGCCTGCTCTCTAATACTTCTCCCATTGTCATTATAGGGGGGGGGGGGGAAGCTAGACCACTGGACTAAAGAGAAAGAATTCATAGAGAAGACATGGACCCAATCAACAACTTGAAGCCAAGCACAGCAAGGCCAAGACAAGATTAGCCAATCCACAGTCCACCAATAGACAAATGATTGGGAATAAATCATATTTTTTGAGGAACTGAGTTTTGGGTCGGTTTGCTGCACGGGATAATTTTGTCAGTAGTTAATGCATTGTTTTCTATGCTTTCAGATCATCCTGTAAATGCTATTTTATTACTCAATATATTGTGATTATCTTTCCATTCTGTTATGTCATTTTAAAGTCTGAATAATTTTATTTAGCCAGTTCTAAGCAGAAAGCTGTATTTGTTAGATTTAATTTGGCTGCGAGTGAGAGAAAACCCAAACTAGGAGTGGATTAAGTAAGATAGAAGTTCCTTTCATAAATGCAAAAACAAAAACAAAAAATTGTGGGCTGGTCTGATGAAGCATGATGTAGAATCTCATATCTTATCTTTAGCTCAATCTTCAGGAGATTGGAGAAACGTAAATAGAGGGAAAGTGCATTTCCCACAAATTGCACATTCCATTTTTACTTATATCCAAAGAGTAGAACTTAGTTACATGGTCATGCCTTCCTATAAGAGAATCTGAGAACAGTAGCCTTTATTTCAGGTAACTGAGACCTAATTTACAATTAGAAGTTTCATTATCAATAAGACTTAGAGAACAAATAGTGTACCCTAATTGATATTCTCTGATTGGCACTCATGCTGTGTTTAGTTTTTTAATATAATAAATAACATTGTGATTAAATTTATAGTTTTTGACTACCAGAAATCAAGACGATATTAGAGAATGAAATGCATGTAGAAAAATATAAGGACTTGTTTAAGAACAAGTAATATAATTTTGTAATAGTATAAAAGTTTAGAGGGGAGTAGATGGAAAAAAACCCACAAAAACTTGGTTTTCCAAAAAATGTACTTAAAATGCGTGCCCAGAAAAAAACCAAAATCCTGAGTTCCAAGATTAAGGATACTAGACCCGCATTTTCAGATGGTTATCTCATCAGTTTGCAAAGCATTTATTTTTACTAGTGAACTGGCTAACCCAACAAATAAAACCATCTTTAAGAGTTTAACTCTCTCTAGGCTTTTATCCAAAGGTAATATTGTTCTTTTTCATATTAAAAGGGGAAATCTTTCTTGAACAAACTAGTTGTTTCAAAATAAGTATGAAAATTATTCTAGATGAGGGAACAAAAGCTCAAAAATTGTTCAATACCTTGCAAAATACTCAGCTAATTTGAGTAAAAGCTTGGAATGTAGGTTAGAATCTAGGACTTCTTACTCATATTACATCATATTGCAATGCTCTTCTTGCCTGAAACCATAAGTACTTAATTTAAATGTAACTAGGTTTAATATGTCACATTTAATGAGAAATAAATAGCAGGACCTTAATTAGACATTATTAGTAATTTAAAATAATTACCCAACATAGTGTTAATATATAAGAGGTAATAATACTATTCAATTTACCATTACTATTTTATGTGATCTTAAAAAGCTAAATATCTTGTTATGTGATCTTAAAAAGCTAAATAGTATCGTCTGATTATTACTATTCCTTTACTAGCCCCTTAACATACATGGCAAGTTATATAGTCCACTAGTGGGGAAAAACCCTTAGGTGACCAAGCACTCAGATGGACTTCAAAGGCTGTGCTGAATTGTCCTCTACCTCATTTTCAAGTGTTGACCTGTGAAAAATTCACCTTGAGTGGGAATTAGAAGTGACTGTTATTCACCATTAAGCTCCTTCTACTTGCAGCCTTTCATAGTAATTCTTTTGAGCGTCCCACTCCAGATCTGTCTGGGAGCCTTTCTGTAGAAATACTTTCTCTCTTCCCATATGACTTTTTTGTTTCACATACATGCCATTCTCTGGGCCCAATTCAGACTTTTCACTTGGATTGTCAATCATTCAGTTCCTTTAAAGTTTACTCCATGGAGGTAGAAAGGTCTGACTCTATCTGATGAATGCCACCTAACCATAGAAAGTGGCCCTCAGCACCGAATAATCAGGCCTTTCATTGTCATGAGAGCAAATGCATTTTATTCAATTACTTTATCCTAAAGTAATCCATGTATTTTTCTGTACTTTTTTTAAATTATAAAGGTCTGTCCCCTAAGTTATGGGAATGGCCCTTATCCTAGTTGGGTAGGAGAGATACAAAAACATATTGCCACGTAGAATAATAAAAGAAATCATTACATAAACATTGGAAATATTATAACATCATTCATATTACCTTGAACAATGTTTTAAATATAGCTGCTAAAAATCTCCTTTAAAAATGACCATCAAAATTTTCTAATTATATCAGTTTCACAGAGAAGCATATTGATTTCTAACTGAAGATGTTTTACAAACATCAGTCATATTTATAGAGCTATGTTTCTCACAGTTGATCTGAAATTCATTTGGAGGATGACTATACACTGAGTGATTTGTACTTATTACTAATAAAATACAAGTTTCTAGGCATTGCCCCCAAATAAATCAGAATGTCTAAAGCACCTGCATTTTTAAAGTCTTATTTGTTGTGTGTCATTATATTAGAAAATTTATTCTAAAACATAGATGGAAATGTAATAAAGATTACAAAGTAAACATTTGTTTCTTCATATAATTGTTGATATAACAACTATATTCTCTCAACATATTATGTTTGCAGAAATCCATCTATCTTTCAATTTTAATATATTTAAATAGGAAATTTATTCTCTGTCTCTCCTTCAACACTATGTTGGGTCTTTTGCCTCTGCATATAACCTTTGGACGAGATCAGGCGCGTTCAGGGTGGTATGGCCATAGGATGCATATAACCTTTAGGATGAATTTGTTGATATCCATAAAAGAACTTGCTGGGAATTTTATTGGGATTACATTGAATGCAAATCAAATTGAAAAGAACTTGACTATATTGGGTCTTCCTATGCATGATGATAAAATCTCTCTCCATTTATTTAGTTCTTTGATTTTATTTTTGAGTTTTCTTTATATAAATCTGATATATGTTTTGTTAGATTTATACCTGAATGTTTTATTTTGGGGGTGCTACTATAAATAGTATTGTTTTTAATTTCAAATTCCATTTGGTCATTGTTGGTATATAGGTACATTTATTCTTACAGTTGAAGTATTACAACCGTATTCCTCTAAGATAATAACATTTTTTAGTTATAAAATGAATAAAAATTGTGTATTAACAACTGTGATATAAATCTGCCTGATGAATGAAAGTTCTTATTCAGTGATTATCTGTTATAAATGAGACAACATGTATGGGTAAGTTATTAATATTTTGCAGGGATAGAGACTCAAATAAAAGAAAGCTCCATTAAAAAGCTAATGATTTGTACCAATCTTGTTAGAACAAGGAAATAAATCATTTGGCCTAAACAGCTATTTTTCTTTTACAAAACAAATAAGACAAAATTTTAGGTTTAGGCAATTGTACATAATCAACAATAAAGTTGTATTAATGAATATCTTTCATTTAATAACATAATATATTCAATATCTTACTGACTTTAAACTTTTCTAATAACATCAATAATAAATATTTATTGAGTAAGTATTCACATAAAGTTATACATTTTATGACAGATATGCAGGATTCAAGTTAACACCCTCTATTACATAATATTGTTCAACTTGGTTTTCTATTCTTTGAAACTACTTTTGGTGAATATTTTATAAAGTTCACCTGAGACATTGTTCTAAGTACTTTCCTAAAATTCTAATTTAAAAAATAAATAATAGCTTTGTGTTTCCTTATATTGCAGATAAATTAAATTATTAAATATTTATGGAATATTAGAGTTAGTAAAAAATTTAAGATTACCAACAACATGTATACCTTCTAGGAAGTCTCTTCATTCATTTATTATTGTGTAACTTGTTATTCACTACCTGCTTTTTCCCAAAATAGGATTCTTATAAAATATATATATATATATATATATGTATATATATATATATACACATATATATATATGTATATATATATAATGAGGTAAAATATATTTAAATATTGAGAAGAAGAAGAAAATGAGCATAGGAGAGATACGGTAAAATGAGAAATAATAGTGCATATAAATGTATATATATGTATATATATAATCTGTATGAGATGCATTATACTATTTTAGCTAAGTTTCTTAGAAGCCAATGCAAAGAGAAAGGTGGTATCAGATATCCCGTTTTTGATGTCTAAAAGATACAAACTGATGAGATATAAATACATGTAGAAATAATAAGACAGTTTTCTGTTACGGATTCCCTTAAGACAACATTTTATAATAGAAAGAATAATACCTTCACAACATCTCTAGCTGGTTTTGCTCAGTGGTTAGAGCATCGGTCTGCAGACTGAAGGGTCCAGGGTTCTATACCTGTCAGGGGCACATACCTGGATTGTGCCCCTGTAGGGGGCGTGCAGGAAGTAGCTGATCAATGATTCTCATCATTGATGTTTCTATCTCTCCCTCTGCCTTCCTCTCTAAATCAATAAAATGATATAAAAAAACATTTAAAATATCTTTACAACAACTTTATAAGTACTGATTCAAATTTACTAGGGGCTTTTCTCTTAAGTTTTCTCACTATAGTATGATATTCTGATGAGAAATGTATTAAACATACTTTGCAAAGAGTCAAAGAAAGTGATCTTGGAATTAGGATTGATAAATTTAGCAAAAAATAATATAGGATTTCCAGTTAAATATGAATTTCAGATAAACAACAAATAAGCTTAGGACAAGTATGTACCAAATATTGCATGAGATATACATATGCTTAAAAAATTATTCATTGTTGACCTAATGGGTTTGGCTTGGTGGATAGAGCATTGGCCTGTGGACTGAAGGGTCCCATGTTCGATTCTGATGAAGGGCATGTACCTTGGTTGTGGGCACATCCCTAGTAGGAGGTGTGCAGGAGGCAGCTGATCGATGTTTCTAACTCTCTATCCCTCTCCCTTCCTCTCTGTAAAAAAATTAATAAAATATATTTTTTAAAAATTATTCATTATTTACCTAAAGTTAAAATTTACCTGGGCTTACTGTATTTTAAAAATATATATATTTTAATTTCAGAGGAAGGACGGGAGAGGGAGAGAGATAGAAACATCAATGATGAACAAGAATCATTGATTGGCTGCCTAATGCACACCCTGACCAGGAATCAAATTGTGACCTCCTGGTTCATAGGTGGATGCTCAACCATTGAGCAACACCGGCTGGGCTGGGCTTGCTGTATTTTTTTTCTTTATTGATTAAGGTATTACATATGTGTTCCTACACCCCATTGCCCCCCACCCCCACTCGGACTTGCTGTATTTTATCTAGCTACTCTACTTGACATGAAGTTCTCAGTTGGCCAGGTTTAATCCAGAGAAATATGTTACAGGGGTGAAGGAATGAGTAGTGGACTGAACATCCTTTATAAAAATTATTGCTTTCAACTGAGTTTTTGGTAAACATCTAGTCATGGCATGTGATCTGTGCCTTGTGTCACCATCTTGAAATCTGAAAAATTTTTGAACAAGCGGGTCGATATTTTCATTGTGCATTGGAACCCATAAATTATGTAGCCAGGCTTCTATCTAGCAGCAGTAAATTTAATGTTGGATTTAGGACTGCAGGATTTTAAACTGCTAGTTCAGGAAAATATCTAAAGCTTTCATAGCATCTATAGGATGAATTGAGATCCTCATAGGAAAGTTCCAAAGTTTGAGGACTAATGCCTGAACAGAAGGCCTTTCCAAACATACATTGAGATTGGTTCAGGGAATTACTATAGGACCAATGATAAGAATAAAGAAAATTTGATATCCCTTTCAAAATGAAAGGTAAAGAAATTGGATGAAGGAATTAAGAGAAAAATAGGGATTACATGTAAATTGCACAAAAACATCCCTACTTTGAAATATTTATTTTTAACAGTCTTTAAGCTAAAAGAACTACTTTGAAATTATTGTCTTTCATTTTCTAAGAATTTTCATTATTTTTTTATAACTTCTCTTCCTCTTTCTGTTATTCCTCTATTCTTTCTCTATTATTAACTAATCTATTTTCCTTCTTCTGCTTATTTTTTTAAAATATATTTTATTGATTTTTTACAGAGAGAAAGGGAGAGAGAGAGAGAGTTACAAACATCAATCAGATGCCTCCTGCACACCCCCCACTGGGGATGTGCCCGCAACCAAAGTACATGCCCTTGACCGGAATTGAACCTGGGACCTTTCAGTCCACAGGCCAACACTCTATACACTGAGCCAAACCGGTCAGGGCCCTTCTTCTGCTTATTCAAGGAAGTGTTTTCTAGTGCCCATGTATTAGCCACCTGCTGTTTACTTCATATATACTCTGCCTCAGAGAACTGATTTGCACTGTCCCATTCACTCTTATTAGAGTATAATCTCCAAAAGAACAGAATCATTCAGCCATATTTGTTTCCAATATATCCTTAGTACTTAGCATATGTAAAGATAATACCTTTGCACGTGGAAGACAATCAAAGTTGAAGGAATAGCCAGGCAAGCTTCTCAATGGTTGAGCATCCACCTATGACCCAAGAGGTCACAGTTCAATTTCAGGTCAGGGCACCTGTCCAGGTTGCAGGCTCAATCCCCATTAGGGGGCATGTAGGAGGCAGCCAATCAATAATTCTCTCTTATATCATTGATGTTTCTATCTTTCCCTCTCCCTTCCTCTCTGAAATCAATAAAAATACATTTTGTAAAAAGTTGAAGGAATAAATGAATGAATTTTATTTCCTCTCTGTGCTTAAGTCCTGATTCTAGATCTCTGTCTATAGCCTCTCTCATGAGCTTCAGAAATGACTTTTAAACATTTATAGGATATAGTGTGTTTAAATGAGCACTAAACCTTGCCTCAGACTCAAAATAACCTCAATTAGCATCTATGATTCTGTCAATGATTTTATCATTCCCTGAAGAACACCTGATTTTTCTTTGATTTCTCTCCAATATGCTGCTCAGAGGAGAAAACAGAAACTTTAGGGAGATAACCACAAATAAAAATAACCAAAATGCAATGTCATAAATACAGCCCATGGACTATGTTCAAAATTGTAAAGAAACAGTAGAGAAAACAAGTAATACAAGGAACTCAGGGAAAATTTCAGAGGATGTAGTGGTTGAGCAAGATTTGGAGGTAAGTGTGATTTCATCCTGAAGAGAAGGAAGCAAAGTTATTATAGAAAATTCATTTCCTAGTTGTTCTACAAAATGGCTGAATATTGTATATTTAAAATGTTTCCAGAATCTTGAGGAGTCAATTGTAGCTAAAATACAAGTATTATATGCATGTGTTGGGGGTTTGGGTTGGGGCACAGGAGGGACTGAAGATGAGGCTGGAGAACTGTTTCAAATTTTACTTATTTTCTTTAGTATTATTGCTAATTTAATGAAACTTCCTTTTCTGATTAGAAAAGCAATGCAAGTTCCTTGTAGAAGTCTCCATGACCTGGCAGCTGGACTCAAGCAGCCCCTTCCTTGTCTTGCTTGCCTTTAAACTGGTTTGCCCTCATTCCATTCTGCATACTATCTCATGATTGACCATGCTACCAGTGCTTGCTCCTGACATCCTCCTAAGTAATGTTACAGACAGGGGATTTGCTCATAAGGTATTTGCTAGACTCACCTTGGCTAATGTAGTGATTCACAACCCTGCTGCTTAATAAAAACATCAATGCCCACAGACTTCACCACCAGAGGTTCTGATAAATTGATTTGAGGTAGGGTTCTGATGTCAGTGTAGCTTAAAAAAATAACCCTCAGGTCATGCTAACATGCAAAAGAATGAAGATCACCGAGTTCATTAATAGCTCCTTCTTGCCTCATAAACAACTGGTCATCCCCATTTGGCTTGAATATTTTCACCTTCATGAATCAGGCTAAGCTATTTTCAGCCAAGTCTATAAAATATTTCTTATGTAAAGCTAAAATTGCCCTTGCTGTATCTTTTACCAGCAGCTCTATCTCTACCCCGTGACACTACAAAGAATAAGTTTATCCTTTTCTACAATAAAGATTGTAAGATGGTTAATTACTTGAATATTTGCTAACATGGTCTTCCTGAGTATTCTTTTCCCCACCTTTAAACACAGAATTAAAACAACAAAAAGGTAAAACTGACGTTTTGCTGTTAGCTTGATCCAATCCTGGTTGAACATAGAGCTTGTCACATCCCAGGGGTCAGAAAGATTTACATTTTAAGCACGTGCATTCCTGAAAGCTGATTGACAAACAGACTCGGACAGCCTTGGGGCATGCAATGAGCCAGAAAACTTTTTCTTGCCATGACCTGGCAGCTGGACTCAAGCAGCCCCTTCATGAATCAACTCAGGAATGCCTGGCCTATATCAAAATGACTGAAACATTATCCAACTGGAATTTTTTTACTTTAAATAATCATTTGAAAGATAACTAAAGAAACACTATAGTATACTATACTATAAGCTATAATAAGTATAAAATATAATGTTTATGCTATATATTATAATATAAATACATTAAATATTTCTCTTTTTATTCAGGGACCTCATTTATCCTCAAAGCCAGATTCCCTTTATTTTGTTATATGAGCATAAGAAGAAAAACAAAAACCTTCACTCAGCCATCAGATAACATTTGTTAGCTTTTTTTTGCTTTTTTACAATACCCAGACATTTCCATCTTTTGATGACAAATGTTTCTAATTTCTTACTGATTATGATCACTCTTTTGTGGGTGTGCTGTCCACTCAATGAGGACTAGAAGTTGACTCTAAATTCTCTGGTTCCAAAGAGAATCTCTGACCAATTTTGTAGGCTAGGTCTTTGATAACATGTTTAAAATGTCAGCCATGAGAACAGTGTTACAGATTATGACTACATATCTCTCTTCTGGTTGACAGTGGCCCATTAATCATAACCCAATCCACTATCAATTATCCACAGAAAAAAGCCCAAAGGCTGGCAGATACTCAAGATCACCTATAATCAGTTTCCAATTTCACCTTTTTCTCCCTTATTAATGCTGGAGGAATTAAAGGGGCAGACTTCCAGGCACCAGGGGGAATGAGGCTCTTTCGATATCTTCAGAAAATAAATTTTCACAAGAGAGGATGGAATGTGAAAGAAGGCTTTATTTATATGACGTTACATTTCTTTGGTTCCAATGTCCCACTTCCCCCAAGCAATTGGGTGTTCAGTAGAGTCAGAAACAAGACCAGCACCCAGAGTTTTTGTCCCATGTTGCAGCTGGGTGAAGTTCAGCATTCAGGCCAGATTATAGTCCATTAGTCCGTGTGTGGAGCCCAACATGGCCTCGCACCATGTGGGCACTGGGGAGAGCATCCCCCTGCAGCAGGATTCCCAAGAGGGCACGTGTGTGTGTGTGTGTGTGTGTGTGTGTGTGTGTGTGTGTGTGTGTGTGAGAGGGGGGGGGGGCCCTTTGTCTAGAACTTTATATATTTATATTATACACTTGCAGTGGCCACGCTCATCCTGGCCAGATTGCTTACTGGGAATGCATCTAAACTGCCATCTTCAGGGGAAAACAGATTTGGAGAAAGGTAAATACAGCTTTTTGATGTTTCTATCATGTAAATGGCATGTCTGTCTCCCCTTTCACTCCTTTCCTGTTAAATAATAACCAGGATATTACAACAGTATCATTATTATCCATGTCTCCATAAAATAAATTCCTTATTAGACCAGTGTAATAACTATCTCTTTTTAAAATCTTTATTGTTGAAAATATCAAATATCGCAGATGTCCCTTTCTTCCCCCCATTGACCCACTCTACCCTGCACCCATCCTACCCAGGCCTTCACCACCCTATTGTCTGTGTCCATGGGTTATGCATATGCATACAAGTTTTTGGTTGATCTCTTCCCACCCCCCAACCCCCCTTCCCTTTGAGATTATACAGTCTGTTCCATGCTTTTATGTCTCTGGATCTATTTTGTTCATCAGTTTATTTTGTTCATTAGATTCCACATATAATGAGATCATGTGATACTTGTCTTTTTCTGACTGGCTTATTTCATTGTCCCTTAATGGAATGAAGCCTATTCCCATTCAAAGAATCTTTTCTGCCCAAACATAACTTACTCAACAATCAAATGCCAGCATAAACCCTGTCTTTTTAAAAAATTTTTCCTTTATTTATTGATTTTAGAAAGAGGAAAAGAGAGAGATAGAGAGTAAGATCAATTTGTTTTTCCACTCATTTATACATTCATTGGTTGACTCTTGTATGTGCCCTGACTGGGGACTGAACCCACAACCTTGGCATATTGAGATGGCACTCTAGCCAACTGGGCTATCCCAGCCAGGGCCATGCCTGTCTTTTTTGTGAAACTTTTCCAAAGTGATAAAGTTCATAGAACCGTATACTTTCTTTGAACATCTGTTACCTTTATTGTGTCTACAGGCAGTTGTAGGAGCATCAGCAATCCAATTTATTAAAAGGCTAATATGCAAATTGACCAAATGCCAGAATGACAGTCTCTATGATGTATACTGACCACCAGGGCGTAGACGCTCAATGCAGGAGCTGCCCCGTGGTGGTCATTGTGCTCCCACAAGGGGAGCACCACTCAGCCAGAAGCCCTGAGCTGGGCTCATGGCTGGCGAGCCCAGCGGCAGTGGCGGGAGCCTCTCCTGCCTCCACGGCAGAACTAAGGATGTCCAGCTGTCAGTCAAACATCCCCCAAGGGCTCTCAGACTGCGAGAGGGCACAGGCCAGGCTGAGGGACCTGCGCTCCCGAGTGCATAAATTTTATGCACCAGGCCTCTAGTTATTTAATAAAAGGTACAATTTTTCTGAGCACTCTACTAGGCCAGTGGTCGGCAAACTCATTAGTCAACAGAGCCAAATATCAACAGTACAACGATTGAAATTTCTTTTGAGAGCCAAATTTTTTAAACTTAAACTATACAGGTACGTACATTGTTATTAACTTAATTACGGTACTCCTAAGGCTTAGGAAGAGCCACACTCAAGGGGCCAAAGAGCTGTATGTGGCTCGCGAGCCGCAGTTTGCCAACCATGGTACCAGGCAATTCACATATATCTTTAACACTGATGTGTAGATCTTATTTCATGTTTTACAGATGAGAAAACTGAGAATCAAAGAAGTGAAGCAACTTGCCCAATACAGCAAAGCTGGTAAGAAGTAGAGTTAGAATTCATTTCCCGGTTTTCCTGACTCTATAATTACCAGTCACCTTATTCCTACGACTGAATCATGCACTGAGCTGTATTGTTACTTAACTTTGCTGGATTTCATATACTTTATGTTTAACTTGTATAATAATGATCAAGATCAATTCAGCATCATATTAATACTTTTATATTGAGGTTAGCTCTATAAAACTCAAGACTATTTTGAAAACCTGAAGAAACCCTAGGGACACTGTGACATTTGCCACCCAAAGTTAATTTAAAACTATTCCTATTCAACTGGTGTCTCCCCTCCCTTTCTTTGTTGCAATTTAATCACACCCACTCTATTTAAGGGATTGAATCCAGGTGAGATCTACACCTTTTAGAAAGTATGAATTAATAATTACGCATAAATTATATATAAATATTGTGGAATGTGAGGAGGTCATCATTCTTAGGCAACTTACTAAGGGATTCTCTTAACAGTGACTTCTCCAGATGGTTTGATTCTTTCATCCACCATAGTCTCCCTACAGTGTGTCACCATGTCACCCTTCTGCCAACCTCTGTTGTGCCTCTAGCAGTCTTGCCCTCCCCAGGTAGTGTTCTCTGTACCAGCCCATCCAATTATAGCTCTGTGTCACATTCACTCAGAGCTTTGCTCTTTGTTCAGAGTTGTGGTTAAAATGTGTACTAATGAGTGCTATTTCTCCAGGCCCCTCATCCTTACCTTAGAAACTTGCACACATTTTATTATAAGATAGCTGGAAAGAGAGCTTGATCCTAAGGGTGACCTGAATGCTAGCATTTCTGGCATGATAAAGGATTTCTGGCAGCAGAACTTTTCATCTCTCTTCTAATCAAACAACATATTCAGCTCCTGCCAAGGGTCCTACTGCAGTGACTTAGTCTCATGGCTTCTGATAGCAAGCAGAGAAAGAAAAGAGCTCATCTCGGCAGTATTGAAGATGTGAAAGAAACAGTAGAAAGGCACCAAGGATAGAGCTGGTTTCAGTGTCGAACTTTCCCACCTACTACTATGCAAATGTATATAGTAAGATAGAATATTTCTTTTCAAACCTTTCATCAGTTAAGACAGAGTAGAAGACACTGACCTTAATGATTGTATATAAATATTATATATATTATAATACTTTTCCTGTGACTTCTAAATTACATTAAGGACATAGCTTCTTTTATTTGAAATGTTGTGTGTGTTTTAAGATAAGTAATTAGCTAATTCTCCAAAATACTTATAAGGAGTACCATAGTCTTAACCTCATTTTACCAAGGACAGACTTTGTTAGCTTCTTTAGTCCTTCAGAAAGACCATGGAGAATAGCAGAATTAGAAAAGCTTAAATGTAATCTTTATAGTCATGATGATTTCTTCGAATAAATCTGGTGTTAAATAAGGGTAAGAAGTCTATACTTAGAGAGGATTTAAGTCTGCACATGAGGTCAATGGAGTGTTAGAATGAAGTAGCATAGTCAAGTGTTAAATTTGCCATAGGTTTCTGAATGATCCACTGACCTCATCTTTCAGAACCATATACTAGTATATCAAAAATGTAAATGAAACATTTTACATCAAATGAACCTTTATGTTTTCTTATAAGTCAAGTTCACATTTATTTTATCGAAAATTTTAGAAATGTACCGGACTGGCATGGCTCAGTGGTCGAGTGTCGACCTATGAACCAGGTGGTCACAGTTCCATTCCCAGTCAGGGCACATGCCCTGGTTGTGGGCTTTATCCTCAGTTGGGGGGCATGCAGGAGGCAGTTAAACAATGATTCTCTCTCATCATTGATGTTTCTCTCTCTCTCTCCCTCTCCCTTCCTCTCTGAAATAAATAAAAAAATATTTTTAAAAAATGGGTATCAATTTTCTGTAACAAATGTTATTACTTTCATTTATTGTATACGTTTAAAAGAAAAATATAGCCCTCATGGGTGTTGCTCAGTGGTTAGAGTGTCGGCCTGCACACCTGAAGGGTCGTGGGTTCCATTCCCAGGCCAGGGCACATACCTGGGTTGCAGGTTTGATCCCTGGTGCCCCAGTCAGGGTGTGTGCAGGAGGTAACCAATTGATGTGTCTCTCTCACATCGATGTTTCTCTCTCTCCCTCTCTCTCTCTCTCCCTCTCTCTCCCTCTCTTTATCTCTCTCTCGCCCCTGCCCCCATCCTTTCCTCCCTTCCACTCTTTCTGAAAATTAATAGAAATAATATCCTCAGACGAGGATTAACAATAAAATAATAAAATAAAAAATAAAATTACAGCCCCTCAAACCCAATTAATTTAGTTAATATAAGATTCCTATTACGAACATAAATTTTAAAAGAGTGAACCTTATTAATGTGAACTATATATAATATATATGACATGTATATTTTTCAGGAACATTTAGCAAGAAAATACCTTTTGACTAAATGACTTAGAAATAGCCTTGCCTGCCTGATTCATTATGGATTAGTAGTATGAGTCATAAGTACCAAGGTTCAACTAGAGGCTTGTGACATCATGACATCACATGCCTATGCTGACAGGCATCGCTTCTTAAGCT
The DNA here is from genome assembly GCF_014108235.1 of Myotis myotis. NCBI lineage: Eukaryota > Metazoa > Chordata > Mammalia > Chiroptera > Vespertilionidae > Myotis > Myotis myotis. Next base: position 75,770,904 of record NW_023416379.1, read on the forward strand.
CTCCTTTCATAATTAATATTGCAAGGTAAGATGGATCAGGAACCAATGGTTATAAAGCTTTCAGCAAACACCTGCAACATATGAAATATTTAATTGGTGATTTAGAGTCTGCTGAGTGTAGATCATACAAAGTAATACTTTAATGCTGACAGGACTGTCATTTTAATTTTAAGATATTGAGATTATAATAACTGTGTGGCTGTTCTAGCTCTTATGCTATTTTTGTTTCATGAAGGCTTATATTTCAAGAAAGGGCTATATTCCAGTGATTTTCTATTTGGAAAATTCAAATACCTCCAGTGGTGCCAATGAAAAAAGAGAGTCTCAATGTTGTACCTACATTGCATGCACTCCACAAATACTTTTCATTTGATTGCCTGACGGATTAATTAATGTACATGGGGAGATAGCTGGCAAATTTCCTCATTGAGTTGAGTGCCTCTGACTGACAGGTGAGGTAATTTCACTGTTTACAGCACATGACTTTGGATTTCCTGACAGGTGTTGTAAGTGATAAACATATTGATAAATTAACATTTTAATGATTTAAGTTATAGCAAATAATTTTTAGCTTTACGTCTAATGTTTTCTTCCTCAATCTCTCTGATTACTTTTCTGCACTAATGGAAGGAAATGATGACATGGATCATCTGAAACAAGAGACATTTTAATGTATGTTTATAAATTAGTGCTTAATTCTGAAACTAAAGAACGGCCTATCTTATATTCTTCTCTATTGTAAATTTGCAAGGGCACAGGTCTTGTCTTATTTGACTCTACCTCTGGGATATAGCTCAGTGTCTGACATATAGCAGATACTGAAAAATATTAGTTGAATAAAAGAATATATCTTCCATAATTATGAATAGCCACACGTACAAGCCCTACTGGTAACGCAGGAAAGTAGTCTATTTCAAGTTACTTAGCTAGTAGGTTCACTTCATGCTAGAAACTGATTAGTAAGTATCATAATTTACTACCTCTTGTTATGTGTGTGTTTTGAGTATTTTACTTTTAAAGTTTCAACCAGAGATGAGAAAAGTATCAACAGGCTCCTACGTTCTTATTGCCACGTGGTTTACTCCATTTCACTCTGTGGGTCATAGCAGTAATTCTCTGAGTCACATGGCAATTTTCCCCAAAAAAGTTTTAGGCAAGGTTTTTAGTCTCTTTCACTCACAAAAACTTCCTACTTTGGAGGATCTATTATTTATGGCACCTCTTTGTGAACCTGAATTAGATCATGTTCTTTAAAGATAAAGAGAATAACTTACTGACCCAACAATAACCCCCCACGCAGGACTGGCACAAAGCCAAGCTAATTTCTTCACCTTCTTTCATGTACTGTTTTTTCTTTGTCAGATATACGTTGAATGCTAATAGATTATGATTAACGCTGTGTTCCAGCCATAATCAGTGAGTGATAAGCAAAAGGGTAATAAAGCAATATCATAATATTGCTTTATTGGACATCATTTTTATGAACAAAGTCTACCCATTGATAAATTAAACTGCATAAGTGGCTTTAGTGGTTCAATGTGACATCATGGTCTGTCACCTAAAATTTATTGGCTTTACAGCTCATGCATAGATGAGCAGGAGTCCTTTCTGCCCCTCAGGAGAAAAAGAATTCATCACTTGATAGCCACACTATTTGTTTAGAGTAGGATTCAGGCTTGCTCCAGTGAGAGGATTTTCCTCCTCTTCAACAGCCACACTCTCCAGTTAAGCAAAAAAATTTAAAGCATTTGGATACCAATAAATGAATTACAGAACATTTATATGACACCTATTATGAGCAAGAAAGGTTGGGAAGAACACAGGCCAAAAAGAAGAGAAAGAAGAAGAGGATTTTGACTCCTATTTTTAAATAATTTACAAGCTAATAGTTGAACAAACATGGCCCAAATTAAAGGATTGATAAAAATGGTAGATAGAGAGCAAGATGCTGGGTGTTCTTTTTATATTTGAAAATATCGAGGCTTTTGAGATAATAGCATTGATGGAACAAGTTCTTACACTTATCTGTCAATCTTTGGATCAATGATCCAAGCCCAGTAAGCTCTCCTGTCTAGACATTTAAGACATTTTATATCGAAACAAGATTAGTAACTAGACAGGGAAGCCACGTTAAATAAGGGGTTTCATTATTGTTATTAAGCTAAAGGAGTTAGCTGCATGCTAAAAGCAACTTCACTAATGAAAGTGGAAGGAATGCTGACAACACAAGTTACTGAAGAAGTAAAAAAAGAATAACATCAGCATTCACTGCAAGTGAGGTAGCTTTAGATAAGAAGTGAACTCTTCCTATGTCCAGAGAGAAAAGATGATTATAGGTGTAGATAAAGAAGTATGCTGGGCTAGAAGCAAGAGAAATATGGGAGCTCACTCCAGGTGGATTTTAAGGCCATTGGCTGAGACAGAAGGCTGAAATGAGGGAGTAAGAGAGAAGACTCAAGAGAGAAAAAATGCTGGGAACTCACTACTGTGTCTTCACTGAAGAATTACCAAGTGATCTATGCAATAATTGCACAGGAGTGGAAAGGACCCATCTGAAATTTGACCATTTCTGCATTTGGTCGAAATCTGGTCAGGGGCACAAAGGTTGGAATGATCTAGGACCGAGATTGACAGGACAGGTAAAATGGGCTTGAGGGAGGTGACCCTGGGTCAGTGGAAGGTCATGGGGGAGGAGAAGCAGGCTGCCAAGGTCTGCTGCTGCTGGGAGTCCAGTTTGAATGCTGCTGCTCCTTATGTATCAGTAAGGCTAATCAACACCCACCAGTAGTATTGTCTCACTGTCCTTTCAGAAGATAAGAAGGTCTGTTCTCCACTCTCTTTTGCAGAAGCTCATGTTTATTGGGGATTCCCCCTGCATTTAATAAAATGCGCAAAAGTATTTTAATATCCTTTATATATGAGTCACAGTAAAGGACCTGGTAGAACTTGAGTGAGTTACAGTATACAGAAGAAAATCTGTATAGGATAGGTATAGACAGGATAAGTATTGACTCTGATATAACACAACATAGTACTTAAAAAAGACCAAAGTAAAAAGCAAAACAAAACAAAAAACTTTCAAGGAACCAATTCCAGAGAACAGTTGATTTCATGAAAATTTGGGGAATTTGAAAAATATTCTGAATCAGGCACATTATAAATTGTTGTCTCTGATATTAAAGAAATAAGAAAAGATTGAACAAGTTAGACTTTTCAGAAGCTTTAATGTATATGTAATGCCATTTCCTAATAATGTGGGGAATTGGTCACTGAAGGTAGTGACTCAGATGATTACAGGATTCCTATGACGTCAAAGAATGTTGCTTCAGAGTTGATCTTTTTCCAATGGACTCTTCCCTGAAGCTTCCAATAACATTGTATTTGAAAATGAGTGTCCAGCCAATCATTTGACAGTGGAAAATCTATGGAGAGTGTCACTAGAATAAATAAGTATCTTCTAAAAAGGGCATCTAGTTACCACCAATATGTAATATCATCTTCCTGAATTCCTACCCAGCTCAGAAAAGGTGAGCATTAAATTGGTCCTAATATTATTTACAGCCTAGTTCAGTGACGGCGAACCTTTTGAGCTCGGCATGTTAGCATTTTGAAAAACCCTAACTTAACTCTGGTGCCCTGTCACATATAGAAATTTTTTGATATTTGCAACCATAGTAAAACAAAGATTTATATTTTTGATATTTATTTTATATATTTAAATGCCATTTAACAAAGAAAAATCAACCAAAAAAATGAGTTTCGTGTCACCTCTGACACGCGTGTCATAGGTTCGCCATCACTGGCCTAGTTAAATATTCAAATATCAATGTATAAATTAAGAGTAATCATAGTAAATAAAGTATCAGATATATTTTAGCACCACCCTATTTTAAGAATAAATAAAAATTGTGAGCAGCTTTCTGCTTTTAAATTTAGCCTGAAGAGAATCATTGTTTTTCATATGTGGAGATAGTGTCATGGAAAAACATTCTACTTGGAACCACATTTCTTGCATTCAATTCTGATGATCACTAACTAGTCTAAGCTTGGTCAAGTTATAGAGGTCCTGTTCTTTCATTCCTTAGTGGATTAATGAGGTACAAAGCCTTTAACACCTGCTGCATGAGGATGTTAGAAGTGTCAGATTAGGTAACAAAAGAAAAGGTCTCTGAGCCTACAGTCCATATGTATGCTTGTATATACGTCAACCTAAAAAAATACAAGAAGTGTAAATTTCACAAATATGTTGACCTAAATATAGTGATTTCCAGTAACAAGTTAAATGACCTGTACATCACAGTGAACTAAGGTTGGATTTTTGCTGTATCAAATACTGCTTTAAATAAATGACATGAAACATATTTTTTGGGTAATTATGACTTCTGTTGCAGTAATTGATTTAAGATTGATACAAACCTACCCCCATAAACAAATAGACACAGAGTAAATTTTCCCATAATTAATCTTAAAAGATAGATATCATGTCAAAAATTTATAGCTATACTAAGCCTATTAATCATTCTAATATTTTTCAACCACATAAATATATTAGTAGGCTGTCCCATAATTATATTGGCATCACAGTGAACGGGCACTGAATTACTTAAATGATAATGTGAATGCTGATGGCTTTATTTTCTAACTGAGGTTTTCTGTCCTGGATAGTAAAATGTTTAATGTTTTTATATAAATTGATTAGTGTCTATGAAAATAAATTAAATTTGAAGCCAAATCATAAAGAGTACAATTATTTTAAGGGTCTTTAAAAACTCTCCAGAATTTTATTTTGGGCTTATATTAATAAAAATAAATTATTATGTGGTTTACTTAACTAATATTTAAAACAAACTGTGGCCTCAATATAAAAATTAAACTTCTAAAAGGTTAAGATTAATCCTGTATCTTTGTATTTCTATGTCTTTAAATGTGAAGATATTTTAAAGAGTAGAATAAAACAAGGGATAAAAATATATCAAAATCTAATAAAAATTAGAGCAAATTATTTTGTGGATGTTGACAAACATTTTAAAGTTTATACAGAGAGCAGAAGACCCAGAATAACCACACAATAGTAGAAGAGAAAAACAAAATCAGTATATTGATACTATGTCCATATCTAGGTCATGAGCTAAATATAGAAGATTTTAGGTCTATATATCACACAAAAAATTAATAAGGATGTTGTTATTCTCTAGTAGATACCACTTTATTAATATCATCCAAGTGTTTGTTATAAATTTATTGAGCAATATGTATTGACCACCTATTCTAGACCTAAAAAAAAGATTTAAAAAATGCATTTCTGGTGCCCAGTCAGCGTGGTTCAGTGGTTGAGCATCAACCTATGAACCAGGAGGTCATGGTTCAATTCCTGGTCGGGGCACATGCCCAGGTTGCAGGCTCAGTCCCCAGTGGGGGTCGTGCAGAAGGCAGCTCATCAATGATCCTTTCTCATCATAGATGTTTCTATCTCTCTCTCCCTCTCCCTTCCTCTCTGAAATCAATAAAAATATATTTTTAAAAAATGCATTTCTAGCCTCCAATGATGTTAAGATTCTGTAGAATATTGTCAAGTAATAAATGTATACAGTAAAATAACTTAAATTTTATGTTTGTATGAAACACTTTAATCTGACAGATAAAATTGCATTTAAGCATAGACTTTAAGAAGAGCTTTAGTCTTCAAAGTTTCTAATCGCCCCAGTAGCAGTGGGATAAAAGGTGTGAGTTAGATGGACTAGGCACGGGGAGTCTTCCAAGCAGAGGAAATAGTAAGAGCAGAAATACAGAGCACTCAACAGGACTGGTGTGTTCAGAGAACTACAAGAAATTCTTGTTATTGAAGCTCTCAGCATGAGGCATGAAGTGAAGGTGGTGAAGCAGGAGTTATAGGTAGATCCCAGATCCCAGAAGGCTTCTTATCCAGGAAGAAAATAATGATTTGAATTTCAGCCTGGATCAGGACTTCCCAAAAGCTGTGCAAAATTATATGTGTACAGATATGAATCTAGTTAGTCTTGAGGAGGTAGGGTGGGAATTGGGGTCTCTGGAGGATGATGGCTGTCTCCTCAGGCTGTAACTCTCCACATACTCTCATGTGGCATCAATATAATTTTCTAAGTGTTTTATTATTTGTAAAAAAGAGGACAGCTGAGTACGTCAGAGACCCACTAAAATAGTGTTGAGCAGGGTGTGATGTGACATTTTTCTCTCTCAAATGAAACATATTTTATTATGTAATTGTATTTCACGTTACTTATTCTCTGTAAATAAATATATGGACAATGTAAGAACTATACTTTTCAGGAGGTAATCTCTCTTTTCTTTCAGCTACCATGAAATTTAATCTATTACGATGTCATCATGAAAATACAATAGAGAGATTTTAAAGTAAAAAATAGTATGTAGAATTTCACTTCTTAAGCAATAGTTGTTTCCTTGTATTTTCATATAATCCATAGTTTTACTATGCTTTTAATTGCAGTGTGCCTTATTTTTTAAATTAACATTTTATCTTGATATAATTTTAGATTTATATACAGTTGCAAGAAATAATATATATAGAGAGATCTTATGTATACTTTACAGTGTTTCTTCGGTGGTAACATATTGACTTGCACTCATACGTGTGTACACATGTATGTGAACTTAGTTCTACCTAATTCTATAACTTGTGCAATTCATGTATTCATCACAATCATGATACTGAACACCACAAAGATCCCTTGAGTTGCCCTATCTTTTTCTTTTACTTCTTTTAAAAATATTTTTTATTAATTTTCAGAGCTAGAGGAAAAAAGAAGAGAGGGAGAGAAAAACACTATGTGAGAGGGAAACATCCCTTGGCTGCTTCTTGCTCACCCACTACTGGGGATTGAGCCTGCAACCCGGGCATGTGTCCTGACCAGGAATTGAACAGGTAACCTTGGAGTGTATGAACTATGCTCAAGCAACTGAGACACACTGGCCAGGGCCCTTAGGTTGCCCTTTTATAACCACACGCATATTCCTCCCACACCTCAATATCTCCCGTCACCCCCCAACTCCAGTTTGGACCTGTGAGACCACAATTTGTCTTTCAATTTCTTAATTTTTATCATTTAGAAAATATTCTATAATTAGAATTATATAGTACCATATTTTTCCATGTATAAGACACTATTTTTTTTTTCCTAAAAACATAAGACTGATCATCGAGGGGTGTCTTATACATGGAAGTCAGCCAAGGACGGAGCCAAGTGGATGCATAGCTGCCCATACCTTGTCAAACAGGCTTCCTCTAATCACGAGCCTTATTGTTACTGACATCAGTGGATGCCATAATTGGAGGTGGAGAGTGTGCAGATGAAACAGGGACCAGAGCGTTCTGAGCCCAAAAAGATGTCAAAAAATAAAAAGATAAATACCAGTAAGTGTAAGCAATTGTCTTACTCTGAAAAATTCAAACTGAATGCAACCAGCTATGCAAACGAGCATGGAAATAGAGCTGCAGAGAGACAATTTGGACCTTCTCCCACTGAGTATATGATCAGACAGTGGAGAAAACAGGAAGAACAACTCCTTAAGATGCCAAAAAAGAAGAAGGCCTTAAGAGGAAAACCAGCAAAATGTTTAAAATATTGATTTCTTAATTTGGGGTTGGAAGAGCGGGAGCATCTTATATATGGAGAAATACGGTATATAGTCATTTGAGATTGGCTTTTTTCCCTGCAGCATAATTCCCTGGAGATTTATGCAAATTTTTGCATGTGTCAATAGTTTGTTCACATTGATTGCTGAGTAGTATTTGATGGTATAAATATACATAATCTCCAATGTCTGATTTATTTGTGCTGGCAACACTTTATTGTTTTTTTTTCTAATTCCAATCACGGTATTCCTGGTTATTGCTGTGATGTGTTGTTTTTATTGTATCCTGGACATTCTGGATATTACATTAGGATTTTACAGGTCTTATTGAAATATCTTATTATAGTTGGCAGTCACGCAGTTCCGTGCTACTTTTGCTGACCATGGCTCCAAAGATAATTTGATTTTCAGAGCTTTTATCTTAATAGTAGAGGCCCAGTACACAAATTTGTGCACCTTGAAAGGAACTGTGGGTCCCTAGGCTGTGGTAGGCATAGGGGCGGGTCTCGGCCCATCCTCCACACCCCTACACAGCTCCTCCCACCGCGGCACCCAGTCCCTGGTCTGCCAGCAGTCCCGCTCCTGCTGCCACTGCTCCCACTCGCTGATGGGGCCGGCCCCATTCGCACCTGCTGACAGCGTGGAGCGTGGAGCAATTGGGGCCAGCACCAGCAGCAGGTGCGAGCGGGGCCAACGCCGGCAGCAGGTGTGAGCACTGGGCGGGAACATGGAGAGTGAGGGCAAAGAATTTTCAGTAACCACCAGAGACTCACCCCGATGACAGCGGCCAGTGCCCCACCTTCGTCTGGCATCCCCACTCACCTGCTCCACCATCCCGCCACGGCCAAAGCCCACCATGTTCCCTGATCTGCCACTTGCTGCTGATGACCACCAGGTTCTGCACGTGCCCCCCTGGTGGTCTGCATATGTCATAGTGACTTGTTGTTTGGCTGTTCAGTTGTTCTGCCGTTCAGTCTATTTGCATATTAGCCATTTATTACATAGGATTATGGCCAGCTTGGTTTATGTGGTTCATCTGGGGCTCTCACTGGTCCTTGCTGGTTCTGCCCAGAGGAGTAGAAGGGGTTTCCTTTTGCTGCTGGGTCACCTGGTGCCTTGAAAGGGTGGGAGTGGCTTATAAGGACAAGGATTATATCCCAGGCCACCTGGTGCCTCTACATGTGAATAGTAGTCTTCACCTCACAGGGAAGGAGAGCACTTGCCCAGATATTCATTCCTATAATGACTCCAGATCAATCCTTCTTGCCAATGATGCTGGGTTTATCTGACATTGTGGACACACTCTTGTTTGAGCCAAGAGAAAATGAGCCTCTCTGGACCATTTTGTGTTGCTTGTTTTGGTTTTAAGAAATGCTTTTTCCTGGTCACTCTCTTGTGTTGGGTAAAGGGTAGTTAAGACGTGGTTCTCTAGTCCTGGGGCTGTTAACCAATTTGCCTTCCTCCTTCTCATTTTGAGAGTTGTCCTTTGGTTTCCTTTTGCATTTTTTCCAGGACTTACGGTTTTATTTAGCGGGTAAGACCAGGACAAAATGAATCTACAAAATCATGCCTAGACATAGATTCTTCTTTACAAAGATAATTTTGGTGGTTGTGTAGAGATTGGGTTGATTGTCAGTGAAGCTATGGGATTAGGAAATTGCTATTGCAGCAGTCAATGGTGTAAGATATACCACTGCAGATGGATGGAGTATAACAACACAAGAGATATTTTAATGGTTAAATGAAATGAACTTGTGCCCAACAAGTTAATGCTTCACTGATAAGGATTAGGAACTTTTCAGAAAAAAAAGAAAAATCCACCACCCTTCCTCTTTAACTTTAAAATAAAAATAATAGAAATATTACATAATAAAGTTAACTATCATGCTGTTAATTATTGAGATGTTACTTTGTAATAAACATTGTGCTAATGCCTTAAATGGGCATTGTCATTAATCTTTTAATAGTAATAATTGTATTAGGTGATTATTTTTAGTAACAGTATTTAAAAATTGGGATAGCTATGCTTTAAAGAGGTTAAGAAACTTGCCCAACTTAACCCAATAAGTAAATGGATTTATGACTTAATTTTTTAAAAAGTTTTTCAATTGTTGTTTCCTTTCCATACTATGTTAGTTTTAGGTATACAGCATAGTGGTTAAGCATTTATGTCACTTACTAAGTGATTCTCGGTAAGTCTAGTGTGCCCATGACAACATTCATAGTTATTACAATTTCATTGACTATATTCCCTACTAGCTAGCTACTTGGTGCATGAAATTCGTGCACTGTGGGGGAGGGGTGGTGGCCATCAGCCTGACCTGTGCCCTCTCACAGTCTGGGAGCCTTTGGGGGATGTCCAACTGACAGGGGAGCAGGCCTAAGCCATCAGTCGGATATCCTTAGCACTGCCATGGAGGTGGGAGAGGCTCCCACCACTGATGTTGCGCTCGCCAGCCATGTGCCCGGCTTCTGGCTGAGCAGTGCTCCCCCTGTGGTAGTGCACTGACCACTAGGGGGCAGATCCTACATTAAGTGTCTGCCCCCTGGTGATCAATGCCTGTCATAGTGACCAGTCGTTCTGCTGTTGGGTCGAAACTGGCTCTCCGACATCCCCCGAGGGGTCTCAGATTGTGAGAGGATGCAGGCCAGGCCGAGGGATTCCACCAGTGCACTATCAGGGCTGGGGAGGGATGTGGGAAGTTGGCCAGCTGGGAAGGGACTGTGGGAGGGCTACAGCGTGTGTCCGGCCCGTCTCGCTCAGTCCCGATCAGCCGACCCCAGTAGTAAGCTAACCTACCGGTCGGAGCATCTGCCCCCTGGTGTTCAGTGCACATCATAGCAACTGGTTGACCAGTCAACTGTCTGCCCCCTGGTGGTCAGTGCACATCATAGCGAGCAGTTGAATGGCCTTAGCATATCATTAGCATATTACACTTTGGTTGAACGGCCAACTGGACAACCAGACACAGCATATTAGGCTTTCATTATATAGGACTAGAGGCCCGGTGCACAAAATTTGTGCAGGGTAGGGGGGTGTCCCTCAGTGCAGCCTGTACCCTCTCCATTCCAGGACATCCCTCTCGTAATCTGGGACTGCTGGCTCCTAACCTTGCCTGCCTGATCGCCCTTAACCACTCTGCCTGCCTGCTTGGTCACCTCTAGCTGCACACCCCTGCCGGCCTGGTCACCACTAACTGCCTATGCCTCGGCCCCCACAACCTTGGCTTTGTATGGAAGGACATTCAGAAGGATGTCTTGTCTAATTACCATATTACCCTATTATTAGTATAGATGCTGTATTTTACATCTCCATGACTGTTTTATAATTGCCAATTTGTACTTAATCCCTTCACCTTAAACTCTGTGACTGCCTCCATATTAAATCAATACATAATTTATTCAACCTAATTTGTTAGTGACTTGAGGCTCAATTTTAAAATCAAAATAACACCAAAGGACTTTCATGCATGCATATGAGCATAACCAATGGACACAAGATGAGGGGGAGGGGCGGCAAGGGAGAGGCCAATGGGGGGAAAAGGAGACTTATGTAATACTTTAAACAATAAAGAATTTAAATTAAAAAAAACCCACACAAGATAACAAGTATATATTTACCAACTTTTTTATATGTGCTATTAAGGGTTCAAATATATTTAAGTTGTTTACACTCTTAACTCTATATTAAATGATAATACCAGTTTTTCCTCATAATCTAAAACAAGATAGAGCATACAAAAGAAACAATAAATTTGACCATGTTTTCATCATAACTCATGCCACTAACTCTTGCATAACTAATAAGTGTGTTGCTGGCACAAATAAAAACAATTTTGTGCCCACGAAGAAGTTATATTTAACACCAATTTGCTCCCATCCTTGTCCTCTCTCACCCAGCCCAGAAGGATGAGAAGAAAAAGCACAGAAGCATGTTCATTGAACAACATAGTGTTACAAATTAACAATTACTATTGCTCCCTCCTTTTCAAATATCCTCCAGGCAAAACAGGCTTCAAGATCTAAGAGATATGGCACAAAATTTTCCATTGAATAAAAAGCATTTGGCAACAATTAGCTCTTTATACCTTGAATTAGTCATTAAATTGCTTTGCTAGATACATTATGTTCCTTACTCTGATTAATGATGCCTATACAAAATGAGATTCTGAAATTCCCATTCTGTTTGTATTATTCTGAAAAATAAAAGTTTCTGGAACATTATTAATGGCATATTCCCAAAGGTCCCATAATCCTTCTTGATTAGTTTAATAGGGGAGGGGATGGATAAGGGTTTTCAAGTCATCTGTGATAATAAATTTCTATTAAGTTTCCAAAATATGTTTATTTATTTACCTGGCTATGAAATGGAGTAAGTATTAATTATAGCATTAACTTTCTTTTAAAGCTCCAAAAAGGAATGTTTGGAAGATATACAAATATGTGGTAAGATTAGGATCTTTTGTATGATTATGTCAGTAGGCATAATTTAGCAATTCTTTTGGTATTAATTAAAATATATTAAGATGTAATTTGCATTGTCATAACTTATATAAACAAAAAGGTATTTTTGGTATGGCATAACATATACTCTTTTTAAGAATGATTTTGTCAGCCTATAGTGTATCTTAAATAATTTAAAACATAAATGTAGAACCAAGATGGTGGGGAAGGTAAATGTCGGTACTCACAGCCTCCCACAATCACATCAAAATTAGAACTAAAATACAGAACAACCATCATTCAGAACTGCCTGAAAACTGGCTGAATGAAAGTCCTACGTGTTGAGAACATAAAAAGAAAGCACATTGAGACTGGTAGGAGGGGTAGATGTGCGGAATGGGATGGTCTGACAACCACATGTAGCATTTTTGTAATCAGGAGAGACATCTAGCCTGCAGAGGCCTCCTGTGAGAACCAAGGAGTCCCAGCCCCATACCAGAACCCTCAGAACAGGGTCCCAATGCTGGGAAGAGAAGTACTCATAACTTCAGACTGTAAAAACCAGTGGGGGTTGTGACTGAATAACTTAGAGACTGCTGGAGTCCCAGGCAGTTCCTCTTAAAGGGTCAGCACCTGGGCTTACTCAGACTCACTCCCCCTGAGCTCCAGCACTGTGGCAGTGGCTTGGGGGATCCAGGGACACACCAGAAGGAACTGAATTGCCTGGTACTTGGAAAGAACTTAGGGGTGGCTTTCTCCCACAAAAAAAAGTGCTGGCAAAGGTTATAGTTTCTATGCTGAGACCTCCCCCCATTGCAGAGCTGACTGACAAGTGCCATATCTGAGTTTCCATCAGCCTGGCTCACACTGTTTGCTCCACCCTAGTGATTCCCTGAGATCCTGCCCCACCCAATTTGCAGCTCCATCTAAGCTGTTTGCAACAGCTTTTCCATATGAATGACCTGTCCTGACTCAGGCTTCAGACTTTCCTAAAATTTCTCAAACAAGCAGCAGCTGGCATCAGCATGCCCCATTCCACTCAATAAGAGGCCTCAGGTCTAGAACTAGCAGTAGCCTGCCTTGTTTCACAGTTTGGCCTTACCTGGCCACTTTGAAGCCAAACACAAGCAGCAACCATCTGCAAATCACTCTATAGCTCCTGACAGGTGGCAACAAGAATGGCACAGGCAGTGGCTGACTTTGCACTTCCAGGGGGGCCCCAGAGCCAGTGTGTCTTGTGGGCAGCTTCAGACCATGTGCAATTACAACTCTACACATCCATGAGTAACACACTCAAGGGGCAGACTCAAGGTGAGCACCAAAGCCCCACTCAATCAAGTCCTGCTCCATAGGGGTGTCTCCTGAACACTGTAGTTGCAGCTGGTCCTCACAGCCAATTAACCTGGAAGTCAACACTTCCTAGTGACACAAATAGCAATCAAGACTCACCTACAACAAGACAGTGCACAAAGCCCACACAGGGGCACATAGAGAGAGCCTCGATCAAGTTACTAGGGAGGCTGAGCTACTGGGCCCTACAGAACACCTACAACACAAGGCCACTCTACAAATTCCAGGAGACATAGCAGCTCTACCTAATACATAGAAACACAGGGAAGTAGCCAAAATGTGGAAACAAAGAAACATGTCACAAATGAAGAAATCTCCAGAAAAAGAACAAAATGAAATGGAAGCAAGCAAACTACAAGATACAGAGTTCAAAATAATGGTTATAAAAATGCTCAAGGATCTTAATGGGAGCTTCAAGGGATTTAGTGAGAATTTCAAGGATCTTAGTAAGAATTTCAAGGAAATTAGAGAATGTCAAAAACACAAAAAGAACCAGTCACAAATGAAGGATACACTAACTGAAATGAAGAATAATTTACAGAGATGCAACAATAGAGGACTGCTAGAAGTAAATAAACAATTTGGAATATTAACAAGCAAAAATCACCCAATCAGAAGAGCAAAAAAAATAATAATAATAAAAAAATATGAAGATAGTGTAAGGAGCCTCAGGGACAACTTCAAGCATACCAACATTCACACCATGAGGCTGCCATAGGAGAAGAGGGAGAGTAAGATATTGAAAACGCATTTGAAGAAATATGACAGAAAACTTCCACTATTTGGTCCAGGAAGGGGAAGCACAGAGGGACCTGATCCACTGCCCTCATTCCCAAATAAGAGGAACCCAAAGAGGCCCACCCCAAGACACATCATAATTAAAATAGCAAAAGTTAAAGACAAAGAGAGAATCTTAAAAGCAGCAAGAGAAAAGCAGTTAGTTACCTACAAGAGAGCACCCATATGACTGTCAGCTGTTTTCTCAACAGAAACTTTGTAGGACAGAAGGGAGTAGCAATAAATAGTCAATAGCAAGGACCTACAACCAAGATTACTCTACCCAGCAAAGCTATCATTTAGAATTGAAGATCAGATAAAGAGCTTCACAGATGAGAAAAAGCTAAAGAAGTTCATTACTACCAAACCAGTATTACATGAAATGTTGAAGGGTATTCTTTAAGAAGAGGAAGAAAACAAAGAAGAAGAAGTAGGATGAAGAGGAGGAGGAGAAGAAGAAGGTGGAGGAGAAAAATATGAACAATAAAATGGCAATAAATACATAGCTATCAACAATTGAATCTAAATATCAAAATAAATAAGGAATATATTGAACAAAATAAACTGATGAATAAAATAGAACTAGAGACATGGAAACATAAAATAGGCTGATGAATCTCAGAGGGAGGGTGGAGCACAAGAAGAGATTAACCAAAGAACACATACATATATGCATATATAATTATCTATGGACACACACACACAAAATAGGGTGGTGAAGGCCTGGGCAAGGTAGAAACCAAGTGGAGGGGGATACCAAGGGGAAAAGAGGAACATCTGTAATAATCTCAACAATAAAGATTTAAATTAAAAAAACATAAATATAATGTACATTTATGAGAATTATTAAAATTTGAAAGTTGAATTTAAAAATTCCATAAAGAGATTTATTGTCAAGAGTTTGAAAGATTTGCTCAAGGTTAGGTTGTAGAGCAAGTAGATTGCACTTAATCATATGTCAGTTAAGTCAACAGAAAGTGATTTGACTGGTGGCAATAATACTTATCCTCAGGACCTTTCCCTAAGCACCAGAGTACCTATTACTACACCATGCACTAATTTGTAATATGTTTTAGTGTCCTTGGAAGAGTCAAGTCATTCATGAGGACCTTTCTGTAGATGAATACTAAAAAGGACTACTCAATGAATATATGAATATATGAATATTTGAGATTTTTTTTTTATTGGATTGTTTATCTTCCTTTTGTTAAGTTGTAAAATTATTTGAGATTTTTAAGAATGAAACAGATGAATAAGTTTAAAAGCAGCTGTTTCTCATCAGCCTAAACCAAATCTTTATGGAGCACTCACAAGGTGTCAGGCATTGTAAGCACACAGGAAACAAAAAAGAGACTTGTCTGGAGTCTCATTATTGTCAAGCACCAAGCCAGAGGCATTATTCAGTTTATTGGGTTTAAACCAGCCATGGGCAAACTACTGCCCACAGGCCGGATCCGGCCCCTTTGAAATGAATAAAACTAAAAAAAAAAAAAAAAAAGACCGTACCCTTTTATGTAATGATGTTTACTTTGAATTTATATTAGTTCACACAAACACTCCATCCATGCTTTTGTTCCGGCCCTCCGGTCCACTTTAAGAACCCATTGTGGCCCTCGAGTCAAAAAGTTTGCCCACCCCTGGTTTAAACCCACGATCTAATTATGCACAATGCTTAGGAATTTTTCTGAATATTTTCTATCAAATATATACATCTGGCCATCTATACATCTCATTATATATTTCACCTTTTTATGTAGAAGACATTTGCCCCTTCCCATTTTTTTCAGATGGAGAAATAAAGATACAAGGAGATTCAAGGACTTATCGCAAATTGTTATGAAAGTTGTGTTGAAGCAGAAACACTACAATAAATAATATCCGAGGGATCGGGACTATTTTATTTACATGAGATGTATGTGTCAGCAGAGAGGAGGAAAGAACCATGGACCACAAGTTAGGAAGCCAGGGCCTAGGTCTTTGATGTCCCGCAATAACCAATAATGGGTGATACTGCCTGGTGACTTCTCTTGGGGCTTTTATTGCCTCATGTATGAAAAGAGGGCAGTGGATCAGGAATCCTCAGCCATCACCCAACTTCTCATTTACATGATGCTATAACTTCAGAAATATATGGAGAAATATATGCACTGAAAAATGCTATGTCAACCATTTGGAAACCCTTGAAATAAACATACTTATTATCTACATCAACTTGGATAAGACAGAGAGAGTTTTATTAGATACATTTTTCAGTTGAAGAGTTGCTTTTCAATATTTGTGTAACATATGCATACTATTGCATTTTTTATGATAATACAATTTGAATTTAGTCAAATTTCTTTTATTTATACTGCCTCCATGTTAATACATTTAAATGAACTGTGGTATAATTTAAAGACTAAAATCGTTATTCTTATGTGTGTAAACTAAATTTCATATGATAATAAACATTTTATAAACCAATTTTGATGAAATGGTGAGAGGATATATAGATACAAATGGCAGGCAAAAAAAAAAAAATGTGTGAGATTTTTGAACTGCAGTTAAAAAAAATATAGAGAGAACCAATGCAGTTTTATTTTTAAAATTAGATGTCTTCAATTTTCAGAGTCTTAATTTTCTGGCTCCAAGTTCATAGAAATCAAGATGCACATAGGAGGGGTTTGGGCTCCTAATCAGAATGAAGTGTTGACACTGTAAGGTGAGCCACTGATTATAAGCTCCAACTATTTTTCCAATTAGTCTTCCCTTTACTAACTTCTTTGATGTCTCCTTGTTTTAGCCTGACTGTTAACTTTACTCTACAAACTTATTTTGAAGACACAAACATAAGGATACTATAGAGAACACATGGTGTACTTTACACCCTCATGACTATTTTGTAATTATCAATTTATACATCTTAATCCCTTCATCTTTCTCACCCAGTCCTTACTCCAACCCCACCCCAGCCTCCTCTCTGGTAACTATCAGACTGTTCTCTGTATATATATATGTTTCTGTTTTGTGTTTTTTTTTAATATAGTTCTTTATTGATTAAGATATTATATATGTGTCCTTATCCCCATGTTACCCCCTACCCCCCCACCACCCCGCTCATGCCCTCACGCCCACCCCCCCCCCCACCGCCGTTGTCCATGTCCATTGGTTAGGCCTATATGCTTGCATATAAGTCCTTTGGTTGATCTTTCCCCCTTACCCCCACCCTCCCCTACCTTCCCCCCAAGGCCCAACAGTCCAATCAATGCCTCTCCATCTCTGGATCAGTCCTTGTTCATCAGTTTATGTTGTTCATTATATTCCACAAATGAGTGAGATCATGTGGTATTTATCCTTCTCTGACTGGCTTATTTCACTTAGCATAATGCTCTCCAGTTCCATCCATGCTGTGGCAAATGGTAAGAGTTCCTTTTTCTTCTTCCTCTTCTTAAAGAATACCTTTCAGCATTTCATATAATGCTGGTTTGGTGGTGATGAACTCCTTTAGCTTTTTCTTATCTGTGAAGCTCTTTATCTGACCTTCAATTCTGAATGATAGCTTTGCTGGATAAAGTAATCTTGGTTGTAGGTTCTTACTATTCATCACTTTGAATATTTCTTGCCACTCTCTTCTGGCCTGCATGGTTTCTGTTGAGAAATCAGCTGACAGTCGTATGGGTACTCCCTTGTAGGTAGTTGACTTTTTATCTCTTGCTGCTTTTAAGATTCTCTCTTTGTCTTTTGCTCTTGGCATTTTAATTATGATGTGTCTTGGTGTGGTCCTCTTTGGATTCCTTTTGTTTGGGGTTCTCTGCGCTTCCTGGACTTGTAAGTCTATTTCTTTCACCAGGTAGAGGAAATTCTCTGTCATTATTTCTTCAAATAGGTTTTCAATATCTTGCCCTCTCTCTTCTTCTGGCACCCCTATAATTCTGATGTTGGTATGCTTGAAGCTGTCCCAGAGGCTCCTTACACTATCTTCATATTTTTTTATTCTTTTTTCTTTTTGCTTCTTCAGTTGGGTATTTTTTGTTTCTTCGTATTTCAAATCTTTGACTTGATTCTTGGGATCCTCTTGTCTGCTGTTGGATCTCTGTATATTATTCTTTATTTCAGTCAGTGTATGCTTAATTTCTAGTTGGTCTTTTTTCATATCCTCCAGGGTCTCACTAAATTTGTCAGCGGTTTCCATAAAATTCTTGAAAAACCTTATAAACGTGGTTTTGAACTCTATATCCAGTCGTTTGCTTTCCTCCATTTATGTCATTTGTGTCCTGTTTCTTTGTCTCCGCATTTTTTATGCTTCCCTGTGTTGGTAGAGTGGTTTTGTGTGCTAGGTGTCCTATAGGGCCCAGTGGCTCAGCCTCCCCAATTACCTGAGGTGGACACTCTTGGTGCACCCCCTTGTGGGCTTTGTGCAGTCTTGTTGTAGTTAAGCCTTGATTGTTGTAGGTATCACTGGGGGGAATTGACCTCCAGGCCAATTGGCAATGAGAATCAGCTGTGTCTGCAGTGGGAGAACTTCTGTGCTGAAGACACCCTTCTGGGGCAAGACTTGCTTCAGTGGGGCTTTGATGCTCACTGAGTCTGCCCCCTGAGTGTGTCCCTTATGGATCTGAGGAGTTGTAATCTGGATTGTCCCACTCTGACCTCTGGGTACGCTGGCTCTTGAATCTAAGGAGGTGCTAATTTAGTCTCTGCCTGAGGTTACCCAGCAGGAGCTATGAAAAGATCTTCGGGTGAGGCCACAACATTAGTAACAAAGAAACAGAATTTCCGGAGGATGAGGCCCAGAAATCAGGATTTTAAAAAGATTCCCAGGTGATTCTAATGTGCAGCCAAGGTTGAGGACCACTGCTCTAGGCACATCCATGTTGTCACAAATGGTGAGCGCAGAGGAGGAAACTGTCTTTCCCATTAACAAGGCACTGCTTGCTACCTGGAAGGATGGAACCACGTGCTTTTCTCCAATAAGTTTCTAGCCACTTTTATTTTTTCTTTGGAATGTTTTAGGCAACCTAGCTACCTAGTCTGATTAAACAAACAAACAAACACTTAAAATAAAAATATGAAGTAACTACTGAAAGTGACATTTGAATCTTATAAGGGAGGCTTTCTCCTGGGGCAGTTTGATAGCCTGCAATGGCTACCATTGTTGCTTCTAGCTCCCATTTGGACTTTCTCTTTACCTCTAAATCCAGATTTATAAATAATTTCCAGGGCCCACTCATTGAGTGCTTGGTCTGTGCTGGTCTACTTCTTAAGTACCCTAAGGGAATTGACTCATTTAGTCTTGACAATAACCGTGGCAGGGATAATTACTACCTCTATTTCATAGGGGGTACACCTGAAACACAGAGATGCTTAATCACTTTTTTGAGAGCACACAAATAGAACATGTGGGAGGCAAGACTTCAGTGAAAGCAGCTTCCAGAGCCCATGTCATAGCCAGCACATTATGTACCTCAGCCAACATGCTCAAAGCTGTAGTCCTTATCTTGCTATCTCTCCACACCACGCCAACCTGAACCGGCTTTTCCTCCTAGATTTTCTCCATCTCTTAATGACATCAGTGTAACCTAGTTACCTAAACTGAAAGGAGCAGACGCATCTGCACCTCCTCTCGCTCTCCTCCAACTCTGTTCATCTCTACCTCAGAAACATTTATGCACCGTCTTGAATAAAATTCTTAAAATTTAGTTAATATGTTAATCTTTTCACTGAATAGCTAACATACAGAACAAAGACAAGAAGTGGAAAGTTTTACACTAGCTTTAAATTTCCTGTCTTCTTGAGAAAGTTGATGCATATAAATAGTGAAGAAAAACATTGGGAATAAAAACACAGGTCACTAGATCTTCCACCACAGAGATATGAGAATGAAGGAATGATGGCCACGTACTATTTCCTGGAGTCTCTTGGCTACTTCAAACAACAGCAATCCTTTCGAGTTCTCAAGGGAAGACGATCGAAGCTCATTCCATTCCTTAGGAATTTACAATGCAGGACAATGTCGAGCACAGAACATTGATTTTATTAAAAGGGACAAGCAACTTTCAACAGATCTTAACATTCAGAAAATACTGACTGGAGACCATGCTTCTCCTTGGAGTCATTGTTTCCCAAATTACAAGGCAGTGGCTGAGAAGCATCTGCAAAGGAGAATAATGTTGTGAATCTTGCTTAACATTTCAGGTCAGTCTTGCTAAGAGACATTGTCCACCATCTGTCAGGTTGTTGACGTGTGCCAGGTCTCTAGAGAATAAAGACTATTTGGTTGGAGACAGTCTCCTCCAATTTTCTTTTCAAATAATGACTTGGGTCAAAACCATCCTTAGCAGGTCAGAGCTAAATAAGATGTCTGATGTGTTTGACATGTTAGTCTGCATTACATCAAACCAATTTTGATCATACTTCATGAAACTTCTGACATGGCTAATACAATGGCTTTCTCCCATGAAGCACTTGGAAGTGGTATTAATGATGCCCAAGATCCACGTCTCATTTTAATTAGCTTAAAATTTTCCCTTGCCAAAAATTTTTCTCTAGACCCTTACATTCCTGCACAATTTACTAGTGACTGTGGTCAGTTATTTAGATTCCCTGTCCATAAAATGGGAATAGAGTAGTACTTATAGTGTAGTGTCACTGTGAGGATAAAATGAGTTAGTCAGTATAAGAGTTTATAACAATTTATTTTTAAAATATGGTGTTAAAATGGATTTGTCGTTCTGAGTAGGACAGGAATGCTAATTTAAAGGGAATTGTTTAAGGTTTTTTTTTTTTTGTTTTTTTTTACATACTTTTGTTTGCAATTTGCAGGGAAACACACGCATGCTCAACCACCAGCATGACTTCATTCATTAATGTGCTTACATAGCTGAGGCTCTCAGGGACCAGGAATGCATGGAACTCATTTGATATAATTTTCCTGTACTTATGGCATTTGCTTTCTCTCCCTCCCTCTATATTTTCACATTTGTTCAGATCACACTTTTGCCTGTGTTATATGCATTCAAGGTATAAGGGTTTTTATTGTTTCCAAGTCCAACAGAGGTTTTGTTATATGGAAAAATAATAAGTAACCACTCAAGTCTTTATGGGCACAGATTATTAAACATAGTAGCTATCTACAGATCACCCACCCCCACCCTCTGTCCCCAAACAGGAGATGTAATCAACCTTTCCTCTATCCCATGTTCTTTCCCTCAGAGGTGCTCTAGATCTTATCAGTCTAGCTTGCTACTCTAATCTCCATCTCGGGCAGAATCAATTCGTACTGAAGCCCGGATAGATGACATCATGGGAATAAATTGCATTAGTTTTACATAGTAATTGTTCTTCATGTAATCTTTTCATTTATGAGGGGAAAAGGGTGGTTTTCAATAGTACACTCATCTTCCCTTTGCCCAAGGTGGAGAGCAGGAATGGACACCCTGCATTAGTGCTAGCTGTCACATGACTTAGTCCAAGTTACATAGCTCTTAAACTGCCCTCAGTTTGTCTTTGGAGGGGCGTTCTTGACTGAAAGCACCATGCTCATGCTGGAGCTATAGTGAGGGTTTTAAAAGCCAAATCATAGCATGCTGCTTGCACCCCCAGAATCCTGTAATGTTTCCATGCTGCTTACAGGATCAGGTCAGATCTCCCTTATGTGGCAACAGAGCCCTCCCTGCCGTAGCATGCACCTGCCTCTCCAGCCTTGTCCCGCCTCTCCCTGACATACGGCCTGGACTCCATCTGAATCCCGGCTTGCACAGTCTGGATTGCAACCCGTTCTCTCTGCGTGTTCCTGCTATGTCTTTTTACCTCCCCTGTCTTCCTTGAGAAATAGCATACATATCACTTCCCTTCACACTTCTAAGTAAGAAAACGTCACTGACCTTTCAAGTCAGAGATACTGCTGTGTTTTGCTCTAGCACAGCGGTTCTCAACCTGTGGGTTGCGATCCCTTTGGGGGTGGAACGACCCTTTCACAGGGGTCGCCTAAGACCATCGGAAAACACATATAATTACATATTGTTTTTGTGATTAATCACTATGCTTTAATTATGTTCAGTTTGTAACAATGAAAATATATCCTGCATATCAGATATTTACATTATGATTCATAACAGTAGCAAAATTATAGTTATGAAGTAGCAATGAAAATAATTTTATGGTTGGGGGTCACCACAACATGAGGAACTGTATTAAAGGGTCGCGGTATTGGGAAGGTTGAGAACCACTGCTCTAGCATATTTGTTATCATATGTTCCAGGTCCCCTCTGCTGCTGGCTGTGGGTTCCTGAGGCTAGGCCTGAGGTTCTTCGTCAGAATTACTAATATTGGTAAATTATTTTCCTCTACAGATCACTTGAAAGGACAAAAGGAGTTTTTGAAAATTTTAGAGGAAAGTAAAGAATGGTCCTTATGGATTTTTGTCACACTATTAAACAGGGAAAGGATTAAAACGAGCAAATCTGGGGGAACGCTAAGATAAGTTGAGATGGGATTTAAGGAGGTTAGTTGGGTAATGAACATTTATTAAGCCCTCTTATGCATCAGGCATTTTATGAGATTTTTCATGACTCAACTAACACATCTAAAGAGGGTGTGAAGAACTTAGAAAATAATCAAAGCTTGACTACAAAATAAAAGGAAAAGTAGTTCTAGTCACTAATTTCTCAAATGAGAAAACTTGTAACCATGGTATCTCCATACTCAGCATATATTCAACTAAGATTGTTAGCATACAACTCTTGTATTTAATTTAGCGCCCAGGACTCAGGCCTGACAGTTCACAACTATGTGCTGATTTAGATAGAGGAACAATAGAAACTACTGCAATGTATATAGATTATGAAATCCTAGGTTATAATACATAAAATATATTATGGTTGGGCTCTTACGGAAAAAATTTATTTTGAATGACACTGACACTTTTAAGCCTTTTTATAAAATAGTACTATGGATCATGTATTAAAAGCCACTAATCATTTTTAGGTTTTGAATATTTTTGTGTGAATATAAGAAAAATATAAAAATGGATTCTTGATCCAAATTTAGTATTATCAACTGATATGTAAATCTTAAAACATATGCTAATTAATTAACTCAGTTTAATTATACCTTGATCATAATTGCGACTATAACTTGATGCAAAAATGATATGTATATGTAATCAAACTTAAGTATGTACATATTATACATACATTTTGTAAATATATCCCTGTGTATGTGTGTGCAAAGAATCTTCCCAGCATTCAACACAGTTTCAGCCATGGATACTTAGCTCTAGTAAACTCATCTTGGGAGAACAGACAACACTGTTATAAAAGTATTGAAATTTAGCAGATCAGAAAAACAGCTCTCTATTGAAATTAGTGTGATCGTAGACTTAAATTGTGTAGGTATAAATCTTAAGGCCTAGAAATGACGTGTGATTAGACTGCCACCTTAGATTCTGAGTCAGGAAGTCTTCCCAGGTAGAATTCATTTGAAAGCAGACGTCTGAGACCGGGTGTCAGCCGAGCTGATTTCTTCGGAAGCCTCTCTCCTTAGCTTGTAGATGACTGTCTTCTCCCTGCATCTTCACATGGTCTTTCTCTCTGCCTGTCTGTATTTTAATCTTGTCTTCATATAAGGACACTAGTCATATTAGATTACTGTATAGTCCACACTATATGACCACATTTTACCTCAATGACCATTTTAAAAGCCCTATTTCTGAATACAGTCACATTCAGAGATACTGGGGTAAGGTTTCAACATATAAATTTTAAGGGGACACAATTCAGCTCATACAAGGTTATATTCACTAATTATAGCTCATAATAAATCACTACTTACTTTGGTATTAACAAAAATACTGATTTCCTTTGTTGAACAATGTTCTCGAAATAAAACTGGGATTTCAAATAAATACATTTCATAGTCTTCATTTTCTCAGAAGAGTTTCGAAGGGGAACCAGTTAACCCATTAAACAAGAGGAGCCTTAGAATGTTCACCTTCATCATGCATGGATATTTTATTGCTATTTACTGTCACTTTTTGTTGATCTAATAAATGCTCTTGTGTTCAACAACACAAGGCAAATACAGAAGGATGGAAAAAAAAAACAAAACAGGATGCGCTGGCTAGGACTTAGTTCCATGGCAACCACAAGCTGGATGTGGGACTGTGTCTCTCTCAGTTGCATGCCATGAAACAAGGTGAAACATCAGAGATGGAACCTAATTACTCAACAATAACACCTAGATCATGTTGCTGTACTTACTTTTCAAAGTGTGGACTGAAAAGAAACCCTGTATTTCTTCAAGCAAGGACCTCATTACTCAGTCTCTT
Source organism: Myotis myotis (assembly GCF_014108235.1). Taxonomy (NCBI): domain Eukaryota; kingdom Metazoa; phylum Chordata; class Mammalia; order Chiroptera; family Vespertilionidae; genus Myotis; species Myotis myotis. Next base: position 75,795,409 of record NW_023416379.1, read on the forward strand.
GAGTCTCTTCATCCTTTCATTAGTTAGACTAAAACTAATCTTCCCCCTCTCATTTCTGAAGTTACAATAGACCCCTGTCATTCTGAGTGTGCAAGGACTAGAAAGCATGGAGTGCAAGCTGACTGTTGTCTGCGGGCACAATCAGTATGTATTACTGATCAGCAGGTACTCTTCTTGATGCTGTAAATGGCTTATGAAATGGAATCATTGCCAACCCAGAAAAATGACATCATTCTAGATAATCACCTTGATTCAGGTGCTACCTCCTTTCATTTGCATCCTAAACAATGCCAAGTTAGTGAACACAACATATATGAAGTCATCAACATAGATGGAGTTTGTGTTCGAAATGCCTTTGGCATCTATCCCCACCTTTCATCCTCTCTGATAGGATTACCAGGTTCTTAGCATTTTCAGGTTCTCTGCATTTTCACCTGAATGACTTTAAAAGCCTCATACATATTTTTTCTAAATCTTGTCTTGTCTTCCTATAACCCATCTTGCCTTATCAGATTGATCTTCCTAAAATATAAATTAGATCAATTACTGTTCTTCTTAAAAACTTATAATGGCTCTATAATGCTTACCGGGTAAAATCCAAATTCTACCATGGCCCAAACAATCTTTATGATATTGCAAATCATAACAAATCATGTCCTATGAAGTCATCATTTTTTATTCCCTTTCATCTTCTCACTCCCTACCAAACTACTTTTAGTTCATGAAATATATTCAGTGATTGAATACACTTATAGCTGTGCTGTTTCCTCTATTTCGATAGCTCTGCCTTTCTTACTTCCCTGCTAGTTCCTATGGCAAATTTCTGCTCATTATTTCAGATAAAACTCAAATATTATGTTCTCACTGAAGCATGTGAGACCATCACAGTTATTTATCTATGTTCTCTGTCCCATCATGGAACATTGCACGTTATAATATTTTGAACTTGATTCCCATTTTTCAACTCAGAATTTGTTTTAAAAAATCCTAGGTACGTACAACAAACAAAATTGGCAGTACTCAATAAGTTATCCCACCATCATTTCATTCAAACTCAATATGTTACTAGACAGGGCCTGAGCCTGGGGCAGGTCTGCCAGTAGTATGTAGGTTCTTGCTTTCGTGTAGGAAAGATTTCAAAACACAAGTCCAGGTGATTTTGACAGTATGTTTATTAAAGCTGGGGATAGGGAACCAAAGGGAGGGCTTCAGACAGAAGAAGCAACAGGAGGGAAGAAGTCAGAGAAAAGGGGGCCTTGGAGATAGGGTCAGGGGATTAGCCCGGGTCGAACTGCCTCTGCCTACCACTCCCCTGGTTGCAAGTCTCATGGAGTCCCTTAGAATTTAGGAGAAAAACAGCAAAGATACAAGGTGTGGGCATGGTCTTCCAAGAGATGCTGTGGCTCCTTTGTCTCAGGCTTTTTACCTCTCTTTGGCCTGCTGGAATACTAGGGGAGGTCTCGGGGCAGGGTCTTCACAGAATATTCATCAGCTTTTCAGGCATGTCCTTTAATATGTTGGCATCAAAATGTGCATATAGAGGGATTAGGGGTTATTTTTTGCTTAGTTTGATTTTTAAAGAAGGTCATCAAGAATATCATGAACGGGGACTGAAACGGAAGCCCTTCTGTCCCGGGAGGGTCTGGAATGTGAAATCCATTTGATCCTAAGCATCTTTGCTGAGGAAAGATAAAACCTTGTGATTCACTAGCTGGCTGTAAATTGCTCAGATTGTTTGGCCATGTTTAATTATACTGTCTCAGTTTTCCTTATTCCACTTGCCAAGGAATCTCCCTAGCTTCTTACTATCCTGCCTCAAAAGCATCCAAATCAGAAAGCTTCATCTCCCACTTATTGTCCTCCAATCCTCTCTGCTGTCAGTGCTGCTATCATTCTTCCTGTCATTTAGGATTAAGCCTCGGAGTCTGCTCTGACTCAGCCGTCTCCTTCATTTGAGCTGTCCAATTAGGAAACATGCTCACACTAAAAAACAGAAGGCAGAGCCTCTCAAAGAATAATGTCGGCACGGAGCTTCCCACTACCCCCGAGTTTCCCTTTCCCTGGCTTCAGCGCCCACAGACAACGCCATGCCTCCTGACCCAGACAGAGATGCTCGCCTTCCTTTCAACAATGTGGCCAAAGCATCTGCATGCATCCTTCTCCTGATCGCATTCACAGCCGGTAAAATGGGTTGGAACTTTCAATAGGTGAAACTAGCCGTCAGCTTTTAAAAATTATAGTGAACCTAGGAATTAGGAAATGTATAAAGGTAAGATGACATCCACAGCACATATTCCTGGTGCTCCAGCATCTGTTCTCCCTCCAGAATGTCATCAGTGTCTTCTCAGTATCTTCCTCTGTTGCAGGCATAGCCTAGGCAGAGGCCCTCCTCAGGGAGTAGGCCTTCAAAGCTACCTTAACTCCTGGATCTATTGACTGGATTGAAGAGGTGGTTGATATTGGGATAAAGATCATCAATAAAAAAGGATGTCTGGGAGCATTATCAGCAATAAACAAAATCTTGAGGGGCGCGTTATTCCCCAAACAGTATTCTCCGTTTTGCTGGCATAGGAGGGCGTATTGGAAGAGGAGCTGGGTCACTTATGACTTTCTACTTCTGATGCTTGCACACCCAGGGGCTCTCACTGTGCCAGATCATGAGGGTTTCAATTGGTAGCTGGCAACAGTGCCCCCAAGCAAGGCTGGGATCCTGTCCTTAAAAGCCTTGAAATCTGGTATTGACTTAGCCCCGTTACGGATGGAGGTCTTTTCTGCCATCTGTTTCCAGAATGGGCAGGTCTCATCCACACTGAATATTTGCTCTGGCAGGTAATTTTCCTCCACAATTAGCTTATCTAGAGTATCCAAGAATTCTTCAGCTGCCTTCACATCAACACTCACAGACTCACTTTCACATTAAGGCATGAATAACAATTCCTGAGTCATTTAAAGCACCCAGAGCGCACACTAAATTCAACATCAGAGGTGGGTCCAGCCTTTTCTCTCAACTTTGCAAACAAACTTTTTTCTGTGGCTGTGATCCTCATGGTGCAGAGAGGTACAAGCCCCTGCATCTGGTCTTCACTCCAGATCTTTAGAAGTTTCTCCATCTCTGACATAGGCCCTTCTCAGATTTTTGTTTGTCTTGTTGCCTTCAATGAATCAGATCCTTTAAACAGTTTCCACCGCTTGTTCCCCTTCAAGATTGTAGCTATGGTGAAATGGTACACGCCTGACTGGGGAGCAATAGCCATTGTAGTCCTTAATCACTTTAAATTTCATTTCTAGGTCAATCACTTGATGTGCCTCTTAGTGACAACTATAGCAATGGATTTTGTACATTTAGGGAACATGATGAACAAAATAACATGGGACTAAATCAAGCCCAAGAATAATGTACAGTCAAGGTTTGTGGAGGCTGCTGGAGATGTAACACAGCATACTGTTTTACAGCAAACTTTCTTTTTATAAGTGAAAGAGTACACTTTAAAATAATGTCAAAAGTATAGTGCAGTAAATACATAAGCCAGGAACATAGATGTTCATTATTATTAAGTGCTATGTACTGTACCTGAGTCTATGTGTTGTACTTTCATACAACTGGCAGCACAGGTTTGTGTACACCAGCATCAGCACAAAGATGTGAGTATGCATTGTGCTGTGACATTACCACAGTTACACCATCACTAGGTGATAGGAATTTTCAGCTCCATTGTAATCTAATAGAACTGTTACCTATTGGGGTTACCGGCAGGGACTTCGGTTCTTTTTGTCAATGCAGAAAAGATTTTGAGGTCAATGAAAATGAAAGTAAAGCAAAATGGGGTTTATTGAAGATAGATTCCAAAGGAGAAGAGAGCCAAGAGGGAGAGAGAGAGGGAGAGAGAGAGAGAGAGAGAGAGAGAGAGAGAGAGAGAGAGAGAGAGAGAGAATGGCCCTGAACTGCTGGGTTTAAAAGAGGGATTTTCTGGGTGGAGACTCATTTGCATTCAGGGATGATTAACAGAAACTATCTTCTGGGCATGCCCTTATCCATAATGCATACAGAAAAACCCATAGGGGGCTGTGTGTCAAAACAGAAATGCAAATTTTATTATAATTAGTCCAGGACCCTAGTAAGATCGCATTGAGGTCATGTTGTTTTCTTCTGAGTTTGCACCAAAAACAGGCTGGCTCTGAACCTGGATGTTTAGAACTCCTTTACATTGACTCCTTTGGGTACTCAAAAGTACTGGTGCCTCCTGGTGGTTTGCTGGCTGCTGGGCCGCCCATACAGAGGCAGTCTGAAGGCAATGTCGGTCCCACTCCTGTTCAAGACCCCAGAGCAGACCCCACCCCAGCCGCTCATGTCTAATTTCCTACCTAATAAGACCACCATCATATATGTGGTCTATTGTTGACTGGAACATGTGACTCACGAGTGTAGTCTGAATGAACAACTGACAGATCATATCTGTAAATGAGAAGAATTTCCTGCTTCTTAAATATAATATTTCCTTCATAAAGCTCTCTGTTTGCAAACAGCTATATAAAAAGCAGTAATGTAGTAATCCATTGAGTGGCCAATCATTGAGTTATAAGTCAATGGAATTGAATATTATTGTATAACTTGGATTGACAGTGAGATATTACTCTTTCAACAATTTTTGTTATACTTGTATAACCAATAACTAATTCCTGAGTGAGCATAGTTTTTTTTTTTATTGCTTAAAGTATTACAAAGGCTATTACATATGTGTCCATTTTTTCCCCCCGCCCTAGACAGTCCCCTAGCCTCCCCTATCCCCCAGTGTCTTATGTCCATTGGTTATGCTTATATGCATGCATACAAGTCCTTTGGTTGATCTCTTACCCCCCTACCTCCTGCCCCCCAACCCTCCCCGGCCTTCCCGCTGCAGTTTGACAATCTGTTTGAGGCAGCTCTGCCTCTGTATCTATTATTGTTCAAAAGTTTATAATGGTCTCTATTATCCATGAATGAGTGAGATCATGTGGTATTTTTCCTTCATTGACTGGCTTATTTCACTTAGCATAATGCTCTCCAGTTCCATCCATGCCGTTGCAAATGGTAAGAGTTCCTTCCTTTTTAGAGCAGCATAGTAGAGCATAGTTTTAAACTCACATATTATGATTAGATATCACTGAGAGCCAAACCAAGCTATATTGCAGCCTGTGGCAAAAAGAAAATTCAATACTAATAGCCTATCTTTATTTTCATTTTGATATTTTGATCATCATGGAGTTTTTAAATTAATTTTGATTCTTTAAAATATTGTGTTAAAAATCATTTCCCTTTATTACTGAGCTTTTTGGCACACCCCCTTAGGTTTCACAAAAGAAGGGAACGCCTCATTCACCTCACCCTAGTCCCAGGCCTGCAGCCACGCCCAGCGAGGGTGGGAAGTGCCATTCTGGGTTGTATACTGCAGAAAGGTAAATGGGGGGAAATGGTGAATTGTGCTAATGATTACTGTGTCCTGGTAAAGTAAGAGATACTAATGTGGAATTGGCTGATAAAGGGAAACAATACAGCAAAACTGAGGATCATCTGTTTCTCATCAACTAAAAAATTCATCATCAAATCTTTAGAAAATGTAAGTCTACAGATATATGGTTTTAGTCCCATCACTATTCAATATACATTCCTCTATGAGTCTGACTGGATTTTTTTACTCAGAAATTTTTTTTTAAAGCCAAAGTCAGGTGCTTTTTCCCCTAAATGAGATGTAATCACTGCATTGCTGTTACCTACAAAGTCCCTGTGGATGTTTAGAACGCCTTTACATTGACTCCTTTGGGTACTCAAAAGTACTTACCTTAACTCAGTTCACTTTGTTAGCAAAAACCAACATTCAAGGAACAGCAAGAAAGTGTGTAGAATTTTAAAACTATCTGAATGTAAAAAACAACAACACATAAACAATTAACTTAATAATGTCCCCTCAATGTCCTCTCAGATTGATCACTAAAAATCCTTTAGAAACTTTTAATTATTTTTAAAAAAATCATTATTGTTGAAAGTATTGCATATGTCCCCTTTGGTCCCCATTGACCATTTCTAGCCTGCCTCTGTTCCCTGCCCCTGCCTTCACCACCCTACAAAACTTCTTATTCCATAATATGCATGTTGTTTCTTTTGCCTCAGGAAATGTTTCAAATGTGTGCAGTAACATTTTTGGTATGTTTTTTATTTTAATTTAATTTTTATTTTTTAGCAATATAGCCGGCGCTTCTCCATGAAACTTTAAGGCTTAGTATTTGCTCTAATGACAGAAAAGGGGGAAAAAAATTCCCGAGGAAAGTACTAAATCTCAGAGCACATTTTTCTGTATCATCTTCCTTCTGTGTAACTGTAGTAAGCAGGTCTATGTGTTTGGTTTATCACCCTACCACAACTTTAACATCAGCAACAGCAGTGTTCTCCAAAGAGCTGGAAATCTTCATCATAACAGTAATTCTCTCAGCTTCTGACTCCAAAGTAGAAATATGAATATTCCACCATGTCTGTGGCATCTTGTACTTGCTAGGAGGCTCTGAGAGAGAGATGGTATCAAGGGACTTTTTTTTAAAACAACTTCACAATTTCATCTCTTCATAATCAACACTTGAGAGGAACTCCCCCAAAGCAATTCTCTTCCTCTCTAAGTGCTCATTTTCTTTTGTGTAGAAGATTTTTGAGTGTATTGTGAATCGATTAATTCTGTGACAGTTCAGGAAATATGTGAGGCACTTCCAATGTGTTTTTTTTTTAACCTATATCATATAAATATAAATTAATTAAATTAATCTTATAAGTAGAATTTGAAGCTATGTGGTCTTAGGAAACTATGTAAATTTTTTAATTAAAATATGTTGTTCTAAACCATTATATTAACTCAGCATAATAAATGGAACTTTTAAATGCCATGATTCATGTTCTAAATGGAGTACAATGACCCTCCATCCTGCAAGAGGTCTACAAGGATATCACTTGACCTGAAATTCACTGAGGAGTATAAGTCTCATTTGGATTTTCTCCTAATTGATTTTATGGACAAATAATAGTCAATATATTTTGAATTAACTGATTTGTCATATGATCAAGGTAGGAGTGAATGTGATTTTCAAAAGGAAAAAGTAAATTATTAATGACAATGATACAGTTATTTAAGGCAACATTTTTAAGGAGTGACCAAAAATAATGATTTTACTTTTAAGAGAAAGAATAAAACTCTGTAATAGTATAACTACTTGTAGAAACGCCATATATATATATATATATATATATATATATATATATATATATATATACCTCCTCATAGGTTTATTTATCTATTTATCTATATGTCATAAATAATATTTGAAAGCTTAAGACTGGCTTTCTTTTCAGTATTCCTGGCAAAGTATGTTTCACGTCACTATTTTTAAGTTAAAAAAAGCACACAATTACATTTCTTTCTGCAAAAAATAAAAATCTAAGTACTTGTTTGCATTTGTTTAATGAAAATTTCCACAAATTTACCTTGTTTTAGATCATTTTTGACATGACATTAAGCCACAATTTCCATTACCAAAAGTTTTCATGTTCTCCATAGCATTAATGTAACAGTTAGGTAAAAGTGCTTTACTTAAGTAAAAATGCAGGAACCAAGAGGGGAAAAAATTGATCTGAAAGTGTTTCTACAATATCTAGTTCTTTGAAATTAGAACTTACCTATGCTATTTATCTCTCCTTTTCTCCTAGCTCTTTCTTTTGAAAATGATAGAATAGAATGTAGGCACTGACAACATAGCAAGGATTTTGTTGTGTCTTATAGTTTTTAATACACTTTTACATGCATTATCTTCTTTCATCTTCATATCAAGCTATAAATAGGTTATTATCCCCATTTTACAAATTAGGAAACAAAAGAACAATCTAATCTTTCTTAAGAGCTAAAAATGACTCATTTTCTCCCTCAGAAAGATGGGGGTGAAGGTGTAGTAAGTTGGGGGCTGGAATCTTGATATCCTGGCTCAGAGTACAGTGCCCTAAAACAGTAATCACAGCATTTGAGATCTTATAAGAATACTAAAGGTTTGCTGCATGAAATTCATGCAAGGGGCTTGGCCCTTGCAGCTGCAGCGGCTTGCCTTGGCCCTCGCAGCCCCGGCTTCGTCTGGAAGGACGTCCAGTCTAATTAGCATATTATACTTTTATTATTATAGATCATAGCACCCTGTCAACTTTTCTCAATATTCTTCAAACTTCAATGTGAAAAAATTTTAAATACAGATGTTTTCTAGAAGAATTTTATTTTCTTGGAAAATAAAACAAAAAAATAAATATTCTGGATTGTTTTTGTACTAGCCTTACACAAGCACTGGCCTGTGACGTCAGTGCATTTGTTTGTGTTGCTCGTTACAACTGCAATGTCTCCAACTAGTCCTCTTGTAATAGCCCAGACAAATTAAAGAAGTCTAAGTAATGTATCCCCCCTCAACGACAACCAAATAGCATTGAGGTACACTGTACAAGTACAGGTTTCATCACAGTTCAAATGGAGAATCACAGAGATGAGCATTGACCCTCAAGCATGGAGGTGTAGGTGGATGAAATGTGGAAGAACTTGAATGGTAGCAGTCAGTGCCATATTTACTTTGTGACCAGTTATATATTATCAGAAAAATGACATTAATTGATTTAATGTTTTAATGTTAATGATTTAATGTTAAATCAATGTTGTGAATTTCAATTTCTTTAGTTTTCTGATGTTTTAATTTATACATTTATTTTGGTATTATAACTGAATGATACACAATGAAACTATTAGTAGACTAATGTTCTCTCTTCCTCTCTCTGCATACACATGATATAAATCAAGTAACCCCTGTGATAATTCATCATGTCAATATGTAAATAGAGAAATTGAAATAAAGAAGATTTTGTTCAAGCTAATTTGATAGAGATTGATTGGCTTAGAAAGTGTTTCCTGCTTCACAGTTAAGTGCCCTTTCTGATATCAACTTCATTTGTAGGTGATGGGTTACATATAAAGAGAAACAGAAAAGTTAAGATCATAGGACAAGCTATGGGCAGAGAAGGAACTGTACTTGATCTTAAATCGTTCTACTTCAATTCAATGACCAAATTAGGGACTATTAGGTTCCTTTCTCAGTAAGCAATGATGGCCTAAGGCATTGTATGTATGGGCATTGCCAGTTTAGAAGCATTTTGGTAGTCAGTCTTTAGTTAAAGCAGAGATTTTGCACTGCGTTGCTTCAAAGGTCCTCTTCTTAGCTTTAAGGACCTTATAGGAACAGTGTAGGGGAGCAATTTATGAGTCAGGACCTTGTCCTCTCCAATTAATCTGACAAGCTTTATGTGGTTTTCTTTAGAGAATATTTGACTTACATTTAAGATCTGATTTGATAAAAATGCTCTGAAACTTATTTTTGTTTGAAAAATACTAATTTAGGGAAATAAATCAAGTGGAGATATTTTGCATGAGGTAAAATATCTCTGATCATCCTATCTATTGGTGAACTCTTCATCATAAAAACTTTGTTGTATATTTGAAATAATAGTCTTAAAATTAATAAGAATCCCAATTAACAAATGGTTAAAAACAAAAATAAATGAACAAGAAATCTAATGAACAAAATAAACTGGTGAATAAAATAGAATCAGAGGCATGGAAGCATGGAACAGACTGATGAATCTCAGAGGGAAAAGGGGAGAAGGGTGGGAAGAGATTAACCAAAGATCTTATGTATGGATAGACAGTAGGGTGATGAAGAGTGGGGCAGGGTGGGAACCTGGTGGAGGGGGGCAATCTAATATAATAAAAGAGAAAGATGCAAATTGACCGTACCTCCGCTACACCCACAAGCCATGCCCATAAGCCACGCCTACCAACCAGTCAGGAGTGAATATGCAAATTAACCCAACTAAGATGGCAGCGGCCATGGAGCTGGAGTTGCCCCCAGCAATGGAAGAAGCCAAGCTTCCCGCCTGCCCTGCCAGGCTCTGAGCTCCACTCAAGGCTACAAAGTTTCAATTATAGAAGATAAATAAATCCCAGATACCTGCTTCCAGCCTGCAGCCATGGCCAGCCTGAAAACAGCCCTCAGCCCCTCACCCAGGCTGGCCAGGCACCCCAGCGGGACCCCCACCCTGATCCAGGACTCCCTTCAGGGCAAACCAGCTGGCCCCCACCCGTGCACCAGGCCTCTATTGTATATAATAAAAGGGTAATGTGCAAATTGACCCTAACAGCAGAACGACTGGGAATGACTGGACACTGTGACACACACTGACCACCAGGGGGCAAATGCTCAATGCAGGAGCTGGCCCCTGGTGGTCAGTGCACTCCCACAGGGGGAGCTCTGCTCAGCCACAAGCCTCTCGCCTCCTCAGCAGCACTAAGGATGGTCAACTGAAGCTTAGGCCTGCTCCCCACTGGCAAGTGGACATACCCCAAGGGCTCCCAGTTGCCAGAGGGATGTATCACTGCCAGTTTAGGCTCAATCCCCTGGGGAGCAGGCCTAAGTCAGCAGGTGGACATCCCCTGAGGGGTCCCAGACTGCAAGAGGGCACAGGCCGGGCTGAGAGACCCCCCAAGTGCACAAATTTTTGTGCACCGAGCCTCTAGTTCTATATAAGAAAGGAACACTTTCTTTTCTTTTTAGCTGGTTACTATCCTGATATCAATGTAAGGCTGGTTTATCATTTGATAAGCCAAAGAAGAAAGATCATAAGGTCATTTCAATCAATGCCAATCAAGCATTGAAAACTTTAAACATCCATTCATGATAGAAACCTCTCATAAAAATAGAAATAGAAGGGAATTTCTTCATATTGTAAAGAAATGTAGACAATTCTGCCAGATTGTACTCAATCATGCACTCCACCAACAAAGTGAATTTAAAAACTAACTCCCTTGAGAATTTCTCTTTAACCTAGGGCTTATTTAAAAGTCTATTGTATAATTTCCAAGTGTTTTGAGATTTTTATGTTATCTTTCTGTTATTGATTCTAGTTTGATTCCATTATCATTAGAAAACATACTTTGTACACACAATCTATAATTAACATAGCCAGTTATACAAACACAATACCTATACCAGTTGTATAAGTTATATCTGTACAAATATAGTAGCCAAGTCTATGTGGTATTGGCAGAAAGACTCACATATAGGTGAATGGGACAAAATGGAGAACCCAGAAATATATTCACACAAACACGTCAAACTGGTTTTTACAAAAGTAAAAAAGTAATTATTTGTAAGAAAGACAACCATTTCAATAAATAGTCTTGGAAAAATTAGACATCTAGAATGGTCTATCTAGAATGTAAATCCCATGATGGGAGGGAGATTGTTGCCCTGTTCACTAGTGCTCCCAGTGTGTGGCGCATAATAGATACTCAGTAATTATTTGTTGAATAAACACTGTGGCATAGTAGAAAACTAGGAACACTGGCATCTGTAGACAGATCCTGGATCTGTTTCTTCATGCCTATGTTGACTTGGATAAGGTACCCATTTTCACATTCCACAGCTGCAACAGAGGTACTGTGAGAAATAAATGAAGTGATTTTTGCAAAAGTGCCAAGCAGAATGCCTAGTACCCAGCAGGTACATGGTAATCTTCATTCTTTCCTTTTCACACATCCTTCCCTTCCTTCTAATGAGCAGTCATTCCAAGAAAGATGAGACAGTTATGGCTTTCTTTTTCACTGAAAACATTTTAGTTCTGATTAATAGTGTAGTATGGCTCTCTCAACTACATGGTTTAATTTGATATTCTTTTTTTTTTAATTATGCAGTATTTTATTTTATTTTTTAAAAATATATTTTATTGATTTCTTACAGAGAGGAAGGGAGAGAGATAGAGAGTTAGAAACATCGATGAGAGAGAAACATCGATCAGCCGCCTCCTGCACATCTCCTACTGGGGATGTGCCCGCAACCCAGGTACATGCCCTTGACTGGAATTGAACCTAGGACCCCCCAGTCCGCAGGCCGATGCTCTATCCACTGAGCCAAACCGGTTTCGGCTAATTTGATATTCTTCATAAGCCTATTCATGCTGTCAGTCTGTGCAACCAAAAGGGTATAGCGAGGTTTCTCTGTCTGTAATAATCCAATTTTTAAAAATTGATTTGAGAGAGAGGAAGGGGGGGGGCTGAGAGAGAGAGAGAGAGAGAGAGAGAGAGAGAGAGAAATATCAACTTGTTGTTCCACTTATTTATGCATTCATTGGTTCATTCTTGTATGTGCCTTGACGGGGGATTAAATGAGTTGATGTTCATATAAATATGATCTTCTACATACCCCCTCAGACTTTATTTTCTTTGACAATGCCTGTTTTTGAAATAAAGAATGCCTTCCCCCCTCCCCCTGCTGTGTTATGTCCATGTCCCTCTCTGACAGAGATTTGTGGGTAGCCTTTGGGCTCAAGCAGGCTATTACTTTATTGTCTTTGAAGTCAATTTCCCCAGACGGCGATGGAGACCGCTGGGCTTTTATCAAATACATATGGCTTGAATTATGTGCCTTATTGTAAACTTATCTGATATTTTTCACTTCCTTTGACACTTTCATGCAGAAACATAGCTCATCACACTTTGTCACTACTATTTCGTTAAGTAACTTTTAATATAGTCTATTAAAAATGATTTATAGACTAGGTCATATCATGAGACGTTCCAATCCTTTCTGTTAGTAGGTAAAATCAATAGAAATATTGATATCCTAATCTTTCATTCTGGAGGCCTCTCATTTGGGTAATGTGAAAGTTTTTCATAGAAATTGAAAGTTATTTTAAGGAAAGTAGGAAAAGTTTTAAAAATGTTTACAGAGGGTATTAAAAGAAAATAATCCAACAGAGATATTTTGCTCTTGTTAATCAAAAATAAAACATTAAATAAGAGTAGAATTTCCTAATGACAGAGGCATGTTAGTATGAAAACTCTCCTTAAATTTATAGCACGATATAGTGTCTATTGCACTTTCACAATCGTTATATCATTTAAGTCTCAAGAAACCCTGGAAGGCAGGTAGGAGAACTATTGTCATCACTTTTCAGCTCTAATATAAAAAGCTCAATTACTTTTTAAGTGCCACACGTTTACTTAGTGCTAGATCATACTTTGGTAGGAAGATTTATTTATAGATACCCAACAAACATTAAAAATATTACCTGAAATCTTCCAAGCTGCCTGAGCCACCATCACCCACTCTCCTCAGGTCTAACATTGAGTAAGTCTCTTGCAATGGCTAGCGTCCCAATAAGTCTTGTGTTAGGGAACCTCCCGGGATTTGTAGACTCCCCTACCCCAAGGAATTGTTGGAGTAGTCATTCCTAGATGAATGAAAACTGCCACTCCCAGGTAATGTAATTCAAAGAGCAGCTATAGGTTCTTAGAACCTAAACCCTAGTTCTACAGGTTTCTATTCAGGCTTGATCATTCCTTCAGGGGACAGCCATGGGATTATGTTTTCTTTCCTGATAATAATATATAATAATATAGTCAGTGAATTGTTTATTGAATGAAAAATCTAAAAGCTTTTCATCACCTCAAATTTTAGATTAGGAAATATATATATATTCATCTCATATCAATTTCATTAAGAGTCTCAGATATTAGCCCTGGCTGGGTGGCTCAGTTGGTTGGAGTATCATCTCATACACCCAAGGTTGTGGGTTCGATTCTGGTCAGTATACATACCTAGGTTGCCGGTTCAATCCCTGGACTGGGCATGTACAAGATGCAACCAATTGATATTTTTCTCTCACTTCCATGTCTCTCTCTCTTTCTCCCTTTCTCTCTCTCTCAAATCAATCAATTATATATATATATATATATCCTTAAGTGAGGATTAAAGAAAACCCTCTCAGATATCCTGCCACCAACATTTCTTTGCTTAATTTTTCACATGTTGAAATGAGGAATTTGACCCTTTCAGTAATCATTGAACTTTACTGTTTCTAAATGTTTTAAAAACATTAAATCACAGTTTATCCATAATAATTCTATGAGGTAGATAAATTTTATTAAAAATTACACTTGACAGAGAAGTTATATTATGATTCAAGGTCATATAACTAATAAATTGAGACCCAAGGCCAAATCAAAGCTATCTAACATACAGGGTGGGGCAAAAGTAGGGTTAAACTTGTTCAGATGGAACATAACACAATAATTAATAAATAACAATACAAGAATAAACTCTGTTTTGTATACTCACAACTGTAAACCTACATTTGCCCCAACCTATAAATCTCTAACTCTAAAATCTCAAATCTACTCAGGTCTGCATTTTTCCATCAAAGCAATTATATAAAATATGACACCTTCTTCTATCACTTTAGAAATGCTACCTAATAAAAAGGTATAGTATAGTGTATTACCTGAGCAGCTTAAAGTATTGAACCAAGGATGTCTTAGTTTCCTCACGTGTGTGTTTGGATCATGGCTTTAATTACATATGTAATTATCTGGCAGCAACTGGACAAACAGGTAAGCTCCTCAAGAATTGGAGAAAACACTCTGGTAGAGAAAAATGACTTGATGCAATTAGTAGTCTTGTTGAATGTGAGATAAAAACTCTAAACACGTTTTTGCCGATCTTCCCGATAATGCTCATTTCGAAAAGTAATTACTTGCTTTGAAAGGAATGAACCTACATGCTAAAACACCCCTGGGTCAAGAAACTCTCATGTAAATACTTGTTTAAACACTTTCACAAAGAGGCGTTATTTATTGAGGGTCACATAATTCTCTCCTGACGTTACTCTTCACGATGAGTAGAAGCTTGGGATGCGTTAATGGGCTGGTAGTAAGATAGCCAGCAAATCTTATGGCGTAGGGAGGGTGTGAATACATGTTCTGGCTTAAGTCGGTGGGAATCAGAAGTGCTAGAGTTTAGGGAGTGTAACAGTCTGTTGGCAGTTCCCTGGGCAAAACGCTGCAGCTAATTTTGTTTGTTTGTATGGACACTGTTTTGCAGTGTTCATAACTGATAAATATACCTTTCTGACAATCAGGGAAGAACGTCTAAAGATTACATGAAGGTAGAAACTCAGAAATTACTGAAGGAGGTCCCCCATGAATTTGGTTTGAGACACCTCAGTAGGGGAGAGTGATGGAGGCTTAGCCACAGCTATGCATGCTGGGTTTGTGTTATGGAAAAAGAACTTTAGCCTTCAATACATTGATTTAATGCCAGCCATAATCAACCTGCTCAGCTTGTGAAAGGCAGAGCTTTGATTCCAGAGATGTGAAAAAGCTTTTTTAAGAAGTTAATGTAGTTGCTGTTTTCTATTAGGGGGCCAAGTTCAATTTTAAACTGAGAGTAAAGGGGAGAGAGCAAAATTGTCTTGTGGATTGATAACCTGCTATAGTTTAATTTACTCATAAAACAAGTAAAAATAGGAGCCTTTGTCACCCATATATAAAATTTATTCATTCCCAGAATTCGAGGTGCAGAGATTCCTGTGATAAAAATATCGACAACTTAAATTCAATACAAAGATACATAGAAGATAAGGGCATTCAACAATGGATAGTGTTTTTTTCCTTGAAAACTGCTTAGAATAAATGGCTGCATGACCTAAAAATGTTGTCCTTTAAAAATGTCCAATTTAAAATTTCCATCACACTTCAGAAGAAATTAGTTTAGTTTTCCTAAATTTATGAAGCTACTGACATTAACATGAAGGCATTGTCTACAAATGATGCTCTTTTTAAATAAGGCAGACATTTGTAATATGTTGTTTTGCAAGAATCCTTGAGCTAAAACTCAATGAAATTGGCACCTCTCCTGCATTCCTTTAGAAGCAGGCAAGGAAGCCAAGAGGCAATGCTACACCTCTCTCCAGCTTGGCTTCCAACTCTAGAAATAATCATCAAAACCACACCCAGATCACTTGTTCAGCCATGTAGAGAAGAACTTGAAAAGAGGAACTGAAATACCAGCTCCCATATTATGTTCAAATGACCCAGATAGTGGATTTGCAAATTCCCACTTAAGTAGTATATAGTGTTTATATAAAGTTCAACTCTCCCAGGTCTGGTTGGGCAAACCTCCCCAAAATTGGATTTGCAATTCTGACCCCACCTTCCCAACAACAAAACAGGTAAAATGTTTTTGCTGTTGTTGCTTGTTTGTTTTGCTTTTATGCAGTAATGCCAAGAAGAGTAGAGTAAGTGTGGAAATTTAGATTATGATCCCTCTCAGAAATTCAGCCAGCTACCTCGATCCTTTCTAATTAAATCATTGTTCTGCACACATTCATGCTTCAGTAACACAGTATTGTATTTTTTTTTTTGAAAGGAATTTAAATTCTTAACCATCTAGTGAGTTTAACTGAACCTTTCCCATTCTTATAAAATTCATGTTCTGATATTCTGGATTTTCCTTTGGGGGAGCTGGGAAAAGAAAAGGCACTTTCTCACTTCAGATCTTATCTCATTTTAGGGACCAAAATATGAGTGATTTTCCTCTGCTGGTGTCTCAGATCAGGCAGATGTTTGAATAAGTAATAAGAGAAAGAAGGTATTTTCTTGGAGGATGGTGAGGTGACAATGTGACTTAGTAAAAAAAAAAAAAAAAAAAAAAAGCCAAAACCTGGGGTAGATGTTGTGAAGTGTTTCAGTGTGGCTTATTACTAGCTCTGTGGCTTTCAGTTACTAATCTCTTAAGCCTCCATTTCTTCATCTAAAAGATGGAGTTCATACTTTTGCCTTGACATATTATTGGGAGAATTAGATATCACATATGTTAAGTGCCTAATACAGCTCCAGATTCAGAACAGAAACTCCATAAACTATAATTGCTTTCTACTTTAGTCTCAGATTACTCATAAAAATATACTCACAGGTTATTTATAATAATAATAGCTATTTTATTGAACTCTTCGTGTATGAAGGTCAATGTCTAGAATACACATTCTGTCTCATTTAATTCTTACTATATTGCCTGAATATTTTATATTATTATTCCAATTTTCCATTTGTAAAAATTAGGTCCTGCCCAAGTCAAGTAATTTGTCCAAGGTCAAGTAGCTGAAAATGGATGAGTGAGAATGTACACTCAAGTTTAACTTCAAAGCCTATGCTATCCACCAGTAATAATCCCATAAAGGCTTTGTAATTAAGTGCAACCTGAAACATTTGCTAAACTACCACACCCCATCAGGTAATAGAAAACAGCAAAGCATGAAGGGTGTTGGTGGTATGGTGATCGTTGATAATGTTGAAAGGATTTAAGAGGGAAAACAGATGGAGGTGAGGAATGACAGAAGGAGGAAGAGTTATCAGGATACTTGTGCTACCTCGGAAAACCCTGTTCTGTCTGATGGCCTCCCTTTTCTGGTCTCAGAGAGGCCTGATTTTGTGTTGTTTTTACCTTGGGTATAATCTAGGGTTTTCCCTCAATTTCATCTTATGCCCCAGGAAGTCATCCTTATTGGTTCTCATAGACTTATGTTTCAATATGGTCAAGTGCCATATAATCACAATATCCATCACCTAGCACAGCAATTTGCAACCTTTCTCATCTCATGGCACACACAAACTACTAAAATTCTGTGGCACACCAAAATTTTTATATATTTTTGCTGGTCTGACAAAAACCCTATCTACTAAAGAGGGAATAAGCTAATTGACCCTCATGCCATCACAAAGATGGCAGTGCCCACAGCCAATAAGGAGGGAATATGCTAATTGACTGCCACACCCTCAAAGATGGCAGCGCCCACAGCCACAAGATGGCGGTGCCCAGTCCCCTCAGCCCCACCGGGGTGCGCCTGCCTCCAGGGTCACCCAGTCCCCTCAGTCCCCCAGCTGCCCAGGGCCAGGCCGAGGCATAGGCAAGCTTCAGATGGTGGCTGCCCAGCTGCCCAGGGCCACCTGAGGCTTGCACTGCTGGCAGTGGCAGCAGCAGAGGTATGATGGGGTGTCGCCTTCTCCTGATCGCCAGGTCACCTCCCACCCCTGAGGGCTCCTGGACTGTGAGAGGGGGCAGGCCAGGCTGAGGGACCCCCACTCCAGTGCATGAATTTTCATGCACCGGGCCTCAAGTAGATATATAATTTTGATTCATTCATACCAGACAGTTATTGTTGTATTGGCTGTTGCCATTTTTATTATTTGACAATCTAAGGGAAAAGAGGTCAATGCCCCTGAATAAATAGTCAGGTATTGCGTGTTTTAAAACTTCTTGTAGCACAGCAGTTGAAAATCGCTGACCTAGCAAGGTAGTACATGTTTCTGAGCCAGTTCTACCTGCATAGCAAGCAGGGTATTTTTGGCCTTAGAGGCATCATTCTATAGGATCGAGTTTGCAATTCAAGCCTTGGCATGCCTCCTGCCTAGTAAGCCTTGAGGAAAAGAGATTCCAGTAAAATTTAGCCTTTTCAAAAACTTACAGAATCTTCTAAGTCCTTATCATGTGTCTACTGTCATCATTTCTCTATCTCTACTTAGATCCTGCTCTGAATACTAAAGCCACATTTCTCAAGCTGTGACTATGACCTTGCTACAATGTGAGGAATCCCCCATATACTCAGAAATTATGGGGATGATACTCAGGAACCTGAATTTAAACAGACTCACCCAGGTAGTACCTATGTGCTAGTATGCCACAGTTGGCAATCACTACGTCAGATCCACAATCCTTTTGTCTGCCTAACATTGAACTTCATCATTATGTGGCGTCTTCTTCCACTGGGATCTGTCAGAAGTGACCCATTGGATTCTGCATCTGAACAGTCATCAGCATCAACCCCATATAGCAGCATACCTATGAGTATGTTTCATTCATCTTCCACTCACTGTCCCTCCTGGGCCAGCCCTGCCTTCCTCCTTCTCCCCACCTGTTCAAGCTGTGAGAGCCTCTGCAGGCCCAAATTTGGAACTCCCACCCAATTCTTGATGCTCTTTTCCTTAACCCAGTTTTTGTTTTCTTTTGAATTTTCCTCTTTCTCTTGCCATTCTTAAGTTAGGATTCCCTCTGTGTTTTTTATTTTAATTTCATTTTTTAAAAAATGTATTGATTTGAGAGAGAAAAGGGGGGTGGGAGGGAGAGAGAGAGAGAAAAAGAGAGAGAGAGAGAGAGAGAAGAGAGAGCACTACATTGATTTGTGTTCCACTTATTTATGCATTCATTGGTTGATTCTTATATATGCCCTGACTGAGAATCAAACCCACAACATTGGCACATGGGGATGGATGCTCTAACCCACTGAGCTACCCACACAGACTCCCTCTGTCTTTTGAATCTATGCTTTAGCTACCAGTAGTCAGGCTTTCATAGTGTAGTGCTATCCATTTCCAAAAGAAATACATGATAATATTTTTACATTTCCACAAAAAAATTCACAACCAATTCAGAGGTGTAGTAAAAAAAAATCATGATAGAGAATTTTTCTCATTCTCTATCCCTCATTAGTCACCTGTAGGAGATGATTTCAAGCAGAGTGCGGTGAAGCGTAATGTAACCCTTTACACCTATTTGGACCTTGATGCCATTTAACTTTTTGCTGTACAAACCAGTTTATTTCTCAAAATGCAGAATCAATTTATTGGTCTCTATCAGAACTTAAAAATAGAATAGACAAGAAATATCAGATTTTATGATATATATTAAAAGTATTATAGAGAAGAAATATCAGATTTTATTATATATATTAAAAGTATTATATAATGAAAATATTTTCATGATTCTATGTGTGTATATTTGTGAATATTTGGGCATGATAGAAAGTGTCTTAATTTTTAATTGTAATCTATGGTTACTAAAAAATGAAAGTAATGTGTCTAAGTTTCAGAGGATTAGATTGGCCTTATGCATGCTGCGAAGTCAGAGTCTCTTTTTAAGTAAAAGTTGTCTCTCCAGGGAATTGTTCTTCTTCCCAAAGGCACATGTATTTTCTTTAGTCTCTACAAATCAGTCAGAGCTTAAACTTCCCATTCTGCTTTATTCAACTTAAAAGAAATATAAAATATTGATACAATATTATTTATTACTCTACTTACTTAACTATCTTAGTCTCAATTTTGCCAACTGTAAAAACAGAGATAATAAAGACTGGGTTTGGGTAAAGACTAAGTGAGATAACTTACATAAAATACTAAGAATATATGTTTAGCACAAAGGAAGCCATCAATAAATGTCAGCCATCATTATTATTATCGTGTTCAATGGCATAAACCAAATACAAATCTTAGCTCAGATCAGTGCAAATAGGATAAAATAAAGCATTCAGCACCCAGATCTTGGAGTCTAAAACTGCTGTAAATTTGTTCGAAGAGTTTTTGGAAAGCCTGCATCTTATGAAGCCTCAGAGGAAATGTCAAGGAAAGAAGATATCTGTTCATGCTCTTAGCAAATTGCTTCAGGCTAATTAGCTCTTGTGTGTCAGCCAAAACAAATATGGATTTCCCCCTGAGATCTAAAAATACATTGCCCAACAAATGGAACATTTGAGGTTATTCTTCTCACAACCATGGGACAGAGAGGGAGAGAGAGAGAATGAATCGGAACCCTGCAACCTTTTAAAACTTATTTTACTTTATTAATCCATTGTTATTTGTTTATACATCTTTCTTCTCCATTCAACCTGTTGCAGAATTAAAGAGCCAGTCTTCATGGAAAAGCACAAGCCAATGTGTTTCTTTAGCTACCACTGTGTCCATGTCTGTTTGCTATAAATTAACCTTTGTATTCTAAGTGCTATGAATCACCATCAGTGCAATTTCAAGAACCACCGCCCCCCCCTACTACTCTGTGTTTTTTTTTCTGTGTTTCCTGGATGTGCTGAGGCCCTGGAAAGTTTGATGTTATTACCTGAGCCTGGCCTCTTGGAGACAGTATTAGTTTTATAAGAAGGTAATTCATATTGGTTAATGTTTAGAGAGTTTAAGAGAAGTAGATTTCAATAGTGTATACGGAAGCCAAGCTGACTGACAGCTTTTGATTGCCCAGTGGTAAGGCTTATTAACAGTTATCCCACTGTGTTTCAATAAGGCCATCAAACTGCCCAGGCTTGCCCTAGTCAGTTGGGAATCTCTTTCAAAGGCTTCTGCTGATTGGCCCATCCAAGAATAGAAAGAAGAAACTACTGATTGTTTTACAACAAGTTGGGCCCGGTTTAATTAAATATTGGATGTGGAATTATCGTAAGAGGAGAAGGCAGAGTTGTAATAAAGAAAGAGCTGAGAAAAATGCATGAACTCAAGAAGTGACAGAAGACAGCTCAATTCTATTAACTTAAAACAGTTCTAATGGCGCTGTTAATGTGTTTACATGAGAGAACACTGGGAAACATAGCAGAGACACAAACAGATGCACATAGGTATAAGCAAAGGGAAACATGGAAGATGTGAATAGATCACGTAAGTCATAAAAGAGTACATGGGGAGGAGATCATTGGTTATAATAGAATAATGAGGGGAAACTGAAAAATATGGTTGTTCTGGAAATGGCACTCTAAATGGAGAGATATTTTTGATTGATACTTGATACCAAAAAAACAATTATATAGTTACAATTATGTTTTATAATTTTTTAAAAAATGGCACAGTAGGTAACAGTATATTTTTCCAGATTTCTGAAAGGTACCTGAGTGCCCAGCTATGAATTACTAGTAGTGCCACCTAGTGTTTGGATGTTCACACTGCAGCCATGTGTGGTTGTACAGGTACTAGTAAACTGTGCTCGCTGAGAAGAGCCTGCACTGAACCTCTGAGCTAACCCCCCTGGAGACAACTGTGATGAAGTTATAAGGTTACACACAACAGAATGCACTTTATGGAGAAATGATCAACTTTAAATGCTGCCGTTTGGGATCCACACAGCAATTTCTTTACCTCTTCGGTTACTATGTTGAAATTACAACTAACGTTGGGTTAATACAATAGCTACCAGTTAAACAAACAAAACTATAAACTTAGGTTAGGACATAAACATGTTCTAATCATGTATCTGAGATTCTTAGATATTAGCCAATATCCTTTAAACCTATTCTTAGAATTATAAGCTCAATCTGAAATTTCCTTAATACAGACTTAGTGTTTTGTGCTGTATCTAGAGAAAGAAATGTGGAGAACATGACTGTATATTATGAGGTGATTTGATCTCAATGCAAAATAAATAAAAACAGTTAAAGTCTTAAAAATATCTCAGCTAATGAAATGATTATTATCTTAAGTAAGTAAGCATCTTGTATTAGCAACTTCAGACCAGTGAGTTACTTATTATAAAATACTAGAGGCCTGTTGCACAAAGAGATTCATGCAATAGGCCTTCCTTCCCCTGCCTGCCGGCACTGGTTTTCCTCCGGCACCCGGGACCCAGGCCTTCGCTTTGGCTGCAGCAGAGAAGCCAAGCCTCTTCAGTCTTCAGTCATCTTCAGTCTTTGCTAGGGCCGGAGCCTTCCATCTACGCTCTGTGCCTACATATGCAAATTAACCTCTATCTTTGTTGGGTTGATTTGCATACTCATCCTGATTGGCTGGTGGGCATAGCAGAGTGACACCAATTTGCATGTTTCTCTTTTATTAGTGTAGATGAGCACTGTAGAACTAAAGAACAAGGTAATACAGACTGTGTATAAGACCAAGAGAAATTGTGTTCTTTTCTTAGTCACATTACTTTTTCCTGTAAAATAGTCACTAACTTTATTAGATATACAGAACTGGAAATTTTCCAATTTTTCTACTTGTGAAGAAGTTTGGACTATAACATTTGATGTTTCTCGCAGATAGAGACCATATGTTGCTGTTTCACTTCATTACTTCTATGCATTGCATTTACCCTCCTATCCTCAGTCATGTGTACACCTTGCTTTAGGTGTGAAAATACCAGCTTGCTTTATACTCCTGGGAGGATGAAAGACGAGGGGATAGAGGAGATGATGACTATCCGGCATAAAGTGGCTGGGGGTAAAAATATTGAGAATGCAGAAAGAGTATCAAATGGAGGAGTCCACACCTTGTTCAAGGTACTCACAGTGATTGAAAACAGTAGATTTCTACAACTAAATCAGTGGTAATAACAAATTCCCACCGTGCTGGTCAAATACAAAGCAGCAGGCTGCTTGGCTGGTGAACCCCTAATTCTGTGGCCCCAGCTCTGCTTTTACCATCAGGTGCTAAAGCTTAACTCAGCCTGTTTGCTGAGCACTGACCTGGTTGATGAGTAACCTTAACTGCCTTGTGGAGTGGGTTGAGATAAATTGTTAACTTGAGCAGGAGGAAATAGTCAAAACATGTCCCGTGTTTCCACACGGCAGTCCCATTCAAACATAAACTGGAATTACAAGCACATTTAGAAGAACTTATTTTGCACATAACACATTCAAATGCAGAGTTGAGACTTCTCTTCTTTAGTAGCTTATTAAAAATTAAAGAAAGCCTGGCCAGTGTGGGTCAGTGGTTGAGTGTTGGCCTATGAACCAGGAGGTCACAATTTGATTCCCAGTCAAGGCACATGCCCAGGTTTTGGGCTCAATCCCTAGTAAGGGGCATGCAGGAGATAGTACATCAATGATTCTCTCTCATCATTGATCTTGCTATCTCTCTCCCTTTCTCTCTTAAATCATTAAAAATATATTTTTAAAAAAATTAAAGAAAGATGAACATGGTATCTTTGATTCCATTAAGCATTCCCTAGCTGTAACCTTTTCATTCTCATTTCACCCAACTACTATTTCATGGTTCAATTGTAGCAGAAATACCCATAAAAAACTAAATGACCTTTCATTGCAATAGAGCAAAATTTTCCCTTTTAATATATTACTTGGGAAAAAGAAAGATATAAATTAAATCCAAGTTACAAAACATGCCTTAAAAATCAACCTCTGATCCAATGGGCTGTGCATTGTGCATCAAAGAGAAATAAAAGGTCAAATTTAGAGAAGAAAGTTCCAGACAGCACAGCACTAGAAGCAGCAGCAGAGATGATATACTTTCATTTGATTTTATGCTCTTTGGTTCCTTAAATAAGGACCTATGGCAGCTAGTCTCATAGCTCTATTTATCCCTTGCGAGGCTGTTTAAGATTAGTTTAGAGCAATGTCCTTAATTTAGAATACTTCGAGATGAACCATTATTAATGAACTTCTACAAAGATAATTGCATTTTTTTAACCCACATTGCAATATACAGCAGGGATTGCTTTCGTCTTTCACTACAATTTAAATAGGAAAACTTGTATTGCATAGTGCATACTACTGAATTCTAGCGTGCATCTACATCTTTGCAGCACAGCGCAGTTAGCAATGCTTTCTTTACTACACTATTGGCTTTGAAGGTTTAATTAATAAACAAGATACAATTTTAATGTACCAAAGAGAGATTGCCTGACTCCTCAACTGTGTCAAATCAGAAAACATTTCCACTTACCATCATTTTACAGATGTAGTTAATGACTCACAGTTCAACTAGAGCAGCGCTAATAGAATTTTCTGTTATCATAGAAACATTCTATATCTGTATTGTCTAATACAGTAGCCCTTAGCCATGCGATACTACTAAATGTGGCTAGTCTGACTGAGAAATGGAGTTTTAAATTTTATTTAATTTTAATTAAATTTAAAAAGACATAGGTGACTGACGAGTGTTATCATTTTTGGAAAGCACAGCACTAGACTACAAGCATCTGGTGGGATAAGACCTTATTTATCCCATATATTTGTTGCATAAGTGCCAAGACATGCCGATTACATTATAGCAATTAATTATAGAAAATTGTCACTCACTCTCATGATTCCCAAAGTGTTGATCTTTCAGTTGCATCACTCAACAACATCTGGAATGGGTACTATACCAATTTTGAGTTACACAGAATTTGTACCAAGCAGAGTTGATTTGACAGAGCTTGGTTGCTTATTAAATGTTTCACACTGGGAGAGTTACCAAAACTTTCATAATCTTGGTTTGCTCATCTATAAATTAGGAAATACGAGTTTGGCTATTGCAGCAGCATTGTGATCGTTTAAATGAGATTGCTTATAGAGAATTTATACCTTTCTTGTGTTCACTAAATTTAGTATTCTGTTATCCCTGACACAGAGCACTGCCACACAAGCAGAACCTACAACAAAAATGCATTTCCTATGAACTGAAAGCTCAGTAAATGGAAATCACAGTAAAAGTTTCATGCAGATTTACAAAAACGGGAAAAATTATAAGGAGCCTTCTGAAACTTGGGGATTTACTTAGGGCCAATGTAATCATTTAAATGTTCAAAGGTTTGGCACTCTGAGGAAAACTTAATAAGCTATTTTTAAAAGCAATTGCAATTTGTTTCGAGAGCCGTGTGAACAGCACTTGAAGCAACCACAGCGTAATTCATTCCTAAAAGCCGGCCTACATTTTCAGACACGGGGAGCATGTTCATCCATTCTCAATGCTTTGGGATGAGCCAAAAGGAGAAACTAGAATTTTTGCAGAGCACCTGTTTTCTGCAACTGAATGTCTGTGCACAGAGAGTGAAGTAGTTGACTTCCATCTTTCTTACAGGCCTTCAGCCTCAGCTTTTCCACTGTCTGCCCCCTGCAGCCATATCACCATGGAGGAGAACAGCATTTTTAAAAATATATATATTTTATTGATTATTTACAGAGAGAAAGGGAGAGGGATAGAGAGTTTGAAACATCGATGAGAGAGAAACATCTATCAGCTGCCTCCTGCACTCCCCCTCCTGGGGATGTGTCTGCAACCAAGGTACATACCCTTGACGGGAACTGAACCTGGGACCCTTTAGTTCGCAGGCCGACACTGTCCACTGAGCCAAACCGGTTAGGGTGAGAACAGCATTTTTTTTTTAATAATTTTTATTTCTTGAAGTATTACAAAGAGTATTACATATGTCTCCATTTTTCCCCCCTTGACATTCTCCCGGCCTCCCCTATCCCCTAGTGTCTTGTGTCCATTGGTTATTCCTATATGCATGCATATAAGTCCTTCGGTTGATCTCGTAACCCCCCCCCCGCCCCGAACCCTCCCCAGGCTTCCCACTGTAGTTTGAAAGTCTGTTCAATGCTGCTCTGTCTCTGTATCTACCCCTGTTCATCAGAACAGCATTTTTAAGGGAGGATGATAAAAGAGAGACCAGACCTCCAAAGCATTTCAGTGCATTAGAAATGCTGAGTGCATGCAGTGCACTGAAAAGACATGGCAGAATCATACCCATGCTCCTAAAATCCCATTTTAAATATCTGCCTTTATGTACAGACTGGCACTTATAAATACCAAAAAACTTCTATGTGTGTCACGGCGCCAGAGTTACATTAGGGTTTTTCAAAATGCTGACACGCCGAGCTCAAAAGGTTCGCCATCACTGGTCTATGCAATGCTAACTGGCTCATGGAAAGTCAGTCTTTTATCTTCTTATTATACTCAAGTCAGCTGAGCTAAAGGCTCATTGTAGGTCAGACACATGCTCAAAGTTTTCTTCTCCCAGGGGTGACATTGGGTTGACCAAGAGAATATTGAATTAAGTGTGGCAGCAAAACAAATATAGGCTGGCACGAACAGAAGGACACCGTGAGGCACAGTTTCTTATAATGAAGCGCAGTGGTGATCCGCTGAACAAAGCTGGGAAGAAAGTCAACAAGCACTTATCCAGAGCCAGGAGGTTCCACTGGCATGTCAGTCAACAGGCACAGCCTGTCCCACAGCAAATGTCACCAAACACTTTTACACTCTAAGCATGTCAAGCATGTGTGCCCACTGCCTCTTCTTCAGATATTAAGAAGAATAGTATGTTATTGTTTACAAACTGACATGACAAAGGAATCCTATTTGAAGACAAGTTTTCAAAAGGAAGTTTGAGAACACCTGTTGAAATGAATTAGAACACCTGGCTCAAGCTCCATCAATTCACTGGACACTGCAGAGGAGTGGAGGCAGCAGAATTAAGTCCCAGCTATGTCCTGTGAGTAACATTTTATGACATTCTGAGCCTGAATGTCAATAATGGAATGGCTTGGTATTACTTCAGAAATAACAGCTAATAATTCAAGTGAAAATTTGGCAATAAGTTTTAAGGCATTTTCTCCTCCTTTTTACATGGAAGGAAATTCTATTTTTACTCATGATATCTCTTAGATACTACACCATGTGATAATTATCTTCATAAATGATAGAAACATGCTTAACTCACATCAAAACCAGGCTACCTTTTGATTTCATTCCTGGTCAGAGCAAAGGCCAACCCAAGCTTGTATGAAGGAGTTGTTGGACTGTGCTACTAAAACCTTTGTCAACTTTAGTACTTGTGTCTAAATTTTCTTTTTTATTTGTCTGTTTACAAAATATCAGATTTTATATTTGGTCACTCAAAGTCTGGCTAACAGGATGAGATAGAAAGCCTTCTTAATAATGGTTAGACTTTGGAATCTATTCCATAAGAACATTCTTATCTGCAAAACTGGATATTTCAGTAGCTACTAACCATGGCCATGCTTTAGAACAGCGGTGGGCAAACTACGGCCTGCAGGCCGGATCCGGCCCGTTTGAAATGAATAAAACTAAAAAAAAAAAAAAAGACTGTACCCTTTTATGTAATGATGTTTACTTTGAATTTATATTAGTTCACACAAACACTCCATCCATGCTTTTGTTCCGGCCCTCCGGTCCAGTTTAAGAACCCATTGTGGCCCTCGAGTCAAAAAGTTTGCCCACCCCTGCTTTAGAATCACCTGGGAAAATATCTATTTGTAATATAAATTCTAGGTTCACATTCTCAGACCTCCTAAATTAATATCTGCAGCAGGAGCAGGTTTCAGGAATCTGGAGTTTCTTTAAAGGCCAAGTGGGGTGATTCACCACCCTGGGCCACCCTTAGTCAGCAATTCCTCCTCCCTTATAACAAAAGTGGCCCCAATTATGAACATATTTATCTATGCACCATTTGCTATGTCTGTAAAATTGTGCTGGACTCATAAAACTCACAGTGGTTGAGTGTATCATGCTTTTCATTTTGATCTTTCCTCTCCAGCACATGTAGATAGATAAAAATCTTAGAAATAGAGACTTCAGAACATTCTAAAAGTGATACTTGAGTTATGTCATAAAAGATGGATAGTTTTTACAAAAAAATAGATTAAAAAGAGGAGACTGTAAAAAAAGTTTAAGAAAAAGTGATAAAAAACAGTTAAGAAATCTGCTATATGAGTGCCAAGCAAGCTTCCACTGTTAAATACCACAATGAAATCAAGGAGTATAAATCTGAGAGAAGCCCTTTGAATTTGGTAAGACAATAGAAAAGAACACAAATTATAAAAGGTGAGCGACATAACTTTCTAGAAGATTTTTCTCATCAAACTATGACCAGAATTCAGACAAGGGTAGGAAGCATATACTAGCCAGATTTTGGATCCATACTTGTTCTAACTATCAGTGGCCAGAGAGATAGATTGGTGCCTCTGTTTGCTGTGTTTATTAAAGGATAAACCCATGGGATCATGACCAAGTATTTAAGCTGCTGTCACATTCCACTGAACAGAACAGCGAATGGATTAATTTGGTCAATAAATATTTATTGAGCACCTTGCTACATGCCAGGAACCAGAGATAAAGCAATGAAAAAGAAATAGAATCCCAACAGTTCCAGTGTGGGAAGGACAGTTGAGATAATACAGTCCAGGGCAAGGCTTATCAGCCCTTAATGCGCATATAAAAGTATCTGGCAACCTGGTTAACCTGCCGATCCCGGTTCAGTGCTTCTGGATCAGGGCCAAGGTGTCTACATTTCTAGCATGCGCCCAAGCAGTGCCTTTGCTGCTAGAAGACAGATCACATTTTGAGTAGCAAGGACAAGGAGATCCCCAAAATTGATCTCCAGATTTGCATCACCTGAACCTCCTTTATACACGCAGGTTTGGGGGCCCCGTTGCTACAGATTTGGGTTCAGAAACCATCCCCTCTATCCCATGGGTAATTCTAAGGCTTACTCAGGTCTGGAAACCAATGCCTTCATATCTGACCATCCCACTTTCTAGAGGAGAGAATTGACTTTCAGCAAATAAAGAGGTTTAATCATTAGTGAACACCTGAACCAGATTCAGGTCCATCAGTAACTAACTGCTGGACCTAGCTGGTTTGGCTCAGTGGATAGAGTGTCGGCCTCTGGACTGAAGGGTCCCAGGTTCCATTCCAGTCAAGGGCACATGCCCTGGTTGCAGACTCAATCCCCACTGGGGGGCGTGAAGGTGGCAGCCTATCAATGATTCTCTCTCATCATTGACGTTTCTCTCTCTCTCTCCCTCTCTCTTTCTCTCTGAAATCAATAAAATATATTTAAAAAAATAACAAACTGCTGGATTGTGGAGGGTGTCTAAAAATGCCATCACTTTCCCACATCCATTTCTGAGAAAAATATAAAGCAAGACAAAGAATAACGACCTTAATTACTGATAAAGACTAAAGCACCAGATGGGCCTCTTAAACTTGACCCAGAATTAGGCAAGCTCAAGTAGCCAGCCAGAAGTATAGACAAACCGGGCCACAGCAAACCTTCTCCAGGAGGGGAGGCTGCCCATGGAGGACAGTGAAGAATGCACACTCTCTGTGGCCAGCTAATTCCCAAAAGGAAAAGGGCAGAAACCACACTAAGCATTCCTAGATTTTCCTTCAAAATTAACCAAATGACACTCTGCCATTCCTGAAGAGGCCTAAGTGAAGGGGAAGAGCAGCCTGAAAATTCCCATCTCAACCTGGAAGGAAAAATCAGAAATGGGAAGAGCCATTCTTAGCAGCATCCACGAATCCTGTTCTCTTTCTACCATTCGTCACAGCCACCCTGCAATGTGCCAGGCACTGAAATCCAGAATGACGATAAGGGGAGGTGAGATTTACGAAGTTTACATACTAGCTATGGTTTAGGCCAGTGTGTTTTCCAACATTATTCTGCACACAAATCACCCGGGGATCTTATTAGACTGTAGATTGTGATTCAGTAGGTCTGGGGTGGGGCCCGAGAGTCCAGATTCCTAAAAAGCTTCCAGGGGATGATGCTGATGGATACATTTTGAGTAGCAATGGAAGGGAATTCTTTATTTAAACACTCGATTCTGTCTCTGCTTCTGATTTAAAAAGCAAGAATGTTAGTAGATTGTTCCCCTTTATCTGTTTACCATGGGCTTGCTATTTAAAGTGCATTGCCACCAGTATATGATATTTAGGGTCAAAAACCTTGATAATGGAAGTAAGGTTAATTAGTCATGTCCCTGACCCTTTTCTGTGTTACCAGCTAGGATGCTGAGAGTCAGAGGGGAAATTTGCTAGCCCAGACTCACATTAGTAGTTGATATGAAAGCCTGGAATGAAAGAACTTTCTTCTAACTCTGAGACTAGTATATTTTTCATTTAGCTGTGCCATTTGTCATTGGCAGACTGACTGTACCTTTTGTTTCCCCATGTACCTCATGGTGTCTTATTGACCAGATTTTATCCCTTTATTGTACTTGAATGTCTAGAGAGGGATGATGTGGTTTTAAACATCTCTCAAATATTACTGCCACTCAATTTAGCACACCATCTCTTTATCACTATTCAGGTCAAGTTCTAGTTCCTTCCCTTTAGGTCCATCCAAGCTGTCATAAATGGTAAGATTTTATTATTTTTTATGGCCAAGTAATATTCCATTGTATATATGTACCACTACTTTATTATCCACTTATCTATTGACAAGAGGCCCGGTGCACAAATTCATGCACAGGTGGCGTCCAGCTGACCCGCCCTGATTGCGGTTGATCTGGCCGGGCTGGCCAGGGGGGAAGAGGATGTGGGAGGTTGGTCGGCTGGTCCCACCCCTGATCGGGGTGGGGGGGACAATTGGGAGCAGGGCCAGCCAGGGGCAGGGGCTGCAGGTGGTTGGCCAGCCTGCTCCACCCCTGGTTGAAGTCTGGTAGAGGGGACAATTTGCATATTAGCTTTTTATTATATAGGACTAGTGGCCTGGTGCACGAAATTCATGCATGGGGGATGTGTACTTCAGCCTGGCCTGCACCCTCTCCAATCTGGGGCCCCTCGGGGGATGTCCAACTGACGGTTTAGGCCCTCCCCTGCTGGCCTGATCGCCCCTAACTGTCTCTGCCTTGGCCCCACCACCATGGCTTTGTTCAGAAGGATGTCTGAAAGGTCTCCCAGTCTAATTAGCATATTGCCCTTTTATTAGTATAGATGGGTACTTAGGTTACTTCCGCATCTTGGCTATTATAAATAATGGGATAATGAACATAGGGGTGCATATATTCTGTTATATTAGTGTTTTGGATTTCTTTGGATATATACCATGAAGTAGAATTGCTGGGTCATAAGACAGTTCCATTTTTAATTTTTTGAGGTACCCTCATACTGTTTTTCATAGTGGCTGCACCAATCTGCGTTCCCATTAATAGTGCATAAGGGTTCATTTCTCCACATCCTCTCCAACACTTGTTATTTGTTGATTTATTTATTCTGACAGGTGTGAGAGGATATCTCACTATGGTTTTAATTTGAATTTCTCTGATGACTAGTGATGTTGAGCATCTTTTCATATGTCTATTGGCCATCTGTATGCCCTCTATGGAGAAGTGTCTATTCAGGTAAACTGCCCATTTTTTTATTGGAATTGGATTGTTTTTTGTTGCTGTTGAGAGACTGATAATTCTTAAGAATGTACTTTTTACTATACAAACTTTTAACTTTTCTTTCTTCTTTGAAACACTTCTTAGTTTTTACCTAGATGGGTTGCCAGTTTACAAAATTGAATAACTTTTATCATTTATTTACAGCCCAAACCTCCAGACTCTTTTTGAGTTTTTTCAACAAAATTAATCGTTGAGAAGTTACTAGCAGAAGTCAATGCCCACCAGTCACAGACCGCCAGGAACTCCCACCCCTTCTGCCAACAAAGTTGCTTTCATTAATATGTGTTGCAATCCGAAGGGAGGTACACACTGTGGAGATCTTTGGCTTGTGGGCTTCAGCATTGACATCTGGCATAATTCTTCTTAGACCACAGCTTATTGCATGCCAATAAGCCTGTAAAGGCCATCCTTTATTGATAATTGGGACATTGGAGGTGGCAGTAATTTTGCCCAGAAGCCTTCAAAACCAACTTAGTAGGCACTCATCTAAACTATTAGTATAAAGATAATCATACATTTAAATTTGTTTCCCTGAAGAAAGGGATGGGAAACCGAAAGGATAAAGATAATCATACATTTAAATTTGTTTCCCTGAAGAAAGGGATGGGAAACCGAAAGGAAATAACTCAGTTAAATGTAAATGTGTGTACTGTGGAGCTATTGATTAAATTTGAATACCCATATCTCCTATTGTTAAAGTGTCAACTCTATACTAAACACTAACACACTAAAGAAATGTCCTGTATTATTTTTCAGAAGTTAATATTGAACAGGAAACCCAGTTGCAATATTAAGAAATTCAATCAAGAATAACTCAATGGAAGACATAATGTATTTATATAATATTCATATAACAGAGATAAGTTGCTTCAATGACTTGAAACTAGGTTCACAGAATTTTAACTAAAGGTTAAGCTTTTGGAGTAATAGGCTTCAAAATAGCTATCACTGAGCTCATGTCTCTCTTGAAGCTTAGATTACATTTTGAATATGTGATTTATAATACATAAGGTGTTAGTTAAAGATAAGTACTATTATTAAATGTATCTCATCTATGTAAAGGGCACTTGCTTATTACTGTTTCATCTATCTATATTCAATTATTGTGAAAAATGAACAATTTCCAGGACATGTCAAAGGCAAATGATTACAGGTCTATTTCTGGCCCTTATAGTCAACTTCTTCTCAGCCTGTTAGAGGTCAAATTTTCAAATATTTTCCATTCTAAATGGAAAGGAATAACTATTTTTTTTGCATAGACTTAGGAAATGGTCTTGTTTTCAGAGTCTAAGTTCCTTTTATGATGTTACTATTCTCATAAACATTTTTTTATTCCTCAACATCCCTGGCATCCTTTTGAAAACAATCACAAAGATTATGTTAGATATTAGAGGGAGTCAAATGGAAAAAAGAAATATCTTGAGGCAAATGTCCAATACATCAACTATCAACTCAAGTACAGAGTCCATGACCTTAAGGCCCATTACAGAGTAACCCCATCTTACCAGTGTGGCCCAATCTAGAACTTCTCTCCCAGAAGATCCTGCTTTTCCATGAAACATGATTTCACATACTACATGAGTCATGCTGGGTGACTGCTTCTTCACACATTTCCTCAGACCATTTCTTTTCCATGTATGAATTTATCTTTTCTTCTCCATTACACTTTCAATAATAGAATATCTTTCATTTCAGCAAAGACTTATATATAGAAAGGTCATTACATTATTATTTATAATAGCAAAAAGAAATGACAAAATAAATGCCAATAATGAGAATTGATTGAATTAAAACATATCCACATAATGAAACATTATGGTGCCATAAAATCATATTTTTTTTGCTCTAAATTTTCATCTTTTAGTCACTTTTTTGTCTTTTTTCTTTTGCTTTGTACTTTGAAATAATTCTAGACTTAATTTTAAAAAGCCACAAGAATATTGCATGGAGTTTCTATATATATTCCTCATTCATCTTCCCCAATGTTAACATCTTATCTACCTATAGTACTATTACCTAAATGAGGAAGTTAACATTTATATGATATTAACAAATGTACAGACCATACTTGAATTTCACCAATTGTTCTGCTAGTGTTCTTTTTCTGGTCTAGGATCTACTTCAGAATCCTGAGTTGAAGTTAATGTCATGACTCCTTAGTCTCCTCCATTTAAGGACAGTACCTAAGTATTTCTTTGTTCTTCATGAACTTGACATTTTGAAATATACTGGCCAGTTATATAACTAGATTAGGGATATGCTTTCTTATAACTAGATTAGGGAAATGCATTTGGAAGTAGAAGATCTAGCTATGTCCTATTACTAGAGATTAAAAAATGATATTTTACAGAAAATTAATGGCAAAGAAAAATGCTTAGACTATACTTTTAAATAAATTAAGAACATTACAACCTCTGTATTTTATGTGTTTATAATGTTGGAAACAAATGTATGCATATAGGAAAATTACAAGTTGTGAAAAGGTCAACAATAGTTATCTCTACATTATAAGAGAATTTTTTAGTGACTTTAGAAGATACGTGTGTGCTTTTTTTCCAATTTTATCTAATAAAAACATTTTCATAATCAGAATTGGAAAAATATAAACTTGACTTGAATGAT
The DNA here is from genome assembly GCF_014108235.1 of Myotis myotis. Taxonomy (NCBI): domain Eukaryota; kingdom Metazoa; phylum Chordata; class Mammalia; order Chiroptera; family Vespertilionidae; genus Myotis; species Myotis myotis. The sequence goes on from NW_023416379.1 coordinate 75,829,643, forward strand.
GCCTTTTCTGTAATATTTCCTAATCCCTATGGCTGGAAGTTTCTGTCTTCTATTTCTTTGCATCTCATGTATGGTCTGTATTGTATATTTTCTGTACTACAGTTAATTTTGCTCTTCTTTGCTAGAACATTATCCCTTTGATGGCAAAGAGCATAGCTCATTCAAAGTTAAACTGTCTCCAGCATGTTACCAAGTGCCTTATACACAGAACTCAACTAAAAGTATTCATTGACTAAATTATTTACTTATGTAATTTCCATTTGAAATGCATCTTCTGGTATCCCACTAGTTTAAGAAAAACAATTGTCAAAGCCCCCCTTTTATCATTACATATGTATGTCTAATATGTTCATTTTCTATAAGCCAGTGAAAGTCTTTAAAGGATAAAAAAATACTAACAAAAACCCCATCAGTTAACTAAATGTGTTTTACTGGCCACATAAGAATACAAGTTAAACAAAAGAAATGTGTGACTGTTAGCATGAGAGGAAAAGATTAAGTCAGCATCATCTCTAATTCTTTTCAGCATTCTTCTCCCAATTAACTTCTTTCTATTCTATCTCAATCCAGTGGTCGGCAAACTGCGGCTCGAGAGCCACATGCGGCTCTTTGGCCCCTTGAGTGTGGCTCTTCCTAAGCCTTAGGAATACCCTAATTAAGTTAATAACAACGTACCTATCTATATAGTCTAACTTTCAAAAATTTGGCTCTCAAAAGAAATTTCAATCGTTGTACTGTTGATATTTGGCTCTGTTGACTAATGAGTTTGCCGACCCCTGGTAGAAGGTTATTTTTAAGGAAGCAGCTGATTCATGACATCTACGTGAGCAAAGCATTCATAAAATGCAGCTTGCCAATATTTCTGATGTGTTACTGAAATGGCTGCCACAGTCATTCATGAGTAGTATTTGCTTGAATAGGGTGTGAAATGATGCCCCTCCCTTCTTCCAGGTGCAATGATTCTGGGCAGGTAACAACATTGCCTTTCCTCTGAGCAAGCATTTCCGTGAGCCACACACCAGCTCAGAAAGTTATGGGCTTTACAGTAAAGTATTTTGAATTATGTAGCATAGATTAGAAGTTAAATAATCTATGGGTTTCATTCTAGAAGAAAGCCATGATAACTTGATTTTAAAAAAACACATACATTTTAAACTTGAACTGGTGAATACACAATACAATAGACAGATGATGTATTATAGAATTGTACCCCTGAAACCTACATACTTTTATCAGCCAGTGTCATCCACAATAAATTCAATTAAAAAGACCCACATTTTAAGATTCTGTCTTATGTTTTTTGACTACTGGAATTTAGCATATTGCTTAAAAAATATACATTATTAGGGCAATATATCATCCTAAACCCTTTATTTGTCTAGTGTCCTTACCAAGTTAACCAGAATTTTTCAGAAAACAAAGCAAAACCAAACAAAACCTTTCTTCCAAAAGCCTTGAAAACAAACCTTGAAAGACGAAAGCCAATTCTTCGATTGAAGAATTTTGTAAAGTATTTGGTTAAAACAGAGGCCCAGCCGGAGATATAATAGACTAATGTGCATCACGTGTTTGAGAAAGAAATATGACACCCAGTGTTTCACAAATATCAATTGACCAGAAAACCATATTTTAAAAGCATATTAAGTTCTCCAAGAGAATAAAACTTCAGAAGTGTTGGACGACATATGTTCTTATTAACAAAAAAATGTATGGACATTTAGAAATGTTTAATCCCACTTAAATCCTCATGGAGGGTTCATCAGCTCCTACTTCCAAAGACACGTAGGGCATGCCCTTCCAGTTCTAGAAAGCACCAGTTAAAAGAAAGAAAGAATCTTCTTATTTTGTGCCTGAACGGCCCACTTTTAACATCATTCAATCAGCCCCAAGTTACTTCTCTGGGGTAATAGGACCTTCCACGTCATGGCACTTCATAGGACAAGCTGGGGTTTTATTTGAGTTCAGAACTTCTGAATGACCAGTTTCATCGGTTAGATATGTCGAGGATTTTGTTTATAATAATTCTTCCTGGGCTTCTAGCAAAATCTCTAGTGGTACTGAATATGGCCTTAGTCACACTCTTGCTTTCCCAGGTGATTTTTTAAAGAGGGTGGGACGATGAGGTAAGGAGGACGCCCTAAGCATGAGAACATAGGCAGGTAGAGCCTGCTTGACAACTGTCTCAATAGTTCTGAGTTGTGGAAAGGAAATTCCTGCCCTGCCCATGACTGCCAGAATCACAGATTTAAGAAGATGGTTTAGAAAAGCTGCTTTGTCTTTGAAAAAACGTCTCCTGTTACTCACTAAGGGGAAACCCAGAGCAAATGCCAAGACTCTGCATTGCTAAAATAATCATCTGCCACAGGGAATTCCATCAGTGGATCCAAGAACTGGGATGACCAAACATTTTGAGAACATATTTAAACAAAAAGGAAGATAACTTCCTTACTTACCATAGACACTGAATGCCCCCTCTGAGTCTAGTTACTAGAGGCCCAGTGCACGAAATTCATGCATGCGTGGGTAGGGTCCCTAGGCCTGGACGGCGATCAAGGCCAATCTGGGGGGCGACCAGCAGGGCAATCAGGGGGCCCCTGTTGGCACCCTCCTTGAAGGCAATTGGTGGGGCGATTGGGGGCAGTGCCAGTCCACTTGCCAGCTGGTCCCACCCCGCTTACTGTCTGGCCCCGCCCCTTGCCACCACCGCTGATCGCCTCCCTCTGTGGGGCGATCAGCAAGGCAATCGGGGGGTCCCTGCTGGCACCCACCTTGGCTGGCCTGGGGCCTGCAGGCTGGGGGCAGCTCCTGCATTGAGCATCTGCCCCCTTGTGGTCATTGCACATTATAGTGACCAGTTGTTCCACTGGTTGTTCGGCCATTTGGTTGATTTGCATATTAGGCTTTTATTATACAGGATTATATATATATATATCTTCAAAGCTATCACCCTGATAAAGACACTTATTCAGTTAAATAAAATATCTTTAAAAAATTCAACAGTGTATACATTCAAAAATAATCTGTTTATTATTATTCCAACAGTGTTTAGTTTAGAGTATACATACTACAGAATTTACAGATGTCTATAATAGTTTGTAGATTGTTACATATATTGCTTTTTCAAGAAATAGCATTAATAAAAATGCATGATGTACAATATCCCATTGGAACAAGAAAAAGAATAGATTTATAAGATAAAACATCTTTTAGGCTTGACTGTTCATTGAAATCACCTGGAGTGGGATTCATTGTAGGAAAAACAAACCCAACACTCTTCTCTGCAACATGTTCTGACTTTTCAAAGGTTCAGAGTCAAGTATCTTTTAGTTGTTCCCCAGCATAACAGGACACATAAGCTTGTTCTCCCTCTCTTCAGGAAGTCTGATCCTCTCCAGTGCTTTATCTGGAAAGTACTTTCTAAGACAAGATGTAGCCATGCTGGTTAAATTCTTCCCACTGCCCACTTTGCACCTGCTGCAGCCATATAGGTTGGCACCTTGTGGCACCACACCCAGGGTCAGCACTGCCACCCACTTCACTCTGAAGGAGAAGAGAGCCCTGAAGGTGAATATCACCCACAGCACTGGACAGGCAACAAGTCCTGACCAGAATATTCTTTACTTGGCCCCTAATCAGTTTTATTTTCTTGGGGGGATGCCTTCTTAGACTCAAACACCCAATGGCTTTTTCCATCTTCATCCATGTGATTCTATCAATGCCCACCAACCATTAGTTTACCTGTGACATGCTTGACTGCCCAAAGTCACATGACAACAAGGTAATTGTCACCATGAAGGCAACAATTCATGGAGAATATGGAGTACAATTACATTGACTAGAAAGCATGAATGAGAAAATGATGCCACTTGGTGTCTGATTTTGAATTTTGGGGGTCTATTAGCTGTTTCTGCTTCTGTATCAAACAGTGCAACATTTTCAGTGTCCTCATTACTGTCTTGCTGCAACATGGAGACCCTGTGCCAACTCTGAAATACAGGTGCAGCAAAAGTAGGTTTGCAGTTGTTTGTATGGAAAATAATACACTAATTAATAAATAATTAATTTTTGTCCCACCATGTAGATCCAAAGTACTAAGTTTGTACACATAAAGACTCAGGTAATATTTTACATAGCAGGTGCCAATTCCATTAGTCTTAAGGATATATTGTATGTTGATTCACTCAATACCCATTTTTACACCCTTTTTCCAATGCCACTTTCCTAGAATCCCTCACAAATACCTCTGACCAGTAACACAATTACAACCAATGAGACCAAAGGCAATATTTAATGGGGACTTGTGGCAAAGCTTTTTGCTCTCATGGTTAAGGCTCTGCCCTCTTTTCTACTTTTGCTTGTTTGTTTTCTAGTCTGGGCTATGTAAAGTATAGCCTAACTGAACTAGCCATAATGCCCGACATTAGAAAACACAGATATTTTCCTTGACATCTTGAATCTCTAAACACCAGTCCTACCCATCTGATTGATTCTTGCTGTAAGAGAAGAAGTAAGTCCCTATTTAATCAAAACCCTGTAGATTCTTTTGTGTGTGTTTTTCTCTTTTGCAGGTGAATACTTCTAACTAATCCATAGGAGGAGACAAGAGATCACTTCTAAAGGATATATTGAGAATACAAGAAAAAAAATTCCCAGGGAATCCCCAAGTTAAAAGGCTGCAAGGCTAGAACAAACAGTACCATCTGAGGATTCCACAGGTACAGTGAAAGAGGAACTTGGTGAAAATGGTTTTGTGGACAACAAAGGAAGAAATGGTTTATCATAGAATGAGTGTTCAAATATGTCGGTTGCTCTGAAATTTGGGTACAAATGAAAGGAAGTAGTTGGAAATGACCATTGGAGCCATTGATGTTTGGGAGAGGATAGATGTAGTGAAGTGCTGAGGATGCAAACCACAGAGCCATAGACTCAGGAGCAAATGGGGAAAGATGTTTTCCGGACTTATCATCCTAAAAAATCTGATGAAAGGAGGGGGTTTTGACCCAGGAACCACAATCTATAGAATTATATATATCAGAAGACATCTTAGACTTTTCCAGATCTTAAGCATATTGATTTTAGTGATTTAATATTTGGACATATTAACAATTTTTTTCATTTACACTAGTGTTGTTCAATAGAAATATATGAGCCACATATATAATTTTATAATTTCTAGTACATACATTTCAAAAGTGAAAAATAGAAATTTTAATACTCTATTTTATTTAACCCAATATCTGCAAAATATCACTTATTATGTTCTATTGGTCAATATGTGGTCAGTACAAAAACAACTTGTGGGATATTTTACAATTTTTGGATGCAGTAATTTGTTGTGTATTTGGCACAGGACATCTCAATTTGGACTAGTCACATTTCCAGTCACTTGTGGACAGTCGATACCATATTGAACAGTACAGATTTAGACTAAATAATTCTGCAAAGCAACTCTCATTCTCTTGAGCCCTTCTGACACTTACATGTTTAATTAAATAATTACAAAAGCATTTTAATATGTTAGTCCCTGTGTTACTGCAAATGCACAGGTAAGCATCATTACTTTCCCACATCCATCATGCCAAGAAGCATATAATATTAATAATTTCATTAACAAAAATAGGTCATTATAAAAATACTAGAGGCCCGGTGCACAAAAATTTGTGCACTCGGGGGGGAGGGGGGGTCCCTCAGCCTGGCCTGTGCCCTCTCGCAGTCTGGGACCCCTCGGGAGATAACGCCCTGCTGGCTTAGGCCTGCTCCCAGGTAGCAGAGGTCAGGCCCAATCCCTAGGTGCAGCCCCTGGTCGGGCTCAGAGCAGGGCCGATTAGGGAGTTGGGGCACCGCCCCCTGTCATGCACAGAGCAGGGAGGATCGGGAGGTTGTGATGCCACCCTCAGTCATGCTCAGGGTAGGGCTGATTGGGGGGTTGGGGCACCGCCCCCTGTCACACTCAAGGCAGGGTCAATGGGGAGGTTGCGGCACCACCCGTCACCCACAGAGCAGGGCCCATCAGGGGGGTTGGGGCTCCTTACCCTGTCACGCACAGAGCAGGGTCGATCAGGGGGTTGGGGAGCTCCCCCCTGTCACCCACAGAGCAGGGCCCATCAGGGGGTTGAGGAGCTCCCCCCGTCACTCACAGAGTAGGCCCGATAGGGGAGTTGGGGCACTGCCCCCTGTCAAACACAGAGCAGGGCGGATCAGGGAGTTGGGGCGCCGCCACTCTCACACTCAGGGCAGGGCCATGGGAGGAGGAGCGGGGGGGTTGGGGCACTGTACCCTGTCACACACAGAGCAGGGCCAATCGGGGGTTGGGGCGCCGCACCCTGTCACACACAGAGCTGCAGGGTGATCAGGGGGTTGGGGAGCGCCCCTGTATCAGGCACAGAGCAGGGCTGATCAGGAGGTTGGGGCCCTTCCCCTGTCACGAACAGAGCAGGGCGGACAGGGAGGTTGTGGCCCTGTCCCCTGTCACACACAGAGCTGCAGGACGATCAGGGGGTTTGGACGCTTCCCCCTGTCACGCTGATCCCGGTGCTGGGAGGCATATTACCCTTTTACTATATAGGATAGAGGCCTGGTGTATGGGTGGGGCTGGCTGGTTTGCCCTGAAGGGTGTCCTGGATCAGGGTGGGGGTCCCCACTGGGGTGCCTGGTCAGCCTGGGTGAAGGGCTGATGGCTGTTTGCAGCTGGTCACACACCCTTCAGGGTGTGGGTCCCCACTGTGGTGCCTGGCCAGTCTGGGTGAGGGGCTGAGGGCTGTTTTCAGGCTGGCAGGTGACTGAAGCTCCAAACCACTCCTTTTTTTCTTTTTTTTTTTTATTCTGGGCCAGCTTTAGCTCTGGCTCCAGCTCTGAGGCCTCTGCTGCTGAAAGCAGGTATCTGGTTTGTTTGGGTTATATTATTGAAACAATGTATAACTCCAGCTCTGAGATCCCAGCTCGCTGAAAGTAGGTTTCTGGGGTTTTGTTTAGCTTCTATATTTGTTACAATGCTTCAAACTGCAGGCTCAGAGGCCGGCAAGGCAGGCGGGGAACGTTGGTTTCCTCCGTCACTGAAGCAAGCAAGCCTCATGTTAGTTTCAAGCAGCCTGGCTGCCGGCCGCCATCTTGGCTGGCAGTTAATTTGCATATCTCGCTGATTAGCCAATGGGAAGGGTAGCGGCCATACGCTAATTACCATGTTTCTCTTTTATTTGATAGGACTAGGGTCCTGATGCACGAATTCCATGCAAGGGGCTTGATCCCTGCCACCGTGGCTTCATACAGAAGGACATCTGGTCTAATTAGCATATTACACTTTTATTATTATAGATTATAAAGAAAAGATGCATAGGGTATTACAGGACCACTTGGAGGAACACTAGTTAGGAGGGCAGGCCTCCTGGAGGAAGAAAAGCCAAGCTTAGCCTTAAGGAGTATGGTGAGCATCTCTTGATGAAAGACAAGAATAAGGGGATTCCAGACAGGAAATCATCACAGATTAAAATGAACAAGAGCAAATAGAGAGATTCTCACTGTATAGTAACCAAAGGAGTTGGATGTTGAGAGGCAAGGAGAGGCTGGAGAGACAGACAAGAGTCCTTGTTATGGGGGACTTAGGACACTAAACATTCATTTTATAAAATGTTTCCCTCCTTCCTCATCTTCTATGGTAGCATGAGAATGGCTCTACTACTATTTCACAGAATAAGGTTCCTGGTCCCAGTGTTCACTCCACTTCTCCCAAGCCTGCATCCTGGTGCTATTTGAAATTTAGACCTTGACCCCCCCCCCCCAACTGTCCTCATTTTACCTTTTCTTAGTCTCATTTTATCTGTTCTTATTGTCATCATTTTTAATTGTCTCTATGATGATGACTTTTAAATGTCCATTTTCAATCCTTTGTCTACAATGTCATGCATTTGAGAAATATAAGTTAAAAAATATCTCACAAAGTAGAAGAGAAAGAAACAATTTTCTAACTGAATAAACATTAAACCAGAATGTGAAACACATTACAGGCAATCTGCTAAAAGATTGCAAAGACAAAAATATATCTTACCCTTATATATGGCCGAGTAGATACAATCCATTATGTACATGTGTTTTTGTTCTTTTTTTAAACAAAACCACAATAACTAGTCCTCAAGTAAGAGGACTTGAAGTATCATTGGTCACACAAAATGAATTCTAATTTTACTTGGCAATTGGGGTGACCACCTGTGTCAGCTAAAATAACTTTAACCAGAAAAAAAAAAACAAGGCTCACATACCTTTGTGACAGGAGGTATTTTTACAACATGGAGCAAGGCAGTAAGCACCTAGCTCCAAGTAAGTCTTCTACCCTCCCAATGGAAACTGGGAGAGAAGAGTGCTGTCTCCCTCAATGTTTGCATTTCAAAAGCTTACAGCTTCCAGAGAAGGACATTCTTGGGTCAGTTAGCTGACGAAAGGCATATCTTGTCTTCAAAATGTATACATGTGAGCACATAAGAAGGTGCTTACAAGTTTTCTGAGGAAAATGCTCTGAGAAAAAGGAGGGGAGGAAAGCTCCTCTTCTTATTTTCAAATTTGTATTTGTTCTTACTTACTTATACTTTCTCCATGGTATCACTACTTGGATAGTTCACCATCACCTCAAATGAAATACATTTAAGAACCAAGTTTATTATCTTCTATCCAAATTTATTTCTTCACTGCCGTCAATAATTTTACTTCTTTCCCAATACCCAAGCTTGAAATGTCAGGGCAATTTTTGAAATAGCATTATGTATAATATAGCAACTATATATATATAATCATAGCATTTATCTTAATTTATTCTAATTAACCTATTTAGTTTTCATCTTCTAATCAAACTTCACACAATGTTTTGTCTCTGATCCCTCTGAGTTCTACAAAGCTTATCTGGACTCATTTTATAACCTCAAGAATCAGACTAGAAAAATAAGTATTCTGCATTTTAGAATGCTTCATTTTCATGCCAAACTAATATGCCCTCTCCTAAGTTCTCTTTTTATAAATAATACATCCCATATACAGCTGAAGTTTACAAAATTAAATGGTCGTTTTTATGGAATTGCCTTCATTAACTTTCCAATAAATTATTTATAATCCTGATATTCCTATTAAAATGGTATTCTCCATCTCAGAATTTATATCGGACAAAAACACCCATTAACTTTGAGAATGGTTACTCAGCCTTGGTCAGCATGAAGACAAATTTCCTTCCTGAAAGCATGTATAATTAAATCTAAAATATTAAACTTTCTAAACAACTCTTTGGAAACGCAAATAAAGAAAGCATTGCTTCTTTCTACAGTGCATTGACAATGGAAAATACACTTCAGTTTACATAGAGGGACAATAATCTTATATAATAAAGAGCAAATATGCTAATTAGACTGGACGGCTAAGCAACCTTTCGTAATGACAAGTGGGTGGAGGTGGGGGGCGGGGTCATGGGGTGACGAGGCAGCCAGGGCTGCGAGGGCCGAGCCCCTTGCATGAATTTTGTGCATCAAGCCTCTAGTATCTTAATATTCATGCAGATTAAATTAAAAAATGAATAAATGAATGTTGTGGCTTCAAATACATTAAAGCAGCATATAAAGGCAAGGGCATGATTTACTCATGTGTAACTGTCTATGGACTAGAAAAGTAGATGGCACAAGTATTCAATTATTTCATTTTTGAATAAATTAAATTGGTTAATTAAGATTTAGTCTTAAATAAAACTTCCCCTCTACCAACCATCCAAACTGATAGTAGTTTTAAAATCTTAATCCCGTAATATTTATATTTGGCATTTATATCATACTATATTACATATGTGCTAAATGAATGAATGGAGGAATTCCCCATTTAAAAAACTCAACTCAATCCACATCTATTTTAACTGTGATAATGGCAGCTAAAAGCTTTAAAGCCAAAGCCAATCTTCAATGCCAATAGGAATAAAATGACTGATCTACGGGTCCAGTTGCTTCTAAGTCAGCAGTTCTCAACCTGTGGGTCGCGACCCTTTGGGAGTCGAATTACTCTTTCACAGGGGTCGCCTAAGACCATCGGAAAACACATATATAATTACATATTGTTTTTGTGATTAATCTCTATGCTTTAATTATGTTTAATTTGTAACAATGAAATTGGGGGTCACCACAACATGAGGAACTGTATTAAAGGGTCGTGGCATTAGGAAGGCTGAGAACCACTGTTCTAACTGCTGTTAACAGAAGCTTCAAAAAGACTCGTTTATGACAAATTCATGTGAATTTATTCCCTGAGAACTGAAAATGTATAAATAAAGACTCAGATTTAAAAAGGCAACTGAATAAATGTCAAAGATAGGCCTTGGGGATATAAAAAAGCAAGAGAATTCAGCACTAACCTTTCAGTCTGCATTGCATTTCATTTGGTAATCATTTGTGGCTGCACATCTCACCCTTTACATGGAGACATGCCACACAAGTAATAAATCATTAGAAGAACAAGGTGGCTTTAGATAGCAGGTAAAATTCTGTGTCATCAGTCCCTAGAGCGAGGGTTGTAAGATCATGCTCAGTTTATTTCTTGTTGGGCCTGTGAGACTATTCCTTGTATTAGGGATATAAAATTAATTAAGTATCAGAAACATCATTTTCGACTGTAAGCAACAGTTTATAAAAAGATCAAACAAACCATATACAGCATGCACTTGTAATAAATATTGGAACTTATAATAAATATTTCTGAAAGAAGGATAATTTACTAGGATATAAAACTGAAAAGTGTTTCAATAGCTTTGAATGGACTGTCAGTAATAAGCCAAATCTAAGTACTTCTCCATGAACAAGTGAAAACACCCATTTAATGTGAGTGACTCAAAACACTTGTCAGGCTTGCTATAGAGACTCATCTAAATGATAATGTACAGAAAAGGTGTGCAAAGTAATTGAGAAGAATATTTTGAAAAACCAGAGTAAATTTACAATCTCTTCCTCCCAGTTTGTTTTCTTTCAAAGCAACAACTTTAAGTGGGCAAAGTGTCATTACCCATAAAAGCACTTTGAGAGCTATTTAAAACTCACACTTTGTGTCAGAGTTCAGTTCAATAACATAAAAATATATTTATTGAGCTTCTACTATATATCAAGCTCTTGCCAGGCACTGGGGTAATAAAAGACAAGTAACACATCATCAGACAGCAAGAAGAGAGCTAGGAAGATTTCAAATACCACATGATCATTAATATGATAGAGGGAAAGATTAAGGGATAATCAATGCATAGGGGTAGGCCATTTCCTTAGAAAAATAAAAGAACACATGTCATTTGAGCTAGTTAAGCCTGGTAGAAGAACTAAGATTTTACAGAGGTTAAAAACTGACATCAAGTAATCCAGGGAGAGGTAAAATAGGAACAACAGCTCAAGAGCATTGAATGTGTATGCATGTGAAAAATAACTCAGTGTGCTTTTCATGAATGGCAGGAGCAGAGGGAGAAAAGAACGGATTGCTGGGAGGTAAGATGGATAATTTAAATTTCTTTAATTATCAGACATGGGATGAAGTGTGATACATAAATGCAATCTAAATGTCCTCAGGTCCCTCCAACTTGCAGGTACAAATGATACCATATTAGCATCAAAACTCAAATTTAGGTCTCCGGCATGTCTTCTCTGAGCAACTTCAGGTGGATCACCCCTGCCTTTTTCTCTGAACAGCTGTGGAGTCCAGAGGACATGTTCCACTCTATGTATGCATTGCTCCTGTTGGCTGCTGGGGCTGACACTGGACTCTGAATGAGATGAAAAACCTTCTGTTGCTGAGAGTGCTTGTCTCCTGCTGGCTATGAGTGCTCCCACCTCAATGGGTTGCATCACCAGCGTCATGCAGCGTGTTAGTGTTATGGAAATTGGGAACCTAACCTAGGTCTGGAGGAGGACACGGGGCTAGGAAACATTCCCTGCGAAACCTGCTGTCTGACCTACATCTTTAAATAAGAAGTTAATAAGCTGAAGAGGAAGGAAAGAACATTTCAGCCACAGATCCAATTATTTAAGTCCTGAAATATCACACTAAAGAGCATGACTTTTATTCTCTCACCAATGAGAAACTATTGAAATTTTGAAACAGATGGAAATGATTAGATCTAAGCTTTGGAAAGAACTGGGCAGCTTAGGAGAAGATAATTTAGCATGTGCTTAACCTGGAATAGAGGCACTATTTAAGTTAACATATTGCAATAATTCCTTAAAGCTAACCAGAGCAAAGACAGTGGAAGGGTGAAGAAAACCGATTTGAGGGAAACCAACAGACAGAATTGAAAGGGAATTACACTGTAAAGTGTGAGAAGATAAGGGTGGAGGAGAGTGAACAGGACTGAAGCTGAGGTTTCTGCCTTTATTGGGGTGAAAATGATGCCTTTATGATAGAAAACAAAGGAGGATTGAAACTTGTTTAGAAGGTTGAAGAATAAATATGATACATTTGATTATCTAATTTGTCCTGGTAGAATGAGTGGAGGAAAATAAATATGGAGTAAAAAGAAATATTATACAAAAGTAGTTAAATAATCCTTTAAAATACTGTGCTATCATCCCTGTTTTTCAGGATATGATTTCACCTAAACCTTTCATATTTTAAGTGATGCACTATTTGTTCTGAAAAGGATTTGGCTGCATTTTATTTACGAATTAGAATTAAAATAGAGAAAGTTAGGGTTTCTTTTCCTAGTGCTTAAAAATAATTATAGCAAACATTTTAACAGCTTTGGAGGAGATAAGGTTCCCTGGGATTCTGTGTCTAATTCTGGATGTAACACTAAGTCCTCAGCTTCATGTCAAAACACAAAAGCCTGGGGAATCAGCGAACTTGTTCTCTAAAGGGACCCGGAATAAAAGTTTTACGTTTCCTGGGCTCTACAGTATCTATCACAACCACCCATGCCACCTTTGAATGCAAAAACAGCCATAGACAATCATGATTGTGTTTCAATGAAACTTTATTTACCAAAACATGCCACAGACTGTCTCAGCCCATAGGCTAGAGTTTGCTGACCCTTTCTCTTAGCTAACAAGCTACCTTTCTTTATTCAATTTATTATTAAAACAAATTTGGGATAGAAAAGGATTCATGTACAATTATGTAGGTAGAGAGAGTTTAATTTATACATATACTTTTTTTTTCCCTTAGGGGTTTTCAATGGATATAAAATGGATATAAAAAATTTTAAGGGGATCTAACACATTTATTTTCCTTTTTATCTCCTCAAAATTCTCAGTTGTTGCCTTTTTCACAACCTCACTGAAGCTCTCAGACAGACGCATTATGCTGGATCATAATGGAAAATGGAATCTTCTTTAACTGAAATCACAAATGTGCCAAGAATTTAGGGAGTGACTGTACTTCTTGGAACCCATCAGCTTGTTGTTAACCTTAAGACCACCTTGGCTATGACACCAATATCTTTCTAAAGCCCGTTAATGCTCACAGGAAATTCAGAGTCACTAAAGGTGAATCAAAAGGCCACAGAGACATAAAAACACAGAAGTAACAGTGAACTTCTGCCACGTAAAGTTAGCCACCTCCCCGTGCAGTACCCTGGACTTTTCTGACATCAAAGAAGGAGGTCTCTGTACCTCAAGGCCTAAAGGTTAAGTAACACTCTACAGGAAATGCTAAGCTCACAGAAAAATTGGGATGGTAGATAAGTACATGTCCTTGCAGTCTGAGGCCTCTTCATAAGGAAAATTTCTAGTATGTCCTCAGTCCTCACTAAAAATATATCTCTGAAAAATGCTATTTACATCTCAAAGCAAATGTAGAGTTGAGAGAGACATTACAGATTATCTAATCCAACCAACTCACTTTACAGGCAAGTAAACTGACTCTTGGGCCTGCTAAGTGACTTGAACAATTTCCTGGACAATTAAGTTAAGTGAAAGAGTCCTCTCTAATACCTTTAGGTAAATGATTACCATTTTGAGCTTTTGACCCAACAATACAACTCCTGTGAATGAAGCAATACAAGGGAAGCATGAATTTCTCTGGGTCCAATTCATGCAGTTCAGTATGAAGTACTGTTCTAGATTCAGGAACACAGTGATATTTTATATAATAAAAGGCTAATATGCAAATTGTCCCCTCAACTGGGAGTCCAACCAGGAGTTCGACCAGGGGGTGGGGCTTGCCGGCCAACCACCCGCAACCCCTCCCCCAGCTGGCCACGGCCCCTCCCCCTGGCCTGCCTGGCCCAATCAGCACTAATCGGGGCGGGCTGGCCGGACCCCACCCGTGCATGAATTTGTGCACTGGGCCTGTAGTGTAAAATAAAGTCCATTCCCTGAAGAATGTTATACAGACAATAATAAACACCAATACAAATTTAACTATGGGCCAGGCACTATTCTCAATACCTTATCTATATATATAAAAGCCTAATATGCAAATAGACTGAACAGAGGAACAACCAAACAACTGGCCGCTATGACCTGCACTGACCACCAGGGGGCACACGCTGAACATGATGGGCATTAGCCATGGTGGGATGGTGGAGCATGGGCTCCAGACCAAGGTGGAGTGCTGGTCGCTGTCATATAGGCGAGCCTCTGGTGGTTACTGAAAATTCTTTGCTCTCATGTGCCGCAGTCCGGCAGGGGGCTCACATCTGCTGCTGGCGCAGGCCCTGCTCACAGCCACAGCCGGCACCAGAGCTGCTGCTCACATCCGCTGCCAGTGCCCAGCGTAGGTCCCGATCGCTTGGTGCTGTCAGTGGGTGCGAGTGGCAGCTGCCGGCCTTGATTGCCCCTGAGGGCTTCTCCACCTCCCCCTACTCCTGCGGGGAGATCGGGGCAGCAGCCACCACTCGCACCCACTGACAGCGCTGGTCCTGTTTGTACCTGCTGCTGGCGCCTGCCCCAGTGGCTCTGCACTGTCAGTGGGTGCGAGTGCAGCTGCGCTGTCAGTGTGTGGGAGCTGCGGCAGCAGGAGCAGAGCTGCTGGCAGACAGGGGACCAGGGGTCACGGTGGGAGGGGTCGGGTGGGGGCGTGGAGGATGGGCCGAGACCTGCCCCTCGCGGCCCACAGTTCTTTTCAAGGTGCACAAACTCATGCACTAGGCCCCTCTATACTATAATTCACTTAATTCTCAGCAAAAACAAACAAAGAAACAAAGTATGCCTAGCAACTTTTCCAGTTCAAAAGAAATTGAGCCAAAGAAATGAAAAAAATATATATGAGTTTCCCCAAGGGATTCTACCAAATGATTAGATTTTCAAAGCACTTTAGAGTCTTGTTATTTTATAACTCAATACTACAGACTTGGTGAGGAACTGGAGATTTTTATTTTGCCATTCTTCCTCTGATAATACTTACTTTTACAAATACACCCTATCCTTAACAAACTTGCCGCTATTCTCTAATTAAGTTTACAATGTTTTTAATAGCAAAAACTACTCATTTGTCGAAAGTACATGTTTTACCCATCACATTAAGTTTACACAGCATAAATTTTAATGAACCCAGGAGGATGGATATAAAGAAATTTTTTTTCATTTCATTGTAGCAGACTATTCTCTACCTAGTAATGAAGAGATTGTTGAGAAAATACTGTGCTTTCCCCCCAAAATTCTAAATGATGTGTACTGATCGTCCTAAATCCATACATAGGTTCCTCTCTTAAAATCATGATTAGCAATTATAATAAAGGTATGACTAAAATTGTGAATAGTCCTCTAAAATTTGAAAAACAACTGAAATGCAAGTTCTTTCCTTTGGCTTTTAAAGTAGGTTTGGTTTCTTCAAAAAAGAAAAAAAATTACTCAATAGATAGACATTATGCTCTTCAACCCTGGTGTGGTTTGCAAAGCTGGTAAAACAACAACATAAAACCTGCCACAGGAAGAAGGTTCACATAGAACCTGGATTTCTCAGTAAAAACTTATATAATTTTAGCATATAATGTTTCTATGTAGTTTTTATGTCCTTTTTTTCATACAGCATTCAATGAGCACATTTTAAAAAATTAAAGGACAAATATAAAACTGTTTGCTGAAACATTAGAATTTCTACAACACTAGTATAGTGAATAAAATATTTTTGGAGAGATTGAAGCATGGCATGAATTCTAAATGCAATTATGAATGGCCTTTGTCAACGTAGTATTTAAAGTAATTAGAGATTTTAACAGTTGGCTCCTTCTCCTACTCTGAATTCAGGTTTTAGACTGGTAATCAGAGCAAATTGTCATGCCAATATCCTTGTTTCCAACAGTTGTTATTTTTACAGGTGAAATAATCTAAAGAACATCCAAATAAAAGTTCATACAGTCCTGGAAATGAGCTTCATCAATTTTCTTAGGAACAATGACACTCTACTATATACCCTTCAATGTACCTTTCCTCAGTGCTAAGTTTTATAAATAATTGAGAATTTGTCTTGCCCCATTTTGTGAGACAAAGCTAATTCTGGAAACATAGAGATCATAACAACAGTTGACACATTTTAAGTATATTTTATATATCCCAACAGTTTCAGAAACGGAAATATATTAAAAGTGGGAAAAGTAAGAAATACTGACTCAGGTTAGTCAGCCATTTCCATCTGAGGTGACTGGTAAGTATGCCTGGTCACACCTGTCTCTTTCCGTTTGGCCATTCTGCGCTCATGTGTTTGCTGTTTGCAAAAACCTTTTGAAGCTCTTGCTTTTGTTGTTGTTGTTATTGTTTCTGTTGTTGTTTGTTTGTTGTTTTTGCTACAATTCTTCTCTTTAAAGCTGATTTAATTTTTTCCTTGTTTCTTTCACTTCCACCTCTTTCTCCCATTTTTTTTACAAACTTAAATTTTGACTCTCCTTTATCTCTCCTCTTTCCTGAAAAATTCATGCAATTTTATAGCTCCAAGTATTTTTTTAAATAATAAGAAAAAGGACTGACTTGTCTATTCCTGGTAGCTCAGTTGGTTAAAGCATAGGCTGCACACACCAAGGTTGTGGGTTCAATCCCCAGTCAGGGGACATACAAGAAGCAACCAGTGAATACATAAACAAGTGGAACAACACATGGATGTTTCTCTGTCTCTAAAATAAATCAGTTTCTTTTAAAAAGAAGCTAATTTTATAACAGATTTGGAATTTAAATGTAACACAGATATAGTAATAAATAAGAATTCTTTACAGATATTCTCCAACCAACCATGCATCTTCCTGCTAAGGTGGGATTTAAAGAAGAGTTTGTTTATTCATAGCAGCTACCTCTGGGCACAGAATAATGGGAAGATGCTTTAATGGTCTTGTCCATGGATTGTCCTCCAAAGTTCTAATTTTTTAACTCTTTTGAAGAATATTTGCCTTTAGGCTTCTGCACAGCATAACAAACCTCAGTAGGGTGACTCTCATCCAATACTGACATGGTTTTAGCTTCAAAATTTGGTGGCAAAATGGTACTGCCCTTTAAGTTTTATGGATTCTCCATAGCTGCAATTTTTAAATACATTACTGCATTTCTACTCTATTACTCTTGCAATGGACTCCTTTCCCCCAGCTTTCACTCAATTATCCAGCTTATTAATATATTGGCAAAATTACCATTGCTACATTATTATTGGGCTATTTATAATGGCCATTATAATTTACCAGTGCAATAGCTACTGTTGTAATGTCTTCTGTAACTTATGATTTCAACTGTCATCAATACAGACTGTTTTGTGGTGATTTATATAAATGTCCCTCCTATGTGGATGACTTTTAAAAATCTACATTCCTAACTCTAACTTATTTCCTGTTTTATGTCTATATTTTCATCCGTCTCCTAAATCTCTTCCCTCATCCCTTGGAACTATTTGAGCTTCTTCTTTGTGAGTTGCCTGCTCATGTTCTTTCCCCTTTGCTCATCTTTCTATCTTATGAATGCATATTATTACCTGCTAGATGTTTTCTACTGTATGTTTTAAGGCCACCATTGTCACCTCCATGTCACTATCTAAACATGAATTTGTTCTCCCACAAACCAGCTGGCTCAACTTAATTCTCCATTCCTTGATAGGTACCATCATTTTTGTTCCTTCCTTCAACTCAGAGCACAGTTTGCCAATCTCACTTATTTGCCAATAAATTCTTTTCTGAATTATGGCATTTCTTTTACGGTATTGAAAAGTTATCCACTGATAATTACTGTCCACAATGGTCAAATAAAATAATTATATTCACAAAAGTTCTTTGAGAAATATTTAAGCACTGTGCAAAAATATTACATTATTATGGATATACTTGATTTTTATGGGTATTTTCATCTATCTATGTCATGGCTCTGCAACTAGTAGATTAGTCACCTAAAGGCAGAAGTGTTTCCTCCCAAATTTCTAATTTAATTACACACCCAGGCAATTATACATATTTATTGATTGCATTAACAAATAATTCAATCCAAAGAATTAGGAGAAGTAAAGTGATATTTAATTTTTGAGAAAATTTTCCATTTACAAAACATACCATTTGGTTTTTAAATTGTAATTTCCTTTTTTCTACTAGATGGTTTCTAAACAATTAATGGCAAGTAATACTGTGATTGATTAATATAAATATATATATTAAAAATATATTTTTATTGATTTCAGAGAGGAAGAGAGAGGGAGAGAGAGATAGAAATATCAATGATAAGAGAGAATCATTGATTGGCTGCCTCTTGCATGCCCCTTACTGGGGATCAAGCCTGTAACCTGGGCATGTGCCCTGACCTGGAATCAAACCGTGACCTCCTGGTTCATAGATCGACTCTCAACTCCTGAGCCATACTGGCCAGGCTAGATATATATTTTTTATGCTATCTAGTCCTCTCAGAATTATCTATAGGATCATTTTATTGGTAGGACTTTATCATTTATTTCTATTAATATAATTGACTAAATTACCTTTAGTAGAATTTAATATAGAAACATATTATATGGAATAATTCACAACAGTAATTTGCATGAGTAGACTGCTATTGTCATTCTTAGTAAAAAGAGTCACTTAATGAAAAAATTCAATACGCTAGAATATCAAAGAAAGTATTCCTATAAAATGAACTTAGAATTCACCACCAGAATAAGTAAATTCTTATCATTTATAAAGAAAATGTTTTTAAAGAAAATGGAGAAATATAAGTAAGATTTTAAAACACTACAGAGTTTATCTGGCCATTTCAAAATTTATGTTTAGAAAGAAAATAAAATAAAAACATGCTTTAAAAAATCTATCTATCAGACAGCTCTGGGGGTGGGGAGGTTGGGGATGGAAGGATTGAACAAAAAAGAAAAAAATGAGAGAGAACTCATGGACATGGACAACAGTGTGTTGGTTGCGGGGATAGAAGGTGATGGGTGGAGGTAAAAGAGGGCATAGAGGGGATAAAAGGTAATGGAAAAATAAAATAAAGTTAAATTAAAATATTGGAAAAAAGTCTATCTTTCAGTTATTTACTCTTGGGATCTAAATGTGTTAATCCCAAACCATAGGAATTAGTGGTGAGGTATAAACAAAGAATACTCCAAAGACATCTAATTCCCTTTCTGCTATATTAGTCCTTATGTACAGGGATAATAATTAAATGCATTGAATTAACTGACCTAAAGATTTTGTCTCCACACTGTGGGGGAAACAGCTACTTAATTTTTCTATTATATCAACATAGAAGTCCAGAAATGATCGAATTATTAAAAAGTAATTTTTAATTCTCTGAGCCCCCCCACCCCACCCCCGGGTCTAAGGAAGGCAAATAGTTGACAGTTGATGTGCATACTGCAGAGTGACTAAAGACCTAAGTAGGGATTGCAATCCCGCTTGGAAACAGTCTTGGCTACCTGACCATACCTTTCACTAACACTTCCCCTGGGTTGGGCAAAGGTAATGTTTGAAAGAATCATGTAAAACACTTTCACAGAAATAGTAATAAACTATTATTTGAGTGTCATCTTACAGATTACAAACTATTTTGACATATGTAATCTCATTTGAACCACCCTATGAACAGCTGCTACCACTATGTCCAAGATAAAATTGAGGAAAGTGTGCCTTATGGAGGTGAGATAATTTTTTCAATATCACCCAGAGGGTAGGTGGAAATGTCAAGATTCACAACCAGTGACTGTAAAGTCCGTGCTCATTCTGATAGCCAGCTGCTTCCTACGGTGAGTGAACATTCATATTTTTCTGACCCAGCTATCCAGATTGTTTCTGGACTTCATTGCTTGCTGTGACTTCTTTGTAATTTGCATATTTTAGCTAATCAGATTTTTAAAAGAGACTATGCAATGATGTGCACTCATGGTTTTTACCATTCTTCACTCAGCACTCCAGTCATTCTGTATCTTGTGATTGCCCTCCTTTGATCTTGTTTATTTCTAATTAGGTTGATATTAACAATTGAAGCAATTATCTTGAACACAGTGTCAACCTTTTTCTTCCCATAGCCAACAGCACTGACTGATGATACAAATGTTTTGGCATCCAAAGCTGCTATCCTCATTTGGCATTCCCACCCATTTTCAATTACACAGGTTTTGACACTACCTATTAATTTATGATAGAATAACAATGTCACGGTCATGGGTGATTTGGGCCCTATGAGATACAGAGGCATGTTGGAATGATTGTTTTTAATTCAGCGCTTTTATTCTGTTGCTTCTGAGGGGGTGTTAAGTCATCTACTTAATAAACTGTAATGCTATGTTAGTCTATTGATTTTGCTTTTTGTTTCCTTAATATCAGAGCCTTTAATATTTAGTGGCATTACACTTTAATTAAACTTACTCAGTGGGCATTAGTTTTCATGTCAAATGAGTTCATCTTGTGTTTTAACTCATTCTTTGATCTCTGATGGTCAAATGTTCTAAATACTAACAGCGTTCTACTGGCAAAGCTCTGTGTTGATGTTTAAAGGAAGTGTTCTAATTCTTGTAAACAAAATTGCAAACCCAAACATATAGACTTGACTTACTAAGTGGTTGAATGCATTTATTAATACAAATTACATTTAAATATCATTTCAATTAAAAACATGTTGAAGTTTTATTGTTTTAAAAGAATTTTTATTGATTTTTTAGAGAGAGAGGAAAGGAGAAGGAGAGACAGAGAAACATCTATGTGAGAGTGTAACATTAATAGGCTTCCTCCTACATGCCTCCTACTGGGGATTGAGCCTGAAAGTCAGGCATGTGCCCTGACAGAGTATCGAACCAGTAACCCTTTGGTGCATAGGAACAATACCCAACCAACTGAGCCATACTGGCCAGGGCTTGAAGTTCTATAAAACTTGGAATGGTTTATTACCACTCCACTTTAGATTAATGGATTATGACCTGGCCTAAATACATTTCTAAAATAATACCTCTCAGAGCAATTAGCCTACCCCAGAAGACCTATGATTTTCACATAAGAATATACCATCCAACTTTTTCACTTTGCACCTAGAAAAACTTAGTCATGGCAATCTTGGATGAGTTGGCCAAGATATCACCATTGGTTGGCGAAAAAATCAAATTTATAACCTAAATGTTCTTCCTCTCCTCACATATTTGTATGTTTGCTTTTTGCTTATTCCTTCTTTTGCCAATTAAGCACCCATATCATTTACTTCTGTTAAGGAGGTATGTATCTTCTATGTAACTATGCATCTATTTAATCTTATATCTATTTAAAGTCATTATAAAATATACAAACATGTGCATGCATATGTGTACATACAGGAGGATCTTATCATGACAGAACTGACATTCTTTTGAACATTAAGGGAAATCAAATGATTTAGATGAGACACTGATAAACTAAAGAAGAAGAACTGAACAGAAGAAAACAACCAGGAAGGTGAGGAGGATCTAACAGCCACACATTACAAGGAAAATTTAAACAAACATGACAGGTTAGCGGTAGCCTAAAGAGGGAAATATTTGAGGGTTACATGAGTCCTATTTTTAAGTATTCTCAGGAAGAGTTTCCAAAGCCAAAATGAAAGGAAACACATTATATGAAACAACACTTTAGTTTGATATAAGGAAGAACTTTTTGTCACTCAACACTGTCCCCCTAATCCCCGCCAAAGGGAGTGTCAAATACTATGTTGAATATCTATTGATTCCATACTACTGTCTGAGAGGGATGTGGTGGAAGGAATTCTACATTAGTAGACTGTCTGGGTTAGAATTCTTCCCAATCCTATGCTTCTAACCAGCAACTCAGGAAGATTAATCTGGTATTTGTATCAATAATTTGGCATGAGTTTTTTGTTTTTTTTAAGTGGAATCATGTTCCGGCCAGTCTTACCTTTTAGAACTGGTCTTTCCGATGGCAAATAACTATGATGGTCCCAGCAAGGACACAACCACAGGAAGTGAAACGAGTCTCTCCTCCCTTCACCTCTCACATGCTCTGACAGCCAGAATTGGGAAAGGTGGTGCTTTTATCATTTTTCTCCAGGAAATTCAAATTTCTTTTTTTTTTTTTTAAATGAATTCAATTTTTTTAAAAATATACTTTGTTGATTTTTTACAGAGAGGAAAGGAGAGAGGTAGAGAGTTAGAAACATCAATGAGAGAGAAACATCGATCAGCTGCCTCCTGCACACTCCCTACTGGGTATATGCCCGCAACCAAGGTACATGCCCTGACCGGAATCGAACCTGGGACCCTTCAGTCCACAAGCCGACGCTCTATCCACTGAGCCAAACCAGTCAGGGCAAATTTCTTTTTTTAAAAAATCTGCATTAATTTTTCATAATTGGTGTTGTTTCTGTGAATGATAAATCATATTTTCTTTGTTTCCCTTAAGGAGACTTGTTGCTATCTAGAAACAACAACAACACACACACACACACACACACAAAAAAAAAAAAAAAAAAAAAACAAGAAGAAAGAAAACTATCCCACATCTCCACTCAAAATGTCACAACGTATTAAATGCAATATACCACTGGGAGAAAAATGTGAAGGTGTATTTTTTTAGTACTAGGGACCTTTCATGGAGTATGACATCTTTCCTTATCTCTGTGGGGAGCATCTTCTTTGATTTCCTCAGAGAGCAGTCTGGAATGAATATGTTGATCCTCCTCAGAAGGGCAGAATTTATATAATTGCTGATAAAATAATCACCTTCCTAATGGCATCAGTTTTTTCTTTTACTTCTAAGTTATAAAGAATGTCTCCAAAGACTTTTATGAATGCCTTAAAATTCTACTTCTTGAGAAATTAGAAAGGAAAATTATACTCATTTGTCTACTTAAGAAAAACCCCCATTGTCCCTTCCTAAGAATCTCACTAACCAATTTTAGTACCAAAGTTTCCATAGGAAGAGTAACAGTTATATTGAGTTTTTAATTTAAAAGTGTTTTGAGTGAATGGCATATAGCACTTTCCTTCTGGCTTTTGGGAAATGCATATATCACCCAGAAGTGATTGTTATAAAAGAAGATTAATAATTTGATATTCACTGTCACAATCTCTCTCACCTCTGAATCTCTAATCAGAAATTGAAATATATAGCTCACTGGGATCATGATGGCAATGAGTGCTCCACGATGGCCTGGCACAAAGTAGGTACCACACACACACACACACACACACACACACACACACACACACACACACACCCCCACACACACACACACACACACACACACACACACACACACACTGAATAATAAAATTATCCATTCTATTGCCTTTTCTGTTTCTCTCTCGGTGGAGCTATCAAAGGACTCACAATCTCAGATCTCAACTGCTTCTGAAAAGCTGCCAATCACTGGACAGAGCCTACACTAAGATCCTGGCCCATTGATATGAAATCAACCACACTCTTGTATGATCCTGGTTGTGCACCTTTTTTAAATCTCAGGAGCTGCATGAATGCAAGGGCTGCTTCCTCTGGCCATGGAAAAGAGAGAAATAAATGCTTCTAGGGACGATTTGCTCCTCTACCCTGCACCCACAATTTCCCTGTTTCAGGCATTTGCTATCCCCAGTCCATGAGGCCATTTACCAGAGGCCATTTATCAGTGACACATCATATCTGCCTTTCCAACCTATCTCAGAAGTACCCCATTTATCAACTGGAACTCTGGTTCAGCCCCAGAAGGTTCTCCTAGAAATATGAAGCCATTTTCGTAGCCACATATCCTCCAGAGCCCAAGTTTTCTTTCTCCTTGCTTCTTTCTTTGAATATACTTCACAGAAGAAATGAAAGTATAACTACTATGTGCCACATAAATGCTTGGTTATAGTTTATGACTTCTACCTGCTGTCTATGGGAGATCTTGGTATCTAATAATTACTTTTGTGTATGCCATCTAATGTTATAATGTACTCAGTAAGCTTTTCCAATTTTTATCTTTCTGAAAATAATCTAATGGTGATGAAAAAACTTTCCAAATTGAAGTTTCATATTTTACAAAACAGGTTAAAAGTTCCACCAGGTTATTATATCCTTGTATTCAAACCATACACTTAATTAACTTCTTAAGTCAATAAAAGTTAACTACAAATGAGCAGAAGGTGTGATATATAGAAGATACTGAAATTATACTTAAAGTTTTGAAAAATTTAATTTGAACTAATCACACACTCAATTTTCTGAGAGGCAAATTGAGGACTAAAGAAAAATAACATATGTAGCTAGTTTGGGCTTGGTATAGAGGAGCATGCAGCACATGTGTAGTGGGTACCAATTCCCTTTTGACATATCACATTCACGGCTCTGCACATCTGCTCATAACGTACTTGAAAAGACTTCTCTTTTGCCAGCTTAAACTTCCCTGCCTGGAACAGCCTCACTCAAATATCACTCCTTTACTAGTATTCTCTCTCCTATTCCCCAGCTACTCTAGCCCCCAACCCCCCACACCCCGCTTTCCCCTTCCTCTGTACTCCCTCACTGCATTATTCATGTTGCTCTCATAGTATGAATTGTTTGTTAGTGTAATTAGAGGCATTTGTATGACATTATGACATCAGTGAGAACAGAAACAATATCTTATTAGTTTTCATGTCCCTCAGTGCCTTAGAAAGAAACCACTATTTTTTGAGTCAATGAAGGAATAAATAAACTAATTGCCCAGCAAGCTAACGAAAACATAACTTGAAATACACTGATATTTTAGAAATACCAATAAACTTTAGTTCCTATTTACTCTTATATATAGTGTATATTTTTCATCATTATAATAAGGATACAAATTTTAATTTGAAGTAAATAAAAGACTAAGATTTTTTTCTAAATAAGATTATTTACATGTGTATGCTGTGTACATGTGTGTGCATGTGTATGTGTGGGGGAAGAAAGAGGAGAAACATTTCTGTGTAATTAGATACTAAAATGACATGTCTGTGTCTCATATGGGATTGTGTCACAAGACAATAGGTGTCAACAACTCCATGTTCAAAGCAAGACTTGCTGAGTTATGTTAAAATAACTATTTTCAATTCTTGGTGAACTATCTGTCTTGAGAGCACAATAGACTTGGAATTGTAGGAAAGTGGAAGGATTCTTTGGAGAGAGTTGTCATTGTCCTAGGCACATTACATCTTCTCCTTTGGGGAAAGGGAAGGGTCCTTTCCCCCCAGCCTCAAACACAGTGGGAGAGGGAAGAGATTCAAGAAAATATGGACCACTTGGCATACAGATGTGGGGAGCACCATGTGCTTATATCTGGCATGCACCTGGATAAGAACAATGACGAAAGAGCTAAACTCTCTACCAGGTGGTTAAATAAGGTGGCTACATAGGGTCCAGTCTCCAATACCAGAGTTAGTCCAAGTGAAGGATACTTGAAAGATTTCTGTGGCCCAAATGTGAGCTATTCTGAGTGAGCATAGGGACTTCTTAAAGGGACTTGACCTAACAGAGGTTATGGATCCCACTGCTGAGAGAAACTCTGTATGGTATTTTTATTAAGAGCTCCCACACCTCTCTCTACTTGTGTAAAGTCCTTTACTTAAAGCTTCTAGATCTATTTCAAAATTTTCATTTTTTAGATTTTAGGAAGGTAAAAACACCATGCATGTTATATTTTATATGCATACTTATAATCAAATACATTATTATAAATATATATATTTATAGTGAAATATAAGTATTTCACTAATAAGCTGTAGTTCAAGACAGGTTTTGAATCAAATTGAATTTTAAAAAAACTCTTACTTTTCATAATGATTGAAATTGAAAAAATATTATGGACCTGTACATATTATACTCAGCTGAACACAGACAAAGTTAGTTCACTGGGGTTCTACCTCTCATTTGTTTTCCATTTGTGTAATCTTGAAAAATACTTGTCTTTAGGCCTTGATTACTACAATTAAAAAACAGGAGCCTTGGACTAGATCAGGAATCATAAACTCAAATGTATTCAGAGGACAGGTTATAAAAATGGGTGAAGGCACTTGGATCTGGCACTGTAGAGAGAGCTGATGAGGCTGGGGTGGATTGGGACACACTCACCCTGTCTAGAGGTGTTCATATGCCGAAGAACTTCAGACTCCTTTGAGGATTCAGTTCAGCACATCTCTGGATAGCCAGCTCCTGGCCTCTGACCTATGTTTGCCACTAATCCTAGTGCCAAGGTTCTGTAATTCTCCTACTGCCGTGATAACCTGACCAATGTAGTTCTTTGTGTTATATTCTGCAACACTGTCCTCAAACTCCACACACAATGCTTGCCCATCACATAAAGCCATCAGCCTGTGAAGCATAGTCCTCCTTCATTGTTTCCCTGTTGAAATCATTACTGTCTTTCCTTCTTCATTCATTTATTTTTCCTATCCAGGAGGATTAAATGCTTAGAGCTTCCTTTTATTACAACATAAAAATAGCCAGGAGTTTGATAAAAATATCCAAAGAATTCCAAAATGGGTCAAAGCAAATTCAAAGGAAAAAATAAATTGAATTTAGGATTATTGAATAACTTTCATCTACTGTCATGCAATGGACTTGATGGACCATAAAAAACAAGCTTTTTATAAGTAGCCCTTTATTCTAAAATATCTTAAAAAATAACAAAGCATTCCATCGCATATGCTGCAAATTCATTATTCATTTAAAGCATCCCAGTCCGCTTCTTTCTCCTTCAATATTCATCATGTTCTATTGAAGAAGAACTTACTATTTCAGAGCTCTTTGAAAGTTTGATTTCTCTTCTCTCACATTTTGACATGTTGGGAGACAAAATTTAGTTAAGATGATCTTAAAGAGCCTTGGTATTTAATGCCCCATTTTCTCCTTTTCTTATACTTTTCCTACTTCTATTTCTCTCTCTAACATACCCAGTTCTGCCTTAAATTTGCCTCATAAATGAACTGCCCAGGAAAAGGCAGTTCTGAATTAAATCATCAGGTCCCACTCCCTGCCTGAAACATTTCTGTGCAGTATGCATTTCTTCCCAGCACTGTGGTGTGACCGCTGATGTTTGGAGTTTGCTCAATCTTTTTGACCTGTTTACATGCATCTGACTATCAAGCTAAGTAGTGCAAATTCCTTCCCTTTGCAATGAATACTGAATTAATTTTTCTCTGTGGCATCTAAGAAGAAATGCAAAGCATTTCCATGGCTGAGAGGGAGAAAACAGGGCAGAGATCTGAGGATTCTGAAAGAAAAGATATAATTTGTCTAACGATATAACATTACTTTGACTCCCCTCACTTCCCTGTCCCTTATGTTTGCCTGTCAATAAAAATAAAATTTTATACAGGCATACTTTGTGTTAGTAAACTTTAGTGATCTTGTGTGTTTTACAAATTGAAGATAAGACCCTCCACCACAAAAACAATAGTTGATGATGACTATAGCCAAACCCACATACCCCAAGTCATGCTTGTACTTAACACTAATGAGTTCAAGAGTTGATTCATGTATTCACGATCTACCTTAGTGCTTGGTACTAGGAAGGATCCAATAAGAAATCTAAGGTGGAATCCCTGAATAACATCAGTAAAGTACCTAATACAGTATTTAACTCCAAATAGAAACAAAGATAAAATTAAGGGTTCTCAAAATTCTTCTCAAATTCCTAGCTGAGGGGAGGGAAGTAGGTGGCATAGCCACGCCTATGCAATCACTTCTCCCTTAATCTGTCTTTACCAAATGATCTTTGGCAAGGAGTGTTCCAAATGAGGGGAACTGAAGAGCCAGGGAAAGTGTGTGTGTGTGTGTGTGTGTGTGTGTGTGTGTGTGTGTGGTGAGGGAATGAAGAACAGTGATTTTTAAGAGAAGAGAATACTTAAAATTTGCATGAATTAAATTATGAATGCATTACATTATTTTAATAAGATTGTGACCGATGACCAAACTGAACTGATTATATCTCTAAGTAGAAACTCAATGATACATATTTTATTCTCCACACCTCATAATTTGATTTGGGGAGAAGGAAGCTAAATAATGCATTGTACCATGCAGAGATTTCAAGAGGCAATATACACATGTACTTAGGACCTTACATTTTGGAATTCAAAAAAAAAAAATAAATAAGTAAAGACCAAGATGAGTCCTGCACAGCTAGGGCTTTGGTGTCAGTAGGTACTAGCTAATGATGTCCATCTATCTGTATGTAAATACTGGTGAAAAGTGACTGGGGGCCCTGAGGTGTAAGTGCTTTATTTATGCATTCAGATTACTCTCCTGCCACCTGCCCAAGCCTGTTTGACCCACTGTTCCCTGGAATCCAGAGTCTCTTGAGGTGCCTATGGTATCTCTTGCCCAACCATCGGCTCAAGCATTCATTGTAATGCTTACAAGATTTTAAAATACCCTTCAGCACAGGATCTTAAAGGGAAAATCTTTCAGCCTTTTGGAATGAGGTCACTATTGCAGGAGCTCTCCAAGTTGTGCAGAAGGGCACGGAAGGAAATGGAAAAACTGAGAAGTCACATACGTAATCTGAGTCCTGGAAGAGTCTGTTTGGGAATGTACACCCCACATGGCCTCTGCGGCCAGGGGAGTGCCCATTTATGACTCCATATAACTGTAACCCTGAGCCAGGTGTATGTGGGATGGAAAAGCCAGCTGCCTACACAATGGAATCTCAAAGGTCTCAACAGGTTCTCCCACAGTCTGCCGTTGTGCTTGGAGTTCCACCCATAGATACCAATCATTGGAGATGAAGCATGTTTTCCTAAGAGACCTTTGCTATTAAGAAAAGGGAGTGACACATTTAGCCCTTACAGCTCGGTCTTAATTTAGGATATTATGGTTGCAGGTTACAAAAAAAATACTTCAAATTTCCATAAACTGTTTTATTTTGAAGTAATTGAAATATCCCTCCATCTAAGAAGAACATGAATAACCAGTATCGGAGAGTGAGGGGCTCTATAGAGAAAAGCTATCAGAAAAAGAAAACTCTTTTTTAAAAGTTCTCTCTCCTTTCTCTCTTGGGCTGTATGGACTCTGCTGTGTTTCTGTGAAATGCTTCCCTTTTCTCTCTAGGCAAACCAGCTGCCCACATTTCTTTATAAAGCTGGCTATCATACATCAGCCCCCATGCCTGAGTTCAAATCACCAGCTCTGTTCTACTAGTAGTTGAATTTCTCATAGGTTAAGGCTTCTTGGCTCAGCATTAGTCGGGTGTCTGTCCTTGACTAACTGGTCAGGAGTGCAAGAACAGTCTCCATATGTATGCAATAGCCAAGATTCACAAGTTTTGAAGCAGTTTTCAGAGAAATGGCATCTTTGTGAGTTGAATAAATGCTCCAAAA
Organism: Myotis myotis; assembly: GCF_014108235.1. NCBI lineage: Eukaryota > Metazoa > Chordata > Mammalia > Chiroptera > Vespertilionidae > Myotis > Myotis myotis. The sequence goes on from NW_023416379.1 coordinate 75,859,310, forward strand.
GTTATCTACAATGAGCCCATTAAAGTACAGTAAGAAGGGTGAGGCTCTGAGATAGAGAAACATGGTCTGGAGTAAAAAAGAAAAAATACTGAATCTTTTTTAAAATTGATTTTTTTAAGAGAGGAAGAGAGAGAGAGAGAGAGAGAGAGAGAGAGAGAGAGAGAGAGAGAGAGAGAGGGAGAGAGAGAGACATTGATGTGAGAGAAAAATAGTTTGGTTGCCTCCCACATGTACCCCAAAAAGTTTGCATCTTTTGAAGGAATAGGGAAGGATAGCAATGTTGGGGGACTCAGAACTGGCTAGGCCTCAAAGAGGCTTCCAGTGTCAGGGCAGCTGCATTAAGTAAGGTCGACACACACCATGGAGAAGCAGAGAACTCTGAAGATCAACACTGTATTAAGGAGACCTTTGGTCTCTAAACACACCCTCTTCAACCAAGCCAGGAAATTTCCTCTTGGGACTGTCCTCAACAATCAGCAGTTAAATTATTTCTTGCTCAGATTATCTGGTAACTTCTAAGGAACATATGGAAATGCCTGGCCAAACCAGCAGTTTGCAAGTCAGATGTAAAGAATGATCATTCCATGAAATAATAGGTCTTCTTAAGAAAAAATTATGGCCAAGGTTTTTTTGAGAATTATAAGGCTAGGAAAAGCTAACAGGAAGTCCTATTATAAAAAGACTTCTCAGAACTTTTAAGATACCTTTGTTCATGTTGTAACACACAGCATTTTTTACCAAGGCTCTGTTTTCACAGTATTTCTGGGACTGCTTTCCTACAGCTCACATTGTAAGAAATTATGAGCTAAACAAAACTGGGAATTAATCTTTTACTTATTAAAAAGCAAAGGCTGCCCAGCTGCAGCGGCTCAGTTGGTTGAGGGTCGTCCAAGGGGTTGCCCATTCATTTTCTAGCCAGAGCACATACCTGGGTTGTAGTTCAATACCTGGTCAGGGCACATGCATCCATCCACACATGCAGAGGGCAGCCAATGGATGTTTCTCTTTCACATTGATGTCTGTCTGTCTCTGTCTCTCTCTCTCTCTCTCTCTCTCTCTCTCTCTCTCTCTCTCTCTCCCTCTTCCTCCCTTCCTCTCTTATTGGGTAAAGATTTAAAAAGCAAAGTCTAATAGCATTTATTTTTATTAATTTATTTTTATTGATTTCAGAGAGGAAGGGAGAGATAGAGAGGGATTGAAGCATCAATGCTGAGAGAGAATCATAGATTGGATGCCTCCTGCACGCCCCCTATTGGGGGCTGAGCCTGCAACTGAGGCATGTGCCCTGACCAGAATTCAATCCTGACTTCCTGGTTCATGGATCAATGCTCAACCACTGAGCGACACTGGCCAGGCAGCATTTACTTATTTGAGCTTGGATGCGATATATACTGCATGGAACATACCATGCCCTCAGATAAGAAGAAAGGTTTGGTAAACAATTTCAGAAGCATTTCCAATCTCCTAAAAGAGAGGCAAAAAACTATGAGGTGATTTCTAGTCTTAGCTTGACCTTGCAGTCCATAGAATCTTTGGCACATACACTGTCTCTGGGAGCCTCAGGTCACAGGTCACTCACATTTGTAATCACTGGGTCAGCAAGAGAATTTAAAAGCACAGTATGTGAAAAACTCATGTAAATCATAAACTACTTTACTGAAGGCTTTTCCCAACTCTGACAGGAGTTCATGTGTGAAACCTACGCATGGCACTGAATAAACGCTGCTTGCTCTCCTATTGGTTCATGAATCACTGGTATCTTAATTGTCATGACAATTGGCACAAACTGTCTTCAAGTAAGATTATATTAGCTCTATATAGCTTTTCAAAACTTTTGTATAAGTTCAATATAGGACACTATAGATTATATAAAAATATAATAATAAATACTTATAATTGTATCAAACTAATTATTTTACATATGATATATTGTGAACTTGTTATATAGTTTATAAATTCCACCTAGCACTAAACCCCACATTTTTCTTAATAGTCTTCATAATAACTGGAAAATATTCTATTTTCTTGTGTCATACATGTTTAAGTCATTCCCCTATTAGTTTAACTTTTATTGATTATTGTGTGAAATCCTGAGCAAGATGCTTTTCAGTGGTTCTCAACCTTCCTAATGCCGCAATCCTTTAATACAGTTCCTCATGTTGTGGTGACCCCCAATCATAAAAATATTTTCGTTGCTACTTCATAACTGTAATTTTCCTACTGTTATGAATCTTAATATAAATATCTGATATGCGGGATGTATTTAGGCGACCTCTGTGAAAGGGTCATTCAACCCCCAAAGGGGTCGCGACCCACAGGTTGAGAACCACTGCTTTAGATACATTACCTTTAATTCTTGCAAAACCCTTATGGGATCAGTATTATTATTATTATTATTATTTAAAATATATATTTTTATTGATTTCAGAGAGGAAGGGAGAGGGAGAGAGAGATAGAAACATCAAAGATGAGAATCATTGATTGGCTGCCTCCTTCATGTTTCCCACTGAGGATTGAGCCTGCAACACAGGCATGTGCCCTTGACCAGAATCGAACCTGGGACCCCTCAGTCCACAGGCCGACGCTGTATCCACTGAGCCAAACCAGCTAGGGCGATCAGTATTATTATTATTATATCCAGCTTATGAAATACAAAATTGAGACTATCAGAAATTATATAACCTTCGTAAGATCACATAGGTATAAAGTGAAAGAGCTGCAATCCAAATTCATGTCAGTTTGGATTCAAATTGTTTCTGATTTTATTTTAAATATTTCTTTAAGAGATGACTTCATACAGTTCTTTATTTCTTTTGCTTTTAATAAATTGTTCTCTAGAATAAATTCCTGGAGATAGACTTATTGGCTCCCAAAGGTACATTATTTATGTCTTTTGCTGCAATTACTATACTGTGTTCAACTAACAATTCATTTTAATCCAGAATCTACACAACTTTTCCTCAGCCTTGATTTTACAATCTTGTTTAATTCTCCTTTCTTAGGAGGAAACAGTAGAAATAATATTAATGTTTCAACTAATAAGCTCTCTATAAATAATATTTGAATGTTACTATAAGATAAATATAATATAATCAACATTTTTGTATACCTTCTGTGTGCATGGTACCTATTTATAAAAAAATTTCTTTATCCCTTGACATTCTTCAACTTTAATGGTCTTTTTTTGTGTAACCATCTTTCAGAAATGTTCTATTTCCTGTCATTTTATATTCCTTTCTATTCTGAATAAAGATATTTGGGGGATGGAATTAGAGAGTAACAGATAGTCTTTTCTACAAAGTAATTCACATCTAATTAGAGGACTATTTCTATTAGAAAACTAGTTCCATATAAAAGCTCTATGAAGAAAGAAATCATTGTCAAAGTTTTAGAACTCTTCATAATGTATCAAAATGTACCCTCTCTTGGAGTCAGTCAGTCATTAGCATCTGAAAGCCTCCAAGAAAGCCTTTAAGAAACTGATATGCTTCACTTTATTTAATCCAGAATTTCTCAAACATGCTTGACCTTGAAACTCATTTTCAATATTACCCAATTAACATCGTCTGCCAATGAATTCTTAAAGCGGCTACAGGGATAGCCCATTAATTTTAAAAGGAAGTTCTCATTATTTATAACCCAGTTCCGTTAGGAAGCAAGAATTGCTGGGAAATCTGGGAATGTTGATTTAATTACACATGTAACCTTAATTTTTCTGGGCATTACTAGCCTGTGGGGCAAACCAGAATACACTAATGGAAATAACTCAAATTTCACTGACACATGGTTCTTTTACATGGAGCAACTCATGAGTTGCTCATAAAAACACCTGGGGGCACATGTGTGTGTATGTGCACACATATGAGATTTTTTGGCGTTAGGGAAGGGCAGTTTTTAGTAGATATTTCACACATTTTCAATAATGGGCCCACTTCCACTGAGTTCCTGCTGCTCTACTACAGAAGCTGTGGTTACTACCGCAGGCCCCAAAAGATCCGCAGTCTCAGCTGCTGCCCAGTACCACCTGCACAGGCCATTAACTCTGATGCACTGGAAGGGTCATACTGACCCTGTGATAATATCTAGGAGGCGAGATAAATTCTGCCCTGCACATTGGGAACACTCTGTTAACATACTTATTGAGCTTGAATATTTCAAGAGGTTTTAGTGAAATAGCTGTTATAGTTATCATTTTGTGACTTGAATCACTATTTCTTCTTACCACTAAAGTTTGATAGGGTCTATCTGGGATAATGGCTTCTTTTTCACTTGGAATGACTTCTTCCCCAGAAGATTTCTCAGTCTTCCAGTCTTCTGTTAGGCTAACAGTTCTCCAAGTACATTTGATTGTCTCAACTCCTACATTTGACACATTTAGTGATTTTTTTTCAGGTGTTTAAACATGTATTCGAATAGCCTTCTGTTGGAACAATTTTCTGGCCATCCATATAGCTATGGACAATCCACATAAGATTATTCACCTCCCTCCACATCAGGACTATGGTCGTAAGGACTCTCTCCTTGCCTGAGTTTATAACTGCAAAGTCCCCTTAAAACTGACTCATGCTTCCAGGCTAATCTTTCACCTCTATTTGAATCCTCTTGTATTCATCTGGGTTCAGTTCTCTCTTACCTTATATCCAAATTCTCCATCACTTCATCAGGATGGATGAAAAACACAATCGATTGTTCAGCCAAAATTTGTTTTGAATTGCTCATTCTAGCTCCACACACTGCCCTCTGGTCCAGGCTTCTCACTTATCTTACAGAAGGAAATCAGATGATCATTACTTATAAAATCAATGGCTATATTCTCAGTTGTATTCCTCCTCAACAACTCTTTCAGATTTTTATGTTGTTAATGAGCTACTTAGTCCTGAAAACTCTCTTCCTGGCAACATGACTCTGTATAATCTTATTCTATTTTAAATGATCTGACCAATTCTTTGGCTTCTCTTCCTCCATTGCTTCATTCTTGTAGCTGCTTTCATCCTTAATAATTCAGCTCTTGCTGCCAACAGAACACTTTGAGACACGCCTTCAGTTATAACTTGTGCCTTGTGTATTAGGACTTGAAAACTTACTACCCCCTGAGTATCTATAGATCAGTGAGTTTCAACTGGTGTGCCATAAGAATCTTTAAAACATGCAACACCTAACTATTTAGTCAGGGGTACTGACCTCTTTTCCCTTAGATTATTAAGTTAAAAAAATGACAACAGCCAACACAGCAATAGCTGCCCATTGTGAATGAATAAAAGTTATACCTCTTTTTATGTCAGATCAACTATATATATATATTTGGTATGCTACAGAATTTTAGTAATTAGTTTATTTGTGCAATGAGATGGGAAACATTGAAAATCACTGCTCCAGATGGATGCTTGATGCACCAAAGCAGCAGGTCAAAAAGGAGCTCTTGACCTGGCTAGTGTGGTTCAGTTGATAGAGTGTCATTCCATGCACCAAAAGGTTCCTGTTCAGGGCACATGCCCAGGTTGCAGTTTCTGTACCCTGCCATAGAGGGTATAGGAAGCAGCTAATTGATGTATCTCTCTCACATCAATGTTTCTCTCTCCCTTCCTCTCTCTCTCCCTCTCCCATCCTTGCTCTCTGAAGTCCATCTAATTAATTAATTAATTAATTAATCTCTTCTTTAAAAAAAGGAAAAAAGCAATTATTCACTATCTTTTCCAAATAGCCTCTCCTTAAGTGTTCCTGCTAACACTTCATTTCCATCTCTTGCATTCTCAGGCATCTTTGAATCCTTCCTTTTGGCTCATCCTTCACATGCTGTTAGTTTCTAAGATTCATGGATTTTGTTTTTACCTCTATGTTTTTTAATTTTTGTTACTGCTAAAGCCCTAGTTCAAAGTCTCTAGTCTTGCAAATCGAATATTCTCCTATTTGGTCACCCTGTCATCAGTCTTTCCCACATAAAATCTATCCTTTGATTATAAGGTACAAATTTGGCTTTTAATATGCTACACTATATGCCAACATACTTTTCCAAATTCATTCACCATCCAAATGACTGCTCGCTGTGCCTCATACATGGACCACGCTTTCAGGCTTGCTGGGTTTACTTATGCGGCTCCTCTGCACTGGAGTGCCCTTCTTCCTGCTAGATGTTCTCATCTTCAAAAATATTTTTCTTCTTGTTAGATTTCTTTATTATATTTATATTAAAATATTTATTATTGCAACATTTCCTTTTGTTTTCCTTCTCAAACACTCCCCTTCAGTGAAGCCTTTCACAGGGCAACTATTCAGAAATAATTACCTCAATGTAGTACTTTATGGAAACTTCCCTTTAGGTACCTAATTTTTTCTACCTTTTATTTTAAGTGTGGTTATATGTTTTTTCTTCTAGAGGTTATGATATTTGAAGAAAGAACCCATAAACCTTATTTATCTTGGTTTCCTTCACTATATTTGATGAATAATTCAAACTGTTGTATAGGTTAAATAGTAACTTTAAAAATTTTAAATAGGTTGACATGCTAAAAAAAAGTGTCATGTCTCTAGAAAACTTACTAATTACTAAGCCTAACTTGCAACTTTTTGTGATCATGAAGTTTCTGCAATGGGGATTGGATTAATGTTGCCTCTAAGGATCAAGTTTGGCTTAATCCATTCAATTATCAGAATCCGTTGGATGTGATAAAAGAATGAGTATTGGTTCCGTCAAATTGTTTTTTAAGTTGAACTACTTGCATGAAAACTAAACTATAAGATGAACGGAAGGATAGGATTTAGCAAAGAGGAAGCCAGAGTCTTCTAAATACCTATATCATAAGCAATTGAATTAAAAGATAGAATGTGAAATACTGGGATGTGCTGACACTCCTGATTAGGAGAGTGGGAGTGATAACTTCAATTATAGATGCTCAATGGTCCAGTCAGGGGAAGTGTTCAGGAAAAAGAGGATAAAAAATGTACTCTTTGCTCTTAACTAGGGATGTAATACTCCAGTCTGCAACCTCCAGAAACCAGGCGGAAAACTGATAGTATCATATAACACTGGATATATGCATAGTCTCTGACATAGTAATTCCACTCTTGGTATATATCAAGCAGAGATGCATAACTATTTATACTAAAAAGTATGTCAATAGTGTTCATATTAGCAATACTCATAATAGCTCAAAACTGTAAATACCCAAATGTCTATACATAATGATATGAATAAGTAAATTGTAGTATAATCAATAGTATACACAAAGTGAGAATAAACCTAGTGTTTCCATACATAAAAACATCTATGAATCTTTTATTTTTATTTATTTACTTATTTATTTATAATCCTCACCCAAGGGGCATGTTTATTGATTTTATAAAGAGAGGCCTCTCATATGTGACCCAACTGGGGACTGAACCCACAACCTAGGCATGTGCCTTGACCAGTAATCAAACCTGAGACCTTTCTATGTATGTGTTGATGCTCCAACCCACTGAGCAACACAGGCCAGGGCTCTATAAATCTTTTAATCATGACATTAAACAAAAGAAAATACGAATAAAATAATACAGTATGATTCCATTTATATGAAGTTCAAACCGGAGCAAACCTAAGGTTTAGCAGGAGAAAGCAGGAGGAAGGTAGTGAGCAGGAAGAGGCTACATACAGTGGGTTTGGAGTTGTAGGTCATGATCCATCCCTGATCTGGGTGATTTTTATTTATTTATTTATTGAGATACTAGAGGCCCGGTGCACGAATTCGTGCACAGGTGGGGTCCTTCTGGGTGGCCTGCAGGGATCGGGCTGAAACCTGCCGTCCAATGTTGCCTGCAGCTCCTACCTCCCACTCATGCTCATCCCGGCTCCACTGTGCCTGCCCAGGGCTTGTGCCCAATCAGTCCCAATCAGGAGAGGCTCAGGCTGCTGCAGCAGCGCTCGCCAGCCATGAGCCTGTGTCTGGTGCTCTCCCAAGGGGAGTGGCCTGTGGGTTAGGGCTGAAACTGGCTCTCTGACATCACCTGAGGGGTCCCGGAGTGAGAGAGGGCACAGGCCAGGCTGAGGGACCCCACCGGTGCATGATCGGGCCGGGGAGGAACTGCGGGAGCACGTGTCCAGCCCATCTCACTCAGTCCCAATCGGCTGGATCCCAGCAGCAAGCTAACCTACCAGTCAGAGCATCTGCTCCCAGTAGTCAGTGCACATCATAGTGATTGGTTGAGCAGCCTTAGCATATCATTACCATGTTACACTTTGATTGGTTGTTCGGTTGTTCTGCCATTTGGTCTATTTGCATATTAGCCTTTTATTATATAGGATTATTGACCTATAATATTGCCTAAATTTAAAGTATACTGGGTGATGTTTATTGGCCTTGTTCAACTAGTGTGCATAAATGATTTGTGCAGTTTTTAGTATTTGATAAATAAATTTAAAAAATCAATAAAACTTTCAGAAAAATGATGCCTGGGAGTAAGTAAAATGCCCTGTGCAAGTCAGTAAAGCAGTATGGTCCCAAAATTGTAAGACTTATTTGATTGTGATGCCAGTGCCTCACCCACGGTACTGTACACTTTTCTGTTCATACGTGTGCATTCTAACACTCACTCTAATATCAGGCTCTCTGAAATCATGCATGCTCCCACTTTCTGCTGGCACCCACTGATTGATAACATTAGCTTTTTTTCTTTTCCAATTTCTTCTCCTTTGGCATTATATTGTTTTTTCTCTTTCCTTGCAAGTCTTCCCCATTGTCTCTAAGATCTATTCTTCAGTCTTTATTCATTCCTTTTTTTCATTTTCAATATTTTATTGTATCTTCCATTCAAACTGATAGAGAAAATGTTCTTTTAACCAACAGGCCACCGAGAGGGGTAAAATAGCACCAAAAAGACCCGCTATCTTTCCTTCTCTCAGAATAAATCTTATTTTTCAAAGTAATCAATATTAGCAATGTGGTATGGAGACTTTAAAATCATTCTTTATGTTAAGATAAAAAGAATAAGACATAGAGATGCACACATATTTTTTCGTTGTCTTTCAATAATGGGAGCATAACAAGACTTGTCTCCACTGTCCCACTAATCAATACACGTGGATTTTGGTCAGTACATGTATTATCACCCTTTCTTCCCAACAAACAATCCTGCAAAAATATTCATATATATTATTGTGGAGGTTTGTTTCCAAAAGTGGGGCAGTTGGATTGAAGTATTTGTGTATCTATTTGTATTAGATATTGCCAGATAGCTTACCAAAGAGATACAGCCCATTTTCTCCTAATAGCTCCATGAGTTCCCCCTGTTTCTCACTTCTTCACCAGACCTTATAAAGCTTTTAAAACATTTTCTAATATGCTGAATTAAAAAATGCCATTTCATTGTTATACTTTTAATTTCCCCAATTACTTGTGTGGTTGAGCATTTGTGGGGGATTTGGCAATTTGGGTATTTTTTGTGAATTAGCAATACCTATTAATTATACTACCAGGTTATGTGCATTATTTTTCCTCTGAATATCCAGTAAGCATTTTTGCTAAATGTTATAGCATTGCATTAGTTTTATGTTGACTTTCAATTGTCTATTTATGTCTAATAATGATATTAAAAGTCTGCCTGGCATACTTTGCTAACTTATTTTTTTTCCTAGCTTGTTTGACTTGAAATTCCTCAATAACTTTTTTAAAAAAATATATATTTTATTGATTTTTACAGAGAGGAAGGGAGAGGGATAGAGAGTTAGAAACATCAATGGGAGAGAAACATAGATTAGCTGCCTCTTGCACACTCCCTACTGGGGATGTGCCCACAACCAAGGTACATGCCCTTGATTGGAATCGAACCTAGAACCTTGCAGTCCGCAGGCCGACGCTCTATCTACTGAGCCAAACCAGCTGTGGCAAATTCCTCAATAACTTAAAAGGAGAAAGTGCCTGATTGTAAGCCATTTAGGATATGGCATCTTCAAGTCACCCTGCAGCCTCTTTCTTATTATGCCTGTCTCCACAGGGCCAACAGTCTGCGGGGTCTCTGCTCCGTTCTCTGGAACAGGTAGGCCCCTCCCCTCAAATTCCATCAGTCACCTTCCCTCCATCTACTTTCTTTCTTTCTACAGTCTTTGTCCAAGGACTGTTTTGACATTTCTCATCTGCTGACAGTTTCCTATCCTATTGCCTTCTTCTTGTGTTTTTATAAAATTTTATTTTATTGTTTAAAGTATTACAAATAGTAGTACATATGTCTCCTTTTTTCCCCATTGATCTTCCCCCAGCCTCCCCTACTCCCCGGCACATGCCCTCATCTCCACCCCTTCCTCATCCCCAATGTCTTATGTCCATTGGTTATGCTTATATGCATGCATACAAGTCCTTCGGTTGATCTCTTGTGAGTTTTATAATCTATCTGTTTATTTACTAAATGGTAACATCTCTGGGAGACTAGAAGGTAGGTTATGTTAATATGATTATTTAATAAGATACTGGATCAGAAGCCCTGCTATTTTTTCTGGTCTCTTAAATTGAAGACTTAATTATTTCCTTCCTTTTCATAAAAGATAAAATGTTGTTCTTATTGGAACACTCACTTTCATATGAAATGTTCCCATTTTTGTCAATTTCTACATAATTTAGAATTCCTGTTTTTATTATCTTTTTGATGAAAGATTTTATTAAGTTGACGCATTTGAATTACCTTTTCTGTAGGTCAAAATGGTAAAATACCAGCAATTTCATATAATTCAACTTAGGTTGGGTAATTCTTAACCTGCTCAATTTTTTTAGTGTTTTTGTTTGTTAATTTCAATTTTTTAGATTTGGTTAGAGAATATAGCTTACAAATGTATGTTTTTAGTTATATAACAAGGTTTTAATCATGGGTAAATTTATAAATTATGAACGAGTGTGTATTATTTCTATAGAGGAAATACAGTAGTGTGTGTGTGAGTATATATGTGTGTATTTTAGTTAACCAAAGTATTTATATCATCTGTCTTCAATGTGTGATATACTCTACAGATTGCTATTAGTAGACAACTTTATTTTTTGGCTTGTTAAGTATTCAAAGACTAAAATTTGAATATCGCTAAAACAGGATGTGGACTCTCCATTTAAGCCATACTTTATACCATTCCGTATTGTTTTATCATTAACCTAATCACACAATTATGTTATCTGCCAAGATTCTATTGGAATTTGAGTTTTCTTCCTTACTCTATAAATTTTCTCTTGTGATTTCCACTTTTTTTTGTATTTTTGTTGTCTTGACCTTCAATTATTCTCTCTGACCGCTGAAGCAACCAGCCTCCTTTTCTATCCCTGTACTAAATTTTGGAATTCAAACACCCTGCGTCTTTGCCTTCAGAAAGCCCTTTTTATACTCTGAGTACATCTTCTTGAGAAGCTACGTTTCAATTTTGTTTAAGCTTTTTTTCTGTCTTTCTCATTTATTTTGCCTTAATATGAACAACCTGTTCTTATTATTCACCTTAGTCTTTTTTCTATTTTTGCTGTGTTTTTTTAAAAGGATCCTCTATGCCTTCTCATGAGTGTAGGTTCCCTCCAAATCTTCTCTGTTAAGGTCTAGGGATTTCCTAGGCACTGGCAAACTGCAGTAACTGTCAGATACCACAGTCCTTTCCCCATGAGGCAGTGGACAAAGTCAGTTGACAGTACTGAAGCCTGTGATGAAGACTGCCTAGATTTCATCTTTTACCATGGTTTTAACCTTTTTCAAATATCCTTGGGAAGCAGTTTCTTCTATCAACCACATGGAGTACTTGCGCAGTCCACTAGGGGAGACCTTTTCCTGGGCCATTAGTACCAAGGGGACTGGGCAGCCTCGTCCAGGACTTGATTTTCCAGGTGAGAAGGTGCAGCCCCCACCTCACCCAGCAGATGTCAGGCGGGCAGTATAGATTCTTGGTCTTCACCCCGGGCTCTGCTTTCTACAAATAATAAAAGCCTTTTTCTTTTTACTTCTGACGAGCTCAAGTTTTGATAGCAAAGTGACTTCCTCCAGACTCATTTAGTAGGGTTATTTTATCTGTGGAGATGCCCAGCAAAGAGCTGGCAAAGCAAAGGCATCAGATATGTGAATTCAAATCACCACCCTTCTTGGAAAGCCAGCCATTCTTTTTGAATCCTTTTCACTGATTTTTTTTTTTTTTGGTCCCTTATAGTTTACCATATACTAGAGCCCTTCAGTCTTCTCATCTTATACATCATTACTGGACAACCACAGTACTCCATTCCATAATCACTTGTACATCAATAAATTCCCAGTCTATTATCTCTAGCTCCAATCTCCCTTCTAAACTCTAGTCCCCTATTTCCAATTGCCAGTTGGGTATCTTCTCCCGGAGGTTCCATTAAGGCAGCAAGTCACTGTAAGTATTGAATTCATCATCCTTTTCCCTGTACTTGCTCTTTGTTCCATATTCCATAAGGAGTTAATCAGATCACATCATATAAATATTTTACTAGCTTTTGACCAAGCGAGAAGTAAAAATGATTCTAGGCTCCTCTCTTTCTAACTCCAACAGTAAGTGAATACTCCAGTGTTGATTTTATATTTAGAACATACTAAATAAATCAATATTCACATTTCTATGACTACCATCCATTACGGACTCCCTTCATCTTAACAGGCACTATTGTAAGCTATTCCTAATAGAAATCTTTCTCTCCAACTTCTCTATTTTATAATCCACTCATAAATCTGATAATTTTTTTTCAAATTATCATGTTACCAAATTTTTCCTTCAAAAATAGAAGGGCATTCCCATTGTTAAACCTTTCAATGGCTGCATTTCCATAGTGCAGAGAATCCGGTCCTGGTAACCCATCCCTAATCTACATGTAAAGCTTTATTTCCAGTCACTCTTCAAGCAGAGACTCCTCATGCTCCAACTCTGTCATGATAGTCACCCTTCTCCCAAACTGCAAGGTGCATTTATACCCCGTGCCTGTGCTCAAGTGTCTGCATTTACTTGCCCATGATGCTCTCCTGCCCTTTTCTACTCATCCTCCAGATTCTTTAAGTCTGAGTTCCAATATCCAAGCTACTTTGAAATCTCAGATTTTGCTAAAAATTACCCCTTCTTCTTGCATCTCAAAGCACTTTGAGATGGCATACAAGAGTTATTTTAATGTGTCATTCTCTTTGAATAACGCTTGTCTAGAAAAGCTAGATTCCATCTTTTATCACTAATATAATATATATTAAATATAAATGTTTTGTTAAATTAATTATGAACCACACTACTCTGCTTATTAGGACTTTATTACAATAACAGAGAAAAAAACATATTAATTTAATCAAACATTTTAAGAAAATATTCACTAGTATAACCAAATCATGAAAAGAGAAGGGTCTTATTTCTTCTTTCCAATGTGCTTTTCTCTGTGGTAATTTTTTTCAAGTTGGCTATTCCTATGGGTTTGGAATTTTACCATAAGTATCAATACAGTCACAACCTCAAGTCAGAGAGAAAATAGGGCTGTTTTCCTTGAGCTCTAGGTAGAAAATACAAAGGAAAAACTCCAAGTGACTGTTTCAATATGTATACAAGCCAGAGACCAGAGGGCAAGGGCCCGTAATTGGCCTCTCCCAACAAAGCTGTCTCAATAGAATGTGAAGGAACAGTTCCTCCAAATAGATGGCACTTCTAGTAGGAGCAGAGAATAGAAGCCCTTCATTCATTACATTCCATTCTATGTAAATGCCAAAGAGCCAGTAATTGGTTCAAACATGAACATTAGCCCTTTCCACCAACATTAGCTTTATGTGTGCTTGAGACTTCTGTAGCCTAAGAAGTTTCCTCTTTTTAAATAGCAAAACAATTTTATTTATACTTTTTGCCCCCTGAATAGCATGGCTAACTCTAGAGGCAGAGAACAAATAGAACTTTTCAGTTTTGCTATTACTCCATTGCTATAGTACAGAGATGGATTATTTCATAAGCATAATCTTCTTAAAAGAACATTGCTATGGACATTAAAAATAAGCCTATATGGAGAAGTAACTAGTTCCTTAGTGTAACAGAATTTTAAAAGTATGTTAATGTCTGAGAGCTCAATTAAATAAATGAGCAAAAATAAAAAAATTCCCCATTGAATATGCATGCATTATTGATTATACCTGCATCTGTTTTTTTAATCAAATATTCTAAGAGAATCACACAGCACTTCAAATCCTGATTGGCCCATAATTTAATGCCTCCTCACGTAGCATCAAATGTAACCTCAATTTTAAAATGTTGTACAAATTATATATTGGAAATTTCAAAGTGCTCATAGCTAAGTGATATCTTTTCTACTGAATAAGATTAAAACAGAAATCTTAAAAGTTAACTTTTGTTGTACTATGGAATACATGTGTTTATTTTGGCAAGAGAGTTGCTTAAATTTTCTTGATTAAGCAAATATTACATTTTACCATGTACTGCCTGAATGTGTAGTCTGGAAATCACGTATCTCATTTGCATTGACTGAATGTCTACTTATATAACAGAATTATATTTTGTTTCATGAAGCAGAAAAACAACTCTAAAGATTTAAGCAAGCATGTGTGTACATGTGCACCTGGTCACATGCGCATGTGTGTGTGTGTGTTTCAAGCAAAAACAATTCTGGCTTCCTCTGAGGTATTATCAGAGACTCAGGCTCCCACCCCTACCCTTAGCATGCAGCTCTCAAGTTTATGCTTCCAAAATGAGTACTCAATCTTCAGGAGGGAGAAGGCAATGGTAAAGATTGAAAGATGATGCCTATCATAAGAAAGTAGAACTTCTCAGCAATGTACAATAGATGTCTTCTTACATCTCCCTGACCAGAGTTATATAATACACCCACGATTAACTGCAAGAATGGCTTAGAAATATCATTTTTAGGCTAGGTCTGTATCATCAGAGTTCTCTTAATTTAACAAAAGGAGGGACAGACAGAGTGGCTAATGACAGAAAGCTCTCAGTGTTCAACATCTACAACATATCAGTGATTGTGTTAATCACCAGATAAAGGAAACCGAGGAAATCATTAAAACTTCTTAAAGCTTTGTGGTTATAATCAAATACAACTCAGTCAAAAAACATTTTTTTTGGTCAGAAGTAGCCAGGCACACATGTATCTTCAAGAAGCCTCAGGGGAAGGAGTGGTTTCTATATGATATGAAATAATGGTCTGACTCTATCTCTTTCTAGAACCATGGTGAGCCATGGAAAAGACCTCACTTCCTGCTTGGATGAAAAGCCTCTTCTTTTGAGTCTGTCATTTAATTTGTCAAAATAACATTTTCTTTGGAAAACCATGAAAACCTACCTTGGAAATAAGTGACAGAGTCTAAAACTTTTCACTCAGCACACTACCATGAACTTTATTCACATAACCACACATCCCTTGAGTGATGGAGAAGGCCTAGACCTCTGAAGCGAGGGCGAAAGGGCTCAAATCATTGTACTGAGTGAATGGCAAGAGGCCCTGGAAAAGAACCAGAGTGTCGAAGACCAGAACTTTGCCTTTCTAACATTTTGCCTGGACTTCTTTGAAAGCAAACTTATTTCATTACAGACAAGATGGGAATGGAAGGAGGATCCAATGTCACGTTGCTGAGAAGCTTCTTATAAACTGGTCAATAAATCTTAAGCATAATTTTCCTCTTGCATTAAATATTAATTTGATCTCACAAATATATCCACAGGAAGAACAGTTTAATTAATCTATTTCAACTGGGAATACTCAATTTTAAATGATAAAGGGGAAATTTAAAAAACCCTCTAAGCTTAGAAGTTAATTGCACGATAAGTAGACAAGCTTGATTTATACAGTGAGAATGGAAGAGCTTCCACATCTCTCTTTTGGAACAATAGGCCCACTGTTTAAATAAAAGCAAACGAAAGACCTCTTTTCAACAAGGACTGCTGATGAAGACAGAGAGGTAGAGAAAATTTTTTGCAGTAACTCTCCACATCCCCACTTTGGAATTCTTCAGTCATAGGTCTGCTCTAACTTGCAAGAATCCATAAGTACCAATGGCTTATAATTCTTTCTAGAACCCATCATAATATATTATTCATTCTACCATATTAGTTCATAGGGCTACCATTAAAATGTACTACAAAGTGGATGGCTTAAAACACCAGACATGCATTCTCTCACAGTTCTGGGAGCTAGAAGTTCAAAACTGAGGTGTTGGCAAGGCCATGCCCCCTGTGAAGATGTTAGGGGAGAATCCTACCTTGCCTCTTCTAGCTTCTGGTAGCCCCAGGTGTCCCTTGGTATGTAGCAATTTAACTCCAATATCTGCTTTCTGGCTTCTATGTCACCATCTCTGTGTCTCTCCTCCTTTTAATAAAAGGAAGCTAGTTACATTGGATTACAGGCCACCCTATTAACTTAATTTTAACTTGATTACATGTGCAAAGACTCTGTTTTCAAATCAGGTCATATTCACAGGTATTTTGGGTTAAGACTTTAATATATCTTATTGGGGAACACAATTTAACCCATGATACCCACATCCCGTTCTTTCAGAGGGGATGGGATGAGGACTTCAAAGTATTTTATTGGAGGACACAATTTAACCCAAAACACCTACCTCCCTTCCCATGTTTATTCAGAGATGATGAGTGGCAACATAAAGAGAAAACTCATCTGCGCCACCGTATTAGCAAACATGGACTGTGATACCTACACCGTTACACGCACGGGACTTAGGAGAAACCTTCAAATGGTAATCCTCAGACTTTCCCCAGAAGACACCCAAGGGCAAAGGAGAAGAAATGGAACCCCCAGATGCCTAGGGACATGATAAATAGCAGCCCTCTGAAAATCCAACATTTCTTAGAAGCCTCATGAATTACTTTTATATAGTTGCATACTTGTATTCAATTTCATGCCATATATATGCCATTTCAATAGAAAAAAAAAATTTCTACTTTCAGCTAGAAAAAATCAAAACAGAAGTCTTTAAATGTTTTATCAGACAATGGAAACAATTTTATTGAAATAAAGTACTATGGGCCAATGTACTTTATGGGGGTGCAGGGCATGAGACTCAAAGATTAGAATTTGGCTCCATCTATTTCCACTTCTCTGGGAAGTTACTTAGCTTCTCATTCTCTGTTTCCTTATCTGTAAAATGAAAATGATACCTGCCCATTACATTGTAGCAGAATTAGATGAAGTGATGCATGCAAAGTATCTATCTCATTTCCTAATAGTTAAATCATACTCCAATAGGTAGAAATAATTACCAGTTTAGAGAAGTATAATGAGTTTAAAGAAGCTGACATTGCATATGAAAGTTAGCATTCTGAAGATCTGAATTGCTGTCACAGTATTACAAGAACCTAGACTCCTACCAATATGTGCATAACAATGGTAGCTCATTACTTCATCATACATGACCCAATGAAGAAGGATACACTTACCAAGACCCCCAAAGAGGCAATATCATATGATTTTTAAAGCTAATATTGGTGGAAATGTTAGTAAATGCATTCCTTGCTGAGGGGTGTGATCATTTGATTCCTTTAGCAGCCTGAATGATTCTATGAATTTCATTTAACATTTTAGCAAAATTCTGCCTAGGAACTTTATAGTGAAGAAAGTCAACTTATTATGTAACTACTTACTTTCCTACCAGCATTTTTATTTTCTTAACACATCCCAACCAACTCTTCATGACCAACTTGTGTCGATACAACTCTCATAAAATCTGACTTCTTTTCTCATAGTATTATCTTACTTTTTACTTTTTTCTCCTTTTAATTCTCTGAGTATTTTAAATATTCATTGAAGTTATAAATATTCCTTATTTATCATGTTGTTTGAATTCTCCTGTTTGTTACATTTTAGAGCCCCCCTTTATAAATCTTCATGCGCTTGAACCTTGTGTGATCTTTACGAGTTCATCTTGTTTTCCATGGGAACCTCACATGCTCTGCGCTGTGGAGACACTGACTCCTTTAGGCTAAGGTCCCTTTGGATTCATTGATTCTAGACATTTTCATGCTAATCTCTTGGCCTGGGGATGCCCACTTCACACCAGCGGTAGGAAACTGGACCTTCACATACAGTACAGGACTGAGAGTCCAACTGCTTGTGAGCTGTAGTTTTTCCAGTGAGAATTCCAGGTGTCTGCAATTTCCTTGTAGCTTCTTTGGCTTCTCATCTGCAGGCTACACAGTAATTCCTATGCAGATTTCGAGGACTTTAAGAATAGAACCCCTTCATAATCTGCTGTGTCCACTGTGCAGATAAGAGATTTCTCCTATATAGTATTTCTTGGTTTATTCTTTCTCCCTCCTGTGTAATATGAGCTCTCTTGAGGCTAATGTTGGAGTCTTGCTCACCTCTTCTGGCCTACCTAGTCATAAGCCTATGAAGACTATTATAAAATTAAGGAATAAATAAATAAATGTTAATCTTGTGGACTTGACTGCTCTGTGACCTACTGCTTTTATATCTAGGGGGTACATTTACCCCAGTGTGGCAATCCCAGCTTTAATAAGCAATGTCAAAGTAGACATTCCAGGCATTATGATACACTGGTAAGGAAGTTACGGTTATACAAAAAAAGAAAATTGCTGTTTCCTTGTAAGAGATGGAGATATTAACTTATTGAGAATAGCAGGACAACATTTCATACTTACAGAGACTAATTATTCAGTTTTCAGCAGGAAGAACCTATTATTCCCTATATTCAGGTGAGTACAAGAGAAGACAAAGTAAGGCTCTGGCGGACCGATATTGACAACCTGCACTCATTTATGCTATTTCATTGAGGTTCATTCAACTTTAAGAATATTATGTTCTAGAACTCCTTTCTGGATTTACAAACAATATCTTAATTGCTAATTTTTCCAAGATGTTTCTTTCCTGTTCCAGGTCACTCTGTCAGTCCTGTACCGTACTTAGGTATAATCTCATGTTGCCTACTCAAGTACATACAGGTATTTTCTTAAGGGCATTTCAGGATTTATTTTTTAAGACTTTAAGTATAATGAATGGATTTACTTGTATAACTGCTCTTGCTTTGGGTTGTTTTCCTGAGCCGGATGCAAGGGTGATTTCTTTCCCAGGTCCTTGCCCAGATGGATTTGAAGAATGAAGCCACGGACAAAAGGTGGTAGATGAAAAGGGTGGAAAATTATTGGAAGCAAATACAGACTCCCATGTAGGGAGGAGGTCCCAAGGGGGTCACCCACTAAGTTCTTTTTGCTAAGGTTTATAAAGGCTGCAGTTCTTTGTTTCTTCATACTGCCTTCCAATTGCTCACTCTTTTTGCAGAATATCAGTTTCAAAGCCCAAACCCCACAAGGTGACCCCTCTTTTCCTCTCCCCCTTCTCTTGTAACATTTCTCTATCTCCTGTGAAAACCTGTTTTCCTCTTTCTCCCATTTGTCAGCATTTCTCTATCCTCTGTGAAAGTTTATTTCCTTTTTCTCCCCATACCCTGTGGCATTTCCTTCTTTTCTGTGAATGGATGTGTTCCTCTCCCCTTATCCTGTGGCACCTCTTTCTTTTTTTCTGTGAATGTATGCCTTCTGGCAGCTCCTACCCCTAACCTATGCCTTCCTCCCCCATGGGCCCTCTTTATTCCTAAATCTCCCTACACCTGCCTCTTTTATCCCTAAAACTCCTTTCACTTTCACACTGAGTACCTGTTTGATTTAACAATCAAGATATATGTCATCTTCATTTTGTGTTTATAGAAACCTGAATAAGTTAATAGTAATACAAAATATATGAAGATATAAAGAATAATGCTATAACGATGACTTAGATATCTACCACCTATTTTAAGAAAACAAAATAAAATCATCACTGGTTTTCTTTGTACCACTTCCTGATTCCATCCCTTTCCATTCTCTCTCAGAAGGAATAACATTATAAAATGTGCTATTATTTTCTTCTATTTCTTATGCTTTAGTTACATTTACCTATACTTATTCCTGGTTATTATTTGTATTGGATAAAATGCAATATGGGTATTGTATTATAAAAGTACAAATAAATATCTATATTGTTTGCAACTTGCTTCCTTGCTCTGCGTTATGCTCGTCATCTATCTGTTGCCTGTGGTTATAATTTACATTTTCCAATAGGGTAGCCTATTCCATTATCTGCGTTTTCTTAAACTATGCTGAACATTTTGTTTGTTTCCTGTATCTTTTGCTTTTACAAATAATGTTTCAACGAGGAAAAATTATTTGTTTTTTTGGTACCTATGCCTGGAGCACAAGTGAGTTCTCTATGGTAGAGCTTTTCAAGAAACATTATCACCCTAAATTATAGATTAAGCTATAAAATGTTGCTCTCCTCCATCCTGAGGTTACCCAGGGCGACCTGGGCTGGATGGTACCCCTGGGCAGGGTTACCTGAAACACTAACTGCCTCATCACATTCTTCTTAGAGCACGGCCGGGGCAAAATGGGGTCTGATAGGGCATTCCAAGTTCTCCTCCTGTTGTGAGCACACTGTGTGTCCTCAGATGCCCTGTGCCTCATCACAAACGGCTCAGTCACCTGGACATCTACTCTAAAATCTGACTACAAAGTGTTCAGTTGTTCATCATTGATACGGGTCCCTCTACCACTTCCTTGAGATTGGTTAAGAGTGGGGGGTTGTTGAGACTCTAAATGGTGTCCTTGAATCCCTGTTTTCAAATATATCAGGTAGATCTGTTTATTTATATCTGACGTGACTTTGTTTGTTAATACTCACCCAAAGATGTTTTTCCATTGGTTTTTAGAGAGGGTAGAAGACAGAGGGAAAGACAGAGAGAAACATCGATGTGAGAGAAACACATTGACTGGTTGCCTTCTGCACAAGCCCTAACCAGGGCCTGGGCCAGAGAGGAGCCTGCAATCAAGGTAAGTGACCTTGACCCGAATCGAACCTGGGACCCTCTTACTTGGGAAGGGTCAGCCGTTTTGTTCTTCAGGTTTTCAACTAATTGGATGGGGTCCACCCACATTAGGGAGGACAATCTGCTTTACTCAGTCTACCAATCTCATTCAAAAACATCTCCACAAACATACCCAAATAACGTTTGACCAAATAGTTAGGCATCTTACTCCCAGTCAAGTGAGTACATATCATTAACATACTAGTAGCTCTGCGCATGAGTGCAAGTGCCAGTAGGTGGCTGCTGCCCTCCTGTAGCTCTCTACCCGCTGCCCCGCCCTCCTGTAGCTCCCCCCCCCCCCTCGCTTAGCTTGTTGTCCTGCCCCCTCCTGTAGCTCTCCACAGCCCACTTGTACCTCACTGGCCCACCCTCCTGCTGATCTGTGACCTGGTTGCAATGCGCTTTGTCATTACACCTCAGAGCTTAACGGCTAATTAGCATATTCCTCTCTTATTATGTAGGATTTGAGTGAAAATATTTGTTGTTGATGCTAATTTTTGAGAAAGGAATTCATTATGCAAGTGCTTTGATCAAGAACTACATATAACGCCGAAACCGGTTTGGCTCAGTGGATAGAGCGTCGGCCTGTGGACTGAAAGGTCCCAGGTTCGATTCTGGTCAAGGGCATGTACCTGGGTTGCGGGCACATCCCCAGTAGGAGATGTGCAGGAGGTGGCTGATCGATGTTTCTCTCTCATCGATGTTTCTAACTCTCTATCTCTCTCCCTTCCTCTCTGTAAAAAATCAATAAAATATATTTAAAAAAAAAAAAAAAGAACTACATATAACAACTGCAATATAAGGCAAAGTTCTTTGTATAGAAGCAAATTTAACATTTCCATAAATATTTTAAAAACATATTATTTGGAAGTTGTAGATAAATTTAATATCAAATTTATTCCTAAACACTTTTTATTTTACTTTTTAAACACCAATTATATAATACAGAGAATCTAATGAAGTTTAAACATCTAAGCCTTATTATGTATGCTCTCTCACAATCCTTAAAATTTACATTAGTTTATACCACATATATTTTTCATTATTTATGTCTCATAATTTGAAAAATGTTGGGAAGTACTGCTCTGAGTGTGTATCTAGGAATATAAGTTCTATGTTATATGGCATGAGCAAAATTTTTATAAGATAATTTTTGTTTTCTAATTACACTCCAAGGAGCAAAGTACAAGTGTTCTTGTCCCTAATCCTGTTAACACATGATGTTGCCATGGTTTTTAATTTCAGCAATCTTGGAGGTGGGCTTTTTAATTTGTAGTTTCCTAGTTTACCAATGAGTTTAATGATCTTATATATTTGTCAACCACAGTTGATTCTTCTGTTAAGTATACATCTATATATTTTGCTCACTTTTATTGCATGTATTTTTAAAACTAACGTATAATTCTTTTTTTACTCTGAATACTAATCATCTGTATCTGCATTGTAACCATCTCCCCTCACTATATTGGATGAATTATTCTATTTCTGGTGTCTTAATGAGCAAAATTTTAATTATTTTAATGTATTAATAATTTCCCTTATGGTTTATATCATTATATATTACATAAGATATTTTTCCTGTCCTGAGATTATTATTTTCCTGTATGCGTCCTAAAAGTCTTATGGTTTTGCCTTTCACATTGAGGTTTTAATCCATCAGGAATTCATTATTGACAAGTAGATGGAGATTAATTTATTTTCATAGCTGATATAAATATTTGCATCACAAATCTACAGTATAGTTTTCTGTATGTGATGATTCTATACACTCAGGGGAGTGTTTTCAGACTCTCCTGTCTATTTAATTTATAATTTTGGTATATCTGCACACATTCTCTACAGCCTTAATTACTGTAGTACTAAGTGAATTCTAAGACTTAGGATTTTGATTGCAATTGCATTGAATCTGCAGGGAGAACTGAGATATTTCAGCATCAATTTGAATGTATGAACTTATTATTTCTATCATTTAGGCCTTCCTGAACGTCTCTTGTAATGTTTTTCTTTAATGAAGTTTTAAAAAATATTTTTAGATTCATTCCTATTTTATATTTCTGTGGTAATGTAAATAATATATTTTATGATATTTTTATCTGTTTGTTGTAGAGAAATTCGGTTGACTTTTATAAAATGACTAGTGGTCTGGTGCACAGATTCGTGCGCATTGAAAGGAAATTAATTAGAAGATGGTGGATGGGGCAGGACTGGGTGAGATGGGCTGGATACGCCCTGGAGACAACCTCCAATGGTGCCTCCACGGCTGGCCGCACCTGGGGCACACCAAGGCTCAAAGTGCGTCTGCTGAATGAGTGGGGTCCCACCCGCAGGTGGGGTCCCTCGGCCTGGCCTGTGGGGATCAGGCCAAAACGGGCTCTCCAATATCCCCCAAGGGATCCCGGAGTGCAAGAGGGCACTCTGCAAAGTTGCTGTTGCTCAGCAGCTCCTGCATTGAGCATCTGCCCCATGGTGGTCAGTGCGCATCATACCTATCGGCCAATGGGACGGTCAGTAGGTCGCTTAACCTTTTATGTATATAGATAGTCTTTAGCAGAATTTATATATCCTCCCATAAGTGCTTAAAGTTATGTGTAGATTCCTTAGGGCCGTGGTCAGCAAACTGCGGCTCACGAGCCACATGCGGCTCTTTGGCCCCTTGAGTGTGGCTCTTCCTAAGCCTTAGGAGTACCCTAATTAAGTTAATAACAATGTACCTACCTATATAGTTTAACTTTAAAAAATTTGGCTCTCAAAAGAAATTTCAATTGTTGTACTGTTGGTATTTGGCTCTGTTGACTAATGAGTTTGCTGACCACTGCCTTAGGGTACTTTATACAGAAAACTCATACCATCCAAAATACTGAAAATTGTTTCTTCAATTACACTTTTACAGTGATGATCAGAACCTCCAATTTTATTTTGTATTTTTTCTGCTTATTCTTCAAGATACCTTATTTCCTGGTGAAGGTGTGTGTGTGTGTGTGTGTGTGTGTGTGTGTGTTATTTGTTATGATGAACTCTTACTTTTATGAACCTCATTACGTAAAACGCTTTGAGGTCTATGTGAAGGTGAGTTACTTTGGAGAGAAGATGGTGTGTACTTGTTTTTATCAGGTACCTAGAGTTATTTTAAATTTTTACTTCGAGATATTTTCAATAAACCAAGCTAAGGAGAATGTGAACTACAAACGTGCCTGAGCACCTTCTAATAAATATTCTAATTTTTTGTGCCCCTTCCACTCAGTGATAGAGTGTGAAACAATTTGTCTTATAGTCTCACAGAATTGGCCATTTAATTTAGTTCCCTCTCACCAGGAGGGAATAGCTCTGGTACAGGGAGATCCCAGATTTCTGTGAAGAGCTCTTATTAGACCTTCCATGGTAGGGGCCTTGGGCATTGTCTCCTCTCCCATACCCCTGGTTTCAAATTAGTATTCAAACAAACACCCCTATCAGTGCTCAACTTTCCATCTGGGTGTCTGTTTTCATTTAGATTTAGGCCTTCGAGTATTTCTTACTAAGCTTTCACTTCATTGATGGGTTAGAGATATTTTTAAATATTGCATCCAGCATTTTTAAGTGTCTTTTTTTTTTAAGGTTAGAAGCTGTCCAAGGAGGTGGGAAGGGGTTAGTTAGGGTAGCCAGCCATACAACCAGAAGCAGAATGATCAATATTTTTTCTCTTTTGTCTTTTATCTCACACTTTACTTCAGCTTTAAAATAGCAGTCCTGATCTCTAGGAGAAATTTTTATGTACTTCAAGAATGTCAATTAGTAGAATTTGCTGAGTCAAGAGTTACAAAAGAAGGTGTGGCGGGCAGAATTCTGAGATGGTCCCCATGATTCTTGCCCCTTTAAGGTTCATGCTGTGTATTATCTCCTTTCTTTAAGTGAAGATATGACTATAAATATGATGACTCCCATGACTCAGTCACACTATATGTCAAAGGTGAAGAGATGTTGTGTTGGTAATTAAGGCCCCAAAGCAGTTGACTTTAAGTTAATAAAAGTAAGATTATCCTGGCTAGACTTGACCTAATCTGGTGAACCCTTGACAGGGAGTGAGCTCTTCCAGAAAGAAGCCATTCAAACCATGAGAGATGCTGCCCTGTTTGTATTGAAGAAGGAAACTTCCATGGCGTGGAGGGAGCCACATGGCAGGGGTCTGAGGGAGGCCTGTGGGTGCTGAGGGGAACTGCTGACAACCAGCAAGCAAGACAACAGGACCTCAGTTATACAGTCCCTGGAAATGAATTCTGCCACAATCTGAGGAAATTTGGGAGGACATTATTCCCTAGCCAAGCCTCCAAAATAAGATAAAACCAGCGACACCTTTAGTTTGTCTTGGGAGACACTGAGCAGAGGACCGGATAAAATGGTTGATTGTAACTCATGAAAATGGTGAAATGATACATCGGTATTGTTATATGCTGCTAAGCGTGTGGAGATTTTTCAGGCAGCTATAGAGACCTAATACAGAAGTAATCACAGATAAACCATGTCAGCACCCACCGCTTTTTTCTTTGTCTCCCATTTTCTACTTCCTGGAAAGAAAGGTTCTGTAACTATTCCTTGGTATGAAAAACAAAATTGTACGGCAAAATCTTACAGGTTCTCTTTTTAAAGAGAAGAACAGGGGTTGACTTTTGGGGAAAATAGTGTTCCCCTTTATAAATGTATTTACTTATTTTTATTTTTTAACTTTATTCTTATTGTTGACACTACTATAGATGTCCCCATTCCTCACTTTGCCCACCTGCACCCAGCTCCCCACTTCCCACTGGCCATCACTTTACTGTTGTCTGTGTTTATGGGTTATGCATATGTGTTTTTTGGCTAAGCCAGTTAGAGAAAGACAAATATCATATACTCTCACTAATAAAAAATAAACTGACAAAATAGAAACAAAGGCATGAATATATAGAACAGACTGACAGCTGTCAGGGGGAGGATGGTAGGAGGGACTGAATAAAAAGAAAGTAAAGAGATTAGCCTTTGTAAATTTAGACAAAGTCTTCTAATAACACAATAGTTAGAGAACGATTATCTTACTTTATTTACAGGAAATTCTTAGTATTTTACAATATAGATCAGATAGTATACAGAAAACAGTAATTATATTTTTAGAAAACTATTTTTTAAATTAAGATAAGATCAATTTTAGAGCCTGTAAAAACTAATTAAGATAAAATAATGGTGCTCATTTATATCATCACTGCATTTAGGGACTATAATGGGTGTCAAGGGAACACCCTGGTGACTCATTTAGTATAATAAGAAGCACCTCGCTTCTTCCTTATAAAATATCATTACATAAAATGCAATGTTGAGTGCCTCAAGATTTGAAAAATTGTGTAATTTTGTTTTCAAAGTCATATTTGACAAGAACGTGTGCATGTAAATTACAACACTTAACATAGAGAATTGTTTTTGACCATTATGGACTATTGAATTGTGCTACCAAAAACAAGGTTATGCCTTGAACATCTTGCAAAAGTGTACTGCCACAAGACATATTCCTTACCCATTCGGCTTTATTGGAAGGATGTGAGAAATTCATTTATGGTAAAGAGTTGTTTGATTCTGAGCAGAAGCCAAATTCCAGCCAGCCAGGCAAAATTTGACCAAATGAAACAAGAGAAACATGCCTTAGGCCACTTGATCACTTGTTAGCTCTCATAAGTTTTTTTTTTTTTTTAATAATCCCAAATCTCAGTCAATAACTTCAGAAAAAAAGTAGGGTAGTAGAACCGTAACAGAATGACTTCCCCCATGTGGAAGCATTTCTTTCTTATTCCCCCTGAGACTTACATATGTCATCAAAGGCCTGTGGGTCCAGGATGAAGCTGAGAAAAATGACTGTGACAGTCTTAGCGGAAATAAAAATCATAGCCTGGAGCACCAACACTGATGTGAGGAAAAACCCAACTACTGGTTCTTTCCACTGTAACCACAGGCAAGGTTTTGCAATGCAATGCCTCTCCTCATCAAATGCTATCTTTCCCATTAAGAATAAATAAAACAAAACAAAAACGAAAATATCTATACTACTCTAGAAACCAGCTATGATAGAATGAGGAAGATTTTAAATGTCTTATCAATGCTATCAAGAGTTGGTATGACAAGTTAATGTCAGTGTCACTCTGATCAGAGCCTTTGCCCCTCTGAACAATACAGAATACAAATAAAATGCCTTAGCCTCATGTTGTTACCCCACTGCACGCCTGCTCAGCAATCTGGTTCTTATCCAGGCACTGGCTATTTCATCTACTCTGTCCCTGATGCTTTAAGCCAAGAATACTTGCTGCTTGCTTGTAGTCCAGCACAACTCAATGGTGTCCCTTAAGCATAGCAACTAACATACAAGACGCAGTTCTGGTTGCTGTAGGATCCAAGAAAAATGAGACATGATCTCTTTCTTCAAGAATCTTACAAAGCAGATGCACAGGACTTTCCTGAGAATAGCCTTGAACCCCGGTTCCACTTATTGCTGTATTAGACCAGCTCTACCCTAGTCCAACTTCTTTATTGGTTTCATCTTTTTGACTCTGAGCCACCAACTAGATTCTTGCTTTATGTCCCAGCAGCTATATTTGTATTTTGGATCTGTAGTATTTGGTCCTTGCTATCTGGCTAACTTGTCTCCTGACCTTAGTCGGAGTTCCCTGGATTGTTTCCAACAGGAATGTCCACATCCAGAATGCATAGGTTGGCCAGTATCTAGGACACTCTATCCTCCCTTCCTTCTCCTTAAAGACAATATTTGAGACACATCTCTCTAAACATCTGCCTAAACACTTCCCTAGAGATGCTGTCTTGTTAGTAGAGACTGATAGAAAGCGCCAGAATAACCTTTCGACCCAGAGGAGCTGGTCAGAGAGTGTGGGGCTGAATGCAGAAGTGAAATGAGCTTAGGGTTGGACTGAGCAGGGTATGACTCTCAACACAGCCTCTTCCTTGTTGTATTCTGTTGGGAAAATGACTTAATATCTCTGGATCTCAGTTTTCTTCTTTATAAAAAGAGGGAAAGTTTTATTTTGCAGAATCATTGGGAGTACTATTTTGCAGAATCATTGGGAGTACTAGAACAAAATTATGCATAGTAGTCATGGAACAGTACAAAAAAAGAGCACAACTAAGTACAGCTATAACCACAAAGCTGGTTACTTACATGCCTAAAAAAAGGCTTTAAGGGGAACAAAATACTGAAGAACAGTTGTAATCAAATACAAGTGCAAATTGTATCTGTCCTCTGGCTGAAAAAACACACAAAAGCTATCTGGGGAACCTGAATAACCCTGAAATTCCTGAGTAGACAACAGATGTCTTAAATATATGTGCATTTCTAATTAATAGGATATTCACATGATATTCATATCCAATAGTTCATACCCTATTCATAGGATAGTCCCTTAGATCTGCATTCAGATCCTAATAACTCTTATTTTACAAAAAATTTTCATCAACCTTGCCTTTCTTATTTCCCAGGTCATAGCATATTAGAAATAACAAATGAAGTGGGGAGAAAGTATGATGGAAAGACAGAAACGGATAATTCTATTACCCAACAACTCATCACTTGAGGGTTCAGTATAGCAGATATTTTTTATGGCATTTAGTGTTGAAAAAAACTAATATTTAGCCTTGTATGTTATTAATTGTATGGTGTTATATACCTTTAATATGGCATGATTATTATTATATCTTGAAATTCTAAATATTAAGCCCCACTCAGAGCAAAGAAAAAGAAAAGACAGGTCAACAAGTTTTGTTGTTGTTTTTTGAAACAAGTAAAGGGCTAATATAAATGATGTGACATGTGGGTTTTATCCTGACCAAAAAAATAAATAAATAAAATTACCTTTCAGTAGAGCCTGCTTCAGCCAAATGGAACAGTGTGTTAAGTAAGGCCACTTTTTCCAATGACACTCAGTAGTTTTCACCAACACAAGACATCTGGCTTTATTATCCTGCAAATGCTCACAAACCAATTCAGTTTTAAATTAAGATCCTTTTAAAAACAAAGTAATTTAACATGTTCACTTAGACTGTATAAGAGCAGATTATTATAAAACAGAATATCAAATTTTATATTTATATAATCTGGTAATATGCCGGGGAGTACTCAAAACATAAAAATGAGCCAAATGTCTTGCTTTGGATAACCTAAAATGACCAAGAAATAGTAATGCCCTGTCTCAGGTTAAAGTGACTTTTCAAATGTCCCCACCACAGCAGGTCTTTCTAACAAAGATCCTTTCTAATTCCAAGTACTGTCAGTTAGAGATCTTAACATTTTGTCTTGGGAATTGACTTGGTTCATGCCATAGTTGTTGAGTTTTATTGTTTGAAATTAGATACTTGCTGTCTCCCATACCTGATAGGCATTCCTAGCTGTCTGGGCAGCCAGGCCTATACCATTTACAATAATATAGTTATGTAAATTTAGAAAGAATATCACCATTATAAAAATGACTTGTAGTCATTTAGAAGTAGTTATGGATTATAAATTAAGTGTCTATGTATCAAAGCTAATTCAGAAATAATCACTGATTATAAGTCCAACATATAGAATCAGATGGGTTTTAATTAAAACAGTTCAGAAATTATTATGACTCCATGACGAAAGACACTTAAATGTGTGTATTTGGCCACAATAATGAAAACAAATTTGTGTGACATAGTCCTATGTGTTATATGACTAAAGACCACAGTATCCATCAGAACAAAATTGTAGTGAATGTGTGATAAATATTGCAGGATCATCAATTAAAAAATTTAATATTTCTGGATGAATAAAATATCATTTAAACATTTCAAGAGAAAACACTTCAAATAGGCCAGAGTGACAATAAAAGACTAAGACAATGAAAAAAAAAGCACTTAGTAGTGTCTGTGAAATGTATAAGCATATTGTAATAAAAATATTAATATTTTAGTGTATATATTTATATACATTATAAATTTATAAATGTACAAATAAGTTCATAATTTATTATATATTTAGATGTATATTTAGATTTACATATACAAATCTATACATTTATATATGTATATATGTGCATGAAACTATATATTTATATATATATACATATATATATATATATATACTAAAATTTTTACATTATATATGAGCCTATAATAAACATATGTATAGCCCTGACTGGTTTGGCTCAGTGGATAGAGCATTGACCTGCAGACTGAAGGGTCCCAGGTTTGATTCCAGTCAAGGGCATGTACCTTGGTTGCGTGCACATCCCCAGTGGGGGGTGTGCAGGAGGCAGCTGATCGATATTTCTCTCTCATCGATCTTTCTAACACTCTATCCCTCTCCCTTCCTCTCTGTAAAAATCAATAAAATACATGAAATATATATATATATATATATATATATATGTATTAGTTTCCTAGAGCTGCAAATACAAAGTACCCCAAATTGATTGTGTGTCATAAAACAATGTATATATATATATATATATATATATATATATATATATATATATATATATATGTGTGTGTGTGTGTGTGTGTGTGTGTGTTTCTTATTGTTCTGGAGACTCGAAGTTTGGAAGTTTGTAATCAAGGTGTTGGCAGGGCCATGTCTTCTCTAAAGACCCTAGTAGCAATAATGTATTATTCTTTTTCTCAGCTTCTGGTATTGTTGGCAATCGTTGGCATTTCTTGATTATAAATGCAATACCCCAATCTTTGCCACCTCCATCCATACACAATGTTCTTGTGTGTCCGTTTTCGTCTTCATATGTCATTCTCTTTTCTGTGTCTGTCTCTGTGTCTCTTCTATAACGACACCAGTCATACTAGATCAAGGGTCCACCCTACTCCTATCTGACCTTGTCTTAATTTATATCTTTTTTAAAAAATAGATATTTTGATTGATTTAGAGAGGAAGAGAGAGGGAGAAAGAGATAAAAACATCAATGATGAGAGCGAATCATTGATCGGCTGCCTTCTACAGGTCCTTCACTGCGGATCCAGCCCGCAACCTGGGCATGTGCCCTGACTGGGAATTGAACCTTGTTCTCCTGGTTCATAGGTCCATGCTCAACCAGTGAGCTATGCAGGTCAGGCTTAATTTATATCTTCATTACATTTGCAAAGATCTTATTTTAAAACTAGTAGCCCTGCGCATGAATCCATGCGTGAGGAGGTCACTGCCACCCTCCTGTAGCTCTCTGCCCACTGCCCAGCCCTCCTGTAGCTCTCAGCCTCCCACTTGCTTGCTGCTCTGCCCCGTCCTGTAGCTCTCTGCTGCCCGCTTGTAGCCAGTAGGTCGCTGCCGCCCTCCTGGAGCTCTCTGCCGGCTTCCCCTCCCTCCTATAGTTCCCCCACCCCCTTTCTCCTGCCCCCACACCTCTTAGCTTGCTGCCCTGACCCCTCCTGTAGCTCTCAACAGCCTGCTTGTACCTCACTGGCCCACCCTCCTGCTGATCAGTGATCTCGTGGTGACATGCTTGGTCATTATGCCTCAGGGCGTAATGGCTAATTAGCATAGTCCTCTCTTATTATATAGGATAAGGTCATATTCATAGGTGTTAGAACATCAACATACCTTTTTGGAGGACACAATTCAACCCCAACAGTATTATTTATATATATATATATATATATATATATATATATATATATATATATATATATATTATATTATATATATACATTATATTATATATATATAATATAGTGTATAATTATATATATTAAAATTTTTAAGTATACGGATGTCAGCTATGATATATAATAATATAAAGCATAGGATGTAGAACATAATATATAATATATTATATAACAAAATAAATATATAGTATAGTATGTAATAATTATATACTGAATATATATTTTATACATATAAATATATATTACTATCTATTCCTATTTTAAATATCACATGTTACTACCCATATTATAAAAAAATATTTTCAAAGTAAAATCAAATTAACATAAAGTTTTGTGGGTAATTTAAATATGGAGGGATCACTAAAAAATGTTCAGCATTGGGAGGCCCAAGATGGTAGCATAGGAGGATCCTGAACTTGCCCCTCCCATGAGCCAACTGTAATTTACATGTATTAGAGAGCAATTACTCAGAGAGACAACTGAGGCTTGAATGAACAACATCTTAACAAAAGACAGAAGGAGACTGAATAGAGAAGGCTGGGAAACCACAGGAGCCCTCAGAGAGCTACAAGAACTTTCCAGACTGGAGATACTAGCAAATGCCACTGTTTACATCCCCTCCATTTCCGTAATATGGTAGGACTTTTATTTGGGTGCTTTGGCTTCCTTGTAAGATCAGTGCAACTTGTTTTCAGCTAAACTAACCAGAGCCTTTAGGCTCTAAGAAAGGGAGCATGCAGGATCAACACACCTGGTCTCCCAGGCTAAAGCCACTGGGACACACAACAAGCCAGCTCCCCAAGCACCATAGTTTCTGCCTAGCTGAAACCAGTCTTCCAAAACTATCTGGCACACACAGCCTACACTGAGGTCACTTAAACAAATGACCACTTTTGGTAAAACAAACAAGAGGAAGACCATATAGATAAGGATGGGAGCAGTAGGAATATTCTGGAAACTTCAGGAATTTTCTAAGGTCAGAGGGGCCAGTGAGCACCATTATCCTATTTAATAAAAGCCTAATATGCAAATAGACCCAAAGGCAGAACTACCAGTGGAACGACTGGTTGCTATGACACACACTGACCACCAGGGGGCATATGCTCAATGCAGGAGCTGCCCCCAGCCCGCAGGCCCCAGGCCAGCCAAGGTGGGTGCCAACAGGCTCCCCCCCCCCCCATCGCCCTGCCAGTTGCCCCACAGAGGGAGGTCACCGGCATCGGTGGCAGGGGGCAGGGCCAGTGTGTGGGTGACACCAGGCTGGGCAAGGCGGGTGCCAGTGGGGGCCCTCACTTGCCCCACTGGTTGCCCCACAGATAGCCCTGATCGCCGGCCAGGCCTAGGGACCCTACCCATGCACAAATTTCATGCACCAGGCCTCTAATACATGTATATATCCCCCTCCACCTCCATAGTGTGTGCAGGAATTCTGTCCGGTGCTTGGGTCTACCTGTAAGGTTACCAGATCTCATTTCTAGACATATCACCCAAGTCCATTTTGGCTCCAAAGGAAGGGGGTAAGCAGGATCAACAAGGCACAACTACACACACTGGCCTCCACGCCTAGAGCTGGTCTGTAGGGACCTGCTTGGCTCTAACCAGCCTGCCAAAACCACCTGCCAGACACAGTCCACACAGTGGCTGCTTCTATACACGGCCATTTTTTCAAGACTGGGAGATATAGCTATTTACCTAATTCATATTGTTGACATAAGAACATTTGAACATACAGAAAAATTTATGAGTTTATTTAGCTAAGAAGCAAAATCTCAAGGGACTGAGAATATGCTGTAGAGAATGACAGTTTTGCAGTTCTTTTAATACATTTGGAAGCAAAGGAGGAAACATAAGGAAGATTACATGAAATACATTGGTGATAGATTAAGGAAGCAGGAGAAAACAAGACGGGGGAATCTCTATGATGGCATAAATAATAAAATGGAGAGATACATACTTCTTTTACATTGGTGGGTACAGAATAGCTAACATTTAACATTTACAGTAAATATAGGTGGTATACAGGCAACAAAATAATGTGCTCTTTTGGGAGTTGTTAAGCCTCTGAGGGGTGTGGAAAAGAGAATTACTCTGGCATTTCAAAGGTATGTTAACCTAGATGTACAAGAACAATAGACAGGGCTTCCTTAAGTAAAAGATAAACTTTTTATAAACAAAGTTATAGGCCTGGGGCATGACTAACCACCATGACCCGCTCAGTTAGGAATTTATGATCATATTTTCAGTTGTCATTGAACTTGTCAGATTTACTACATGACCCCTTTATCCTTTGCAATATAAACAAACAGAGTGACAAACAAAATGAAAAGGCAGAGGAAGGAATATCACTCAAATAGAGAAACAAGAAAAATCCCCAGAAAAATGCCTTAAAAAAGCAGAGACACATAATTTGCCTAATAAAGAATTCAAAGAAATGGTCATAAGCATGCTCACCAAACTTGAGAATGAAATAGATGAATTTAGGGAAAACTTCATCAGAGTTAGATAGTATAATAAAAGAACCAAGCAGAGGTGAAAAATACAATAACTGACATAAAAAATATATAGAAGAACTCAACAGCAGATAAACTAATAGAGAAAAACAGGTAAATGACCTTGAAGACAGGTAGAAATCAACCAGTCAAAACAGCATAAAGAAAAAGTATTTTAAAAAATTAGAATAGTTTAAAGTACCTCTGGGAAAACATAGAGGGCACAAACATTATATAAGGATCCCAGAAGGAGAAGAAAGAAAGAAAAGAATAGAAACTTTATTTTAAAAAATAGTGACTGAAAACTTTCCTAACCTGGGAAAGGAAATAGACATCAAGGTCCAGGAGCACAGGACTTCAAACAAGGTGAACCCAAAAAGGCACACATCAAGTTAAGGGTTTCCCAGACAAGCCAAAACTTGAGAAGTTCATCACAGTTAAAGCAGCTGTACAAGAAATGTTAAAGGGTCATCTTTAAGCAGAAAAGGAAAAGCCATAACTATAAACAAGAAAATATGAGAAATGAAAAATATCACACAGGTAAAGTCAAATATTTAACAAATATAGCAAATCAAACATTTAAAAAGGCCAAAAAGAAAAGTACTAAACTCAACTCAAACTACAATAAGCAGTGAGGGGACACACAACACAAAAAGATATAAAATACAACATCAAAAACATAAAACGTGAAGGGGAGAGTAAAAATATAAAATATATTCCTTTTAGGATATATTGCACTTAAATGCCTATGCACTTAAAACATACTGCTGTAGAGATAGCTTTATGGAACTAGCAAAAGAACAAACAAAACCCGAAGTAAACAGAAGAAAGAAAATAAATAGGATAAATGAAATAGAAATTTAAAAAATATATATCCTATATAAGAGCTAATATGCTAATTAGACTGGGCGGCGGAATGACCTTCCAGAACAACCTTCCGGGACGACCTTCCAGAACGACCTTCCGGAATGACCAGTGGATGGGGCCGTGAGACCATGAGGCAGCTGGGTCTGTGAGGGCCGAGGTAGCCAGGGCTGCACGGGCCAAGCCCCTTGCATGAATTTCGTGCATCAGGCTTCTAGTATAAGTATAAAACCAGCTCTTTTCATAGCTGGTTCTTTGAAAAGATAAACAAAATTGGCAAATCTTAGCCAAACTCATTGAGTGGAAAAAAGAGAGAAGCCAAGTAAATAAAATCATAAATAAAAGAGAAGTTACAACTGATACCACAGAAATACAATGAACCATTGAAGAATGCTATAAACAATTATATGCCAATAAATTGGACAATCTATAAGCAATGGAAAAATTTTCAGAAGCAAATACACTGACAAGATTGAACCAAGATGAAGTAGAAAATCTAAACAGAACAATTCTTTGCAATGAATTTGAAAAAGTAATTGAAAAACTTTCATCAAATAAAATTCCAATACCAGATGGTTTCACAAGTGAATTCTACCAAACATTTAAAGGAAAATTAATACCTATTTTTCTTAAATTATTTCATAACAATAGAATACAAAAGAATGTTTTCAAACTTATTCAATGAAGTTACCCTGACCAAAACCAAGTCAATACAAAAAGAAATATCATGATAAACATAAATTCAGAAATTATGAACAAAATATTAACAAACCAGATTCAACAATATAGTAAAATATTTATACATCATGATCAAGTAGGATTTATCCCAGGGTTTAGATGTTGGTTCATCATCCTTAAATCAATGTGATACATCTCATTAAAAAAATAAAAGATAAAAATGATATGATCATTTCATTAGATGCAGAAAATGCATTTGACAAAATTCAACATTATTTTATGATTAAAAACTCTAAAAAGGAGGTTAAAGAAAAAATATACCTCAACATAATAAAGACTATTTATGAAAAACCCTCAGCTAATATAGTCAATGATGAAAATCTAAACACTTTCCCTCTAAGATTAGGCACAATACAAGAATACTCACTATCATTTCTATTTAACTTAGTATGGGAAGTTCTACCCACAGTAATCAGACAACACAATGAAATAAAATGAGCCCAAATCATAAAGGAAAAGGAAAACTCTCCTTATTTGCAGATGACATGATATTCTACATAGAAAACTTTAAAAGACTCCACCAAAAATTATTATAATAAGTAGATTGAGTAAAGTTGCAAGATACAAAATCGATACACCAAAATCTGTTGTGTTTCTATAGACCAGTAATGAACAATCAGAAGGAAAAATTAAGAAAATATCCAATTTACAAATGCATCAGAAGGCATAGAATACTTTGGAATATATCTAATCAAACAGGTGAAAGACTTGTACTCTGAAACTATAAGATATTAAAGAAAGAAATTGAAGAGGATTTAAATAAATTGAATGATATAACATGCTCATGGTTTAGAAAGATTAATATTATTAAATTGTCTTTACTAACTAAAACAATATACAGATTCAATGCAACCTTTATTAGAATACCAATGGCATTCTTCTCAGAACTAAAACAATTAAGGCTAAAATAGGTACGGAACTACACAAGACTCCAAATATTAAACAAATAAACAACAACAACAAAAAGCATTTGGGAAAGAACAAAGTAAGAGTCATCATGCTCCCTGATATCAAACTATACTACAAAACTGCAATAAATCAAAACATATCAATGGAAGATAACAGAGAGCCCAGAAATAAAATTTGTTTGTATGGTCAAATAATCTATGACAAAGGAGGTAAAAATATATAATGGGTAAAGATAATCTATTCAATAACGAGTGTTGGGAAAACTGTCCAGATACATGCAAAAAAATGAAATTGGACCTCTTTCTTACACCATATAAAAAATAAACTCGAACTATATTAAAGACTTCAATGTAAGACCTGAAACCATAAAACTCCTACACAGGCCATCAACTCCTTGACATTAGTCTTAGCAATCATTTTGGATATGTCACCTTGAGGAAGGATGACAAAAGAAAAAAAGTAACAACTGGGATTACATCAAACTAAAAAGCTTTTGCACAGTAAAGGAAACCATCAACAAGATAGACTACCTACAAAAAGGATGAAGATATTTGCCAATGATACATTTGATAAGGGGTAAATATCCAAAATATATAAGAAACTTATATAACTTAACACCAAAAAATTAAACAAGCCAATTAAAAAAAAATGGCAGAATTGACATTTCTCTAAAAGAGTATTTATAGATGGCCAAAAGACATGAAACGATGTTCAACATATCAGGGAAATGCAAATCAAAACCATAATGAGATATTACCTCATACCTGTCAGAATGGCTTTCATCGCAAAATCAAGAAATCACAAGTGCTGGTGAGGATGTGGAGGAAAGTGAATGCTGTGTACTGTTGGTGGGATTATCAATTAGTGCAGCTACTATGGACAACAGTATGGAGGGTCCTCAAAAAGTAAAACATAGAGCTCCCATATGTCTCGGTAATCCCACTTCTGGGTGTTTATGGAAGGAAAATGAAAACCACTAATTTGAAAAGATATATGCACACCTATATTCACTGTAATATTATTTATAACTAGAGGCCCAGTGCACAAAAATTTGTGCACTTGTGGGGGGTCCCTCAGCCCAGCCTGTGCCCTCTCACAGTCTGGAACCTCTCGGGGGATTTCCACCTGCTGGCTTAGGCCCGCTCCCCAGGGGGATCGGGCCTAAGCTGGCAGTCAGACATCCCTCTGGCAGCCTGGGAGCCCTCGGGGGATGTCCACTTGCCAGCAGGGTGCAGGCCTAAGCTGCAGTCGGACATCCGTAGCGCTACTGAGGAGGTGGGAGAGGCTCTCGCCACCACCGCTGTACTGGCAGCCGTCAGCCTGGCTTGTGGCTGAGCAGAGCTCCCCCTGTGGGAGAGCACTGACCACCAGGGGGCAGTTCCTGCGTTGAGCGTCTGCCCCCTGGTGGTCAGTGTGTGTCATAGTGACCAGTCATTCCCAGTCATTCTGCTGTTAGGGTCAATTTGCATATTACCCTTTAATTATATAGGATAGAGGCCTTTGCATAGGTGGGGGCCAGCTGGTTTGCCCTTAAGGGTGTCCTGGATCACGGTGGGGGTCCTGCTGGGGTTGCTGGCCATCCTGGGTGAGGGGTTGATGGCTGTTTGCAGGCTGAACAAGCCCCCCAGCGACCCAAACTCCCAGCCTCTCCTTTTTTTTTTTTTTTTCTTTCCAGCACCTCTGAGAGTGGAGGCCAGGCTAGCTGGAAGCAGATATCTGGGATTTACTTTTCTTCTATAATTGAAACTGTGTAGCCTTGAGCAGAGGTCACAGCAGGCCAGGGCCGGTGGGAAGCTTGGCTTCCTCCATCAACGGGGCAATCCAAGCCTCCTGCTCGCTCCAGCTCCGTGGCCTCCAGCTGACATCTTGGTTGGGTTAATTTGCATAGTCACTCTGATTGGCTGTTGGGGGTGGCTTGTGGGTGTCCCAGAGGTACAGTCAATTTGCATGTTTCTCTTTTATTAGATAGGATAGGCAAGATATGAAAGCAACCTAGGTGTCCATAGATACATGAATTAATAAAGAAAATGTGGTATATATGTACACAAATACATATATATATAGATAGATAGATAGATAGATAGATAGATAGATAGATATATACATAATGTAATAAAAGAATGAAATCTTGCTAATTGCAACAACATGGATAGAGCGAGGGGGTATTATCCTAAGAGAAACAAGTCAGACAAAGAAAGAAAAATATCTAATGATTTCACTTATATGTAGAATCTAAAAACAAACAAAACAAATGAAAACTGGACAGAAACAGACTCATAGATATAGAAAAGCAAGCTAATGGCTGACAAAAAAGATGAAGGTGAGGGAGATGGACATGGGAGAAAAATGAAGTGACTAAGACCCCAAATCCAGGGGAGCTTGCACATGAGTATTCCCTGAGCAGACTCCATGGCCTCACCTGTCAGCTCCTGGTCTAAGGGGAGCTGACAAAACAAAATTATGTGAAAGTGAGCAAAAGACTTAGCACTCATAAGATGTGCTGTGATCCCTACATAGAATCTAGTTAAACAAACAAAAAAAAAGAAGCTTGGTTTTGATCTTTTTTCCTCATTGGAGTGGCCTTCCTCTACACTTCTCCACTCCCACAAGCATCAACAGGACCCATATCCACTCATGCCTTATTCCTCCCCACACTGCCTGCAAGCATAAACACAGCCCCTGCATTGGTAAGGTAAAAGTCTTCCTTTAGCCTTCAGACCCTCTATTTCTAAAGCCCTGTCTCCTCATTCCTAGACATCTTATATACATGCATAATTAGCTTATGCTTAGCAGATTTTATTCTTAGACCTCTGCTTCTAAGTTAGGAAGGAAGCCTGCCTGGGAGATTTCACATGGCAGTTCTGCCCTCATCCTGCAGATCCATAACTAGTCTGGCCCCACCAATCCATTTAATACAACACAGTACTCCTCAATCAAAATGCACAATGCATATATTGACTACTGTGAAAGCAATGCAAGTGGAGAAAATGTTTTTCTACTCAGTTAAATATATACTTAAAAGAACACCTCATTGATATTAAATTTCCTGAAAGTGAAATGATGCCTTAACACTCATGTTGCTATGACTTTATCCCACCTGCTCTTAATATACCAATCTAAAAAGTATCATAAAAAATATATATCCATAATAAACACATACATAATTTCATATCCTCTTATTTTATCCTGCATAATAATTTACTTACCTTGAGCCCTAAGAATGTTTGAAGGACATTTACTGCAAAAGCTAAATAAATAAATAAATAAATAAATAAATAAATAAATAAATACCTTGCTTAAAGCTGCACTTTGTACAATAATTAACTTCTTTCTAAATCCATGCTTAGAAAAGACATATTGTCTGATTCAGACATACTTATATTATTTCTTCTCATAGTTTTCTACATCTTAATTTGGTATTTTTGTTGTAAAATGGGACTAAGGTAGGGTTGGAATTATATAAACAATGATGCTCGGGTCTCCAGAATTCTATTTACCCAATACATATACATATGTAGTGACAGGAGAAAAGGTAATTGGAAACTTCATTTGTTGGCATAATATAGGATATATTTTAAACTAAAAATACGCTATATTTCATATTGGAAAAACAAAAACTTCTTGCAAATTAAGAAATCTCTTTAAAAAACATGAGGAAGGTTAACTGAAAATTATTTAAAATGCTTAAAATTTATCTTGCTTAATTGAAACCTCATGCCTTTTGATTAGTAACTTCCCAAATCCTCTTTCCCGCTAGCTTCTGGCAACCATCATTCCATTCTTTGATTCTATGAATTTGACTATTTGATTCTATGAATTTGACTATTGGAAATAAAAGAAGGATAAAATACAAAGTACAGAACAAAAAGCTCAATGCATATATTACAAACTAAAATCCACATCTTGACCAATAAATGGAAAACACTAAATGTTTTATAAAGATGTTGAAAAAAATTTAAAAGCCAAAGACATAAAAAAATAAACTGGGAGAACTACCTTACTAACCTTACCAAAATAAATTCAAAAAATTTACTCACTGATGTGTTTTGGCTTTTTAATCTTTTCCCCCTAATTGACATAAAGGAAAAATTACTTTGTGGTATATATTTCAATGGGTTTTGACAAATGCAGAGTCATGTAACCCCATGTCAACCACCACCACAATCAACACGAGTCCTGTCACCCTGCCAAATGCCCAGTGCTGCCTCTTGTAGTCAGTCACTCTCCCCACTGCTGCCCCCTGGAAACCAGAATCACATCGCATGTAGTTTTGTGAGTCTGGATTCATTGATTAAACGTAATGTATTGGATATGGACCCATGTTGTTGCATTTATAAATAATCCATTCTTCTTGTTGCTGAGTTGTATTTTATTGTATGATTGTACTACAGTTTGTTGATAAATTCAGAAGCTGCAGAGTATTTTGTTGTTTTGGGTTTTGTTTTTGACATTAAAAAACTGTGATTTCATTCTTGTCTCACTTTTCTAGTATGGCTTTCTCCACTCTCTTAAACTTTTTCAGTTTGGCAATTAGTTCCAATAATTAAGATAGCTACATGAGTCTCCCACTTTTATGTATCATGCTTTAAAAGGCTGTTGAAGCCAACTACCATTTCTAGGCCAGCAGCAACTGGGTCAGTGGGTGCTCAAACTAATAAGCTCTTCCCTTTTTCCAGTCAGTTACTATTTATCTTGCTTAATTGAAACCTCATGCCTTTTGATTAGTAACTTCCCAAATCCTCTTTCCCCCTAGCTTTTGGCAACCATCATTCCATTCTTTGATTCTATGAATTTGACTATTTTAAAAACCTTATATAAATGAAAATATGGAGTATTTGTCTTTCTGTGACTGGCTCATTTCATGTAGCATGTCTTCAAGCTTCAGCCAGACTGTCACACATGGCAGAATAAATTCATTTTTAATCTGAATTTTATTCTATTACATTTATATAGTGTATCAATTTTCAACCTTTTTTATCTCATGGCACATACACACTAATTGCTAAAATTCTGCAGCACACCAAAAACTGTATTTTTTGTTGATCTGACAAAAAAAATAGGTATGATTTTGATTCATTCACACTAGTCAGCTATTCCTGTGTTGGCTGTTGTCGTTTTTTTACTTGACAATCTAAGGGAAATAAGGTCAGTGCTCTTGACTAAACAGTCAGGTATTGCATGTTTAAAAAAAATCAGATGTGCTTCTTGTGGCAAACGGTTGAAAACTGCTGATATAGTACATATTTTTTCTTTTTTTGTTAATCCTCACTTAAGGATATTGTTTCCATTGATTTTCAGAGATAATGGAAGTAGGGGAGGTAGGAGGAAAAGAGAGAAAGATCCATGTGAGAGAGACACATAGTTTGATTGCCTCCCACATGTTCCCCAATCAGGCCAGGAATAGAACCTGCAACCCAGGCACGTGCCCTTGACTGGTATCGAACCCTTTAGTCCACAGGCCAACACTCTATCCACTGAGCCAAACTGGCTAGGGCTTGTTACCTGTGCTTTTGAAGTTATATCCATACAATCATTGCTAAGATCAATGTCATTAAGCTTTTCTTTTATGGTTTTTTCCTAGGAGTTTTACAGTTTCATGTATTGATTTTAGAGAGAGAGGAAGGGAAAGAGAGAAAAAAAAGAGAGTAACATCACTGTGAGAGATACATGAAGTTGTTGCTGCCTGTACATGCCCTTACATGGGATTGAACCCACAAACTTTTGGTGTACTGGACTATGCTCCAACCAACTGAGACACCCAGCCAGGGCCATTTTGTGTATGTGTGTTTGTAAACAAGGTTCCAATTTTATTTTATTTTTTTAAATATATATTTTATTGATTTTTTACAGAGAGGAAGGGAGAGGGAGAGTTAGAAACATCAATGAGAGAGAAACATGGATCAGCTGCCTCTTACACACCCCCTACTGGGGACGTGCCCACAACCAAGGTACATGCCCTTGACCGGAATTGAACCCGGGACCCCTCAGTCCACAGGCCGATGCTCTATCCATTGAGCCAAACCGGTTAGGGCCCAATTTTATTTCTTACATGCAGCTATTCAATTTCACAACACCACTTTCTGAAGAGACAATCTTTTCCCATTGTGTAATCTTGGCTCCCTTATTGAATAACAGTTGACCATATAAGCATGGATTTAATTCTGGGCTCTCTGTTCTCTTTCATTGCTCTTCATGCCAGTACCATCCTTCTGTATTTTTTTCATATTTTTTACTAACGATCAGTGGGAGAGACAGGCTGTGGTGAGTTTATCTCATCTTGTCTGTCAAAAGAAGTCTCAGGTCAATGATACCAATTTTAAAAAGGAAACTGTAAAAATAGAAATGAAAAGAGAAGGCACTAGAGAAAAATACAGGAGAAAATATTTTGTAAGTATAGGGGAAACCTTTGCTGAGTGATAGTGAAAGCTTGATGCCATAAAGAAAATATAACTTGACTTCATAAACTTAAAATATCTTTCTGACAAAAATAATACACACAAAGTGAAGAGGGAAAATCTAATTGGCCAAAATATTTGACACATTAAATGTCAATCAAAGTCCTTGAAGAGTTCTTAAAAATTAATGTGTATAAGACAACAACGCACCAAAGGTCAAGAGCAGGCAGTTCATAGCAGAACGACGTTTTAAACCTCTGCCAAGTCGCCCAGCCTCACTCAAAATCAATGAAGCATAAACTAAAACAAAATATATCATTTTCCATCAATCATGTGAAAATGTTTATAAATTCAGAAGCTGCAGAATATTTGGTAGTTTACAGGTGTGTTTTTTTGTTTTTGTCATTAAAAGAATTGTTATTCCATTCTTGTCACACTTTTCTATTATGTCTTTCTCTATAAATTTAACCTCTGCCAAGTCACCCAGCCTCACTCAAAATCAATGAGAGGCAAATAGAAAAAGTTTTGGTTTTGTACTTGTGTTGGCAAGAGTTTGGGAAAAGTCTCTCTTATACTGTTACTAGCCAATTTACTTAATATCTTCCCATAGGAACACAGTTTACATTATGCATAGTCATTAGTATTTCATGTTTACAGAGGTTATTTCATAAGTATTAACCAAACGTATTCTCCTCCTAACACTAAGGAGGGTTAGTTATCCCACATAATAAAAGGCCAGATCATAAGCTTAATGACCAGATGAGTGCTCGACCAGGCGCTATGAAGTACGGGGCTGGCAAGGGGAACCGGCTGGCTGGCGGTGGTGGCGGGGCGGGATGAGGGCCTGGAAGAAAAACCGGCTGGCTGGTGGAGGCAGCAGTGGCCAGGGACTGGTGAGCAGGTGGAAAATGGCCCTGATTGCAGGCTAGGCCTAGAGGCCCTAACCCACGCACAATTTCGTGTGCTGGGCCTCTAGTTTTTATATATTCATTTTGGAAATAAGAAAACTGAAGTGCCTTAAACCCAAGTGTTTTGTGCAGCAAAGTGTGTCACTGTTTTACACAATGAATATGAAAGATGCTGGGTTTTTATTAACATAGAGACAGTTAATGGACTGGTGTTATTCTTATTTCCAGGTTGGTAGAATTCCTATAGTAAGAGAAGTATTATATAGCCAAGAAAAAAAATTAAAGGCATTCCTCCTTTTCATTATTAAAATATGGAATACGTTCTTCCATTCATATTTATTTTATTTGTTTTAAGGATATCTTTCTAAACCTATCATTTGAAAGCTTTTGGTTAATAATCCTTGCTTGGATGCTGCAAAGAACAGGCTCAGTGGAAATATATAATTAGCAATCTAAATGATTAGTTTAAATAAAACACGTGGAAAAATGAAGTCTGATTTTAAAATAATTTACTACCTGGCATTGTACCAGCTTTTGAGAG
This sequence comes from Myotis myotis, assembly GCF_014108235.1. NCBI lineage: Eukaryota > Metazoa > Chordata > Mammalia > Chiroptera > Vespertilionidae > Myotis > Myotis myotis. The sequence goes on from NW_023416379.1 coordinate 75,903,651, forward strand.
AGGCAATTATTATGAGTTGTTGAAGTTTACTGTAATTTTCCTATGGAGATATTTCTGCTTCCCTTTCCCTGTATTATTGAAGACATATTAGAAAAGCTTGCAATTTGGAACTCAATTGATTTAACTGATAAGAATCTTTTTCATTTCATAAAACATCACTTCCCTCAGAAAAATAAGACTGTTCTGCTGTATTAAGCAGTGAAGAACACCACAGCAATGGTAATTGGCTTTTGGACCGTATTTGAGTCAGCTACCTTCCTCATTATTTTTTCCATTAGACTTTGTCTGAAATATGCACAAAAACCAAGGAAATTGTTTTGTAATGTTGAAATATTTTTCTGATTACTATTTAGCCTTTTTAGAAATTCTCTGCACTGTAAAAGACCCACTAAAGTTAATCCAGAATGTGTGTTTGGCTGAATGACCATTAAATTTTTTTTCCACTTTTCAATAATCTTCCAGGAAAAAATGTCAGATAGGACATTTAGTTATGTAGTGATAATAGGGATAGGATGTGTTTGGGAGCTAATCCTTCATAGGTTTGAATCCTGACTTTGTTTTGCTATCCTTATCCCCCCATTGCCCGCCCCCCTCTTGCCCTCACCCTGCCCCCTAGTGTCTGTGTCTATTGGTTATGCATATATGCATGCATACAAGTCCTATGGTTGATCTCTTACCCCCACCCTCCCCTACCTTCCCTCTGAGGTTTGATTGATGCTTCTCTGTCTCTGGATCTGTTTTTGTTCATCAGTTTATGTTGATCATTATATTCCACAAATGAGTGAGATCATGTGATATTCATCTTTTTCTGACTGGCTTATTTTTCTTAGCATAATGCTCTCCAGCTCCATCCATGCTGTTGCAAATAGTAGGAGTTTCTTCCTTTTTATAGCAGCATAATATTCCATTGTGTAGATGTACCACAGTTTTCTAATCCACTCATCTGCTGAGGGCACTTTTTGATAAACATCTCTTAAACAGCAACTCACAGTTTGCGCTCCAGAGATCCGTACCTGCAATCTGGCTCCACTCTACATTCTTTGTAAATCTTCAACAAACATTCGATTTAGAGCACAGCTGAGGACATTCATTTCAGTCCCTAATTTCACTTCCCCTACCTGTTCCGCACCACTGCCAACGTGTTCTCAGCCCAGGTGAGAAAAGAGCCAAGTTAAGGGAGCACACTGACTCCTGATAAAACATCCTTGGTTTTAATAATACTCATTTCTCTTGAACTAGAAAGCTTAATTTCAGGCTGGTCGGATTTTTAATTATATTGATAAGAACAAAAAAAGTTTTAAGACATTGACATTAAAATCAAATTAACCTCAGTGTAATAGTTTGCTCATGACTAGGGTGTTTTTCAATGACATAATCTTATTTAATAAAAAAAAAATTCAATCCCATCATTCTACTATGAACCATGTTAACACTATTACTGATGAAAGCAACAATGGTAATAATACCTAAATTTCAGATACCATATTAGGGTTTAGAAGACTCAATATGTAAAAATGATATAGGAAGGTTAATAGCATTACCTTGGCATTATATGTAAGAAAATTAGGCCCAAGTAGTTTAACCATTCCTGGAAGGCCCAAAACTAATTGGTAAAATTGAAACTACATTCAGATTTCTGATGTTACACTTACTGGTTTTTCTCCTACATTGTGAAAAACTCCACATCACTTACAAAAATCAGGACTATTTGAAAACATAGGTAGTCTTAGTTCTTTCACATTAGACTACTGTGAATATGTATATTAATAATGGTACCTGTCCATAAAATACACCTTGCAGAATACTAGTTTCAAGAGCTGTACTTGCCTGTACATAACAAACAAATTGCCTGATTTGCATCCATGTATTGATGACAATTATTAACCTGAATTACTAAAAGATAATATTGCACCAGTGGGTAATGTGGCTTTTCCACGGATAATGAAGAAATCAACAGATGATGTGATAGGGCCATCATTTGGGAAAATGTTTAGCTGGGTGTTCAAATCAGGAGACCTTGCCAGAAAGGAAATGGAAGCTTGGACTTGGAGGTTGGGTTTTTTGTTTCATCATATGTTGACTTTTGGACACAGGCTATGTAGTAATTTGAATGGCAAGTGCTTTATAACATGTTCTGCGTTTAGAAATCAGCCTAAGCACCTTGTCAGGATAGTAACAGCCTGATGCACTTTGTGGCTTGGGTTTGCGAAGAGGAGTCGCTAATGATTGCACAGCTGACATACATCAGATATCTTATCCAGCATATGTTTAACATTAACAACAAAAGAATGCAAGGATTTCCATTTCATTCACGTAAGCATTTTGATTGAAGGCCGTTTTCTCAGCCTTACCAATTAGCCATTTCTGTTGTTTGCTATGATTCATTTGCAAGCTATTGAGAGATTCCAAGGTATTGAATAAAAAATATTTTGTTCAAAAGCAGTGAAGAGAGATTTTATCCACGTAAAAATGAAAATGCATAAAGCCAGATTGATACAGAAAAATGTCACGTTGGCATGTTTATCATGAGAAAATAGCAGGTGTTGTTCAGGACAGAGCTATTTCTCTTTGTCATTGTGCCACGGGGGAAAACAGGCAACGATGAGGGTCTGCTGGGGACTGGGCTGCATACCTCTCTGCTGTGCACTGCAAAGCACAATGATCACTAAAGTAATAAATTTTCCCTAAAAGAACAATTTGGTATTTCCTTAAGTGTGCAATGAGCACATGCTTTGTTTTGAAGCATGTGGTAATGAATAGGGAATTGCTTTATAACGTCTTATGAAATATCGTCAAGCTGAATATTTTTATACTAGAGGCCCAGTGCACCAAATCCATGCACGGGGGGAGGGGGGAAACTCCCTCAGCCCAGCCTGCACCCTCTCCAATCCGGGACCCCTCAGGGGATGTCCGACTGCTGGGCCTAAACTGGCAGTCAGACATCCTTCTCGCAATCCGGGACTGCTGGCTCCAAACTGCTCACCTTCCTGCCTGCCTGATTGCCCCTAACCACTCTCCCTGCTGGCCTTCTCACCCCCAACTGCCTCCACATCAGCCTCATTGCCCCAAACTACACCCCCACCAGCCTGGTCACCCCCAACTGACCCCCTGCCCTCCTGCTTGCCCCCAAATGCCCCCCTGCTGGCCTGCTCACCCCTACCTGCCCTCCTCCCAGGCCTGCTCGCACCCAACTGCCCCCCCCCACCAGCCTAATCACCAACAACTACCGTCCCATTCTGGCCTGATGACCCACAAATGCCCTCCCCTCTTGGCCCCTAATCGCCTCAACCTTGGCCCCGCCACTATGGCTTTGTCCAGAAGAATGTCCAGAAGGTCTCCTGGAAGGTCTCCCAGTCTAATTAGCATGTTACCCTTTTATTAGTATAGAGGCCTGGTGCAGGGGGGGTGGGGGCAGCTGGTTTGCCTGGATCAGGGTGGCGGTTCCCTTGGGGGGCTGGGAGGCCTGGGCGAGGGGCCTGTGGTGGTTTGCAGGCTGGCCACAACCCCATTGGGGTGGGAGTCCCCACTAGGGATGGTGCTGGTTGGGCGAGGGGCTGGGGCAGTTTGTAGGCCAACCACGAACCCATGGGGTGAGGGTCCCTGCTGGGGGGGCGTGGCCAGTCTGGATGAGGGGCTGGGGGCTGTTTTAAGGCTGGCCACACCCCCTTCAGGGTGGGGAGGTCCCTGCTGGGGTGGCTGGCCAGCCTGGGTGAGGGGCTGATGGCTGTTTGCAGGCTGGCCATGCCCCCCAGCAGGGACCCTTACCCTGATGGTGATGTGTCCAGCCTGGGTGAGGGGCTGAGGGCCGTTCTCAGTCCCCTACCTCAGTGGCCGGCCCAGGCGACCCAAGCCTCCCACATGCTCAGGCCGGCTCCAGGATGCCACCCACAGGCATCTCCTTTGGTGGCCGGCCCAGGCAGGCGGGAAGCTTGGCTTCCTCCATCACCAGGGGCGACCCAAGCCTCCCGCCCACTCTAGCTTGTTCCATGGCTGCTAACATCTTTGTCCCACTAATTTGCATATTCCCTCCCGATTGGCTGGGGTGGTGCAGAGGTATGGTCAATTTACATATTTGTTTATTATTAGTGTAGATATCTCCTTTCAATAAGAGGAAGGAGAGAAAATGGTTTCATCATCTCAAGTATTTATTATGGCTAAATCCTAAATGTATACAGCTAAATATTTACTAATAGTTTTATAAACTTTTAGCTCCACTCCCACTATGGAAATTTGTCATGGCTCATCTGAATGTATTTTTGGATTTTCATGTAGCTGGAGCAATGGGTTTCATTCCATAAATGTTATTAAAATTTTTTTAATATAATGCACCATCTTAATAAAAAGTCAAAATTGTCATTTCAATAGTGCTTTATAAAGCTTCTGATAAAACTTAGCACCTGCAAACATTCACTTATTAAAATACAAATCAGCCCTAACTGGTTTGACTCAGTGGATAGAGTGTCAGCCTGAGGACTGAAGGGTCTCAGGTTTGATTCCAGTCAAGGGCATGTATCTTGGTTGTGGGCACATCCCCAGTAGGCAACTGATAGATGTTTCTCTCTCATCGATGTTTCTAACTCTCTATCCCTCTCCCTTCCTCTCTGTGAAAAATCAATAAAATATATTTTAAAAAATACAAATCAAAAGATATATGCTTAGAAATAAAGCTTATGACTTTATTTTTCTAAGGTTATGGTAAAAGTTGCCCATTCCTAGTTTTATATTGTCCAAAAATATGACTAATTTAAACTCATTCTCCAGCTATCCCAACATGTATCTTTGTATTCAGGATACATCTCTATTAGGTCATCAATTAAAATATTCAGGACTCCCCTATATTATTAACATTTTATTTACTTAGTTCATTAAAAACTAAGACTGATAAAACATATTGTTTTTGTTAAATTTTTCTAATATTTATGGCAGTTTCTAATCTATATTTCAGTGTTATGTCAAACCTACATAGAACTTCAGATTATTCATTTTTGTAAAGTCATCTCATAATGATAAAATAGCTTTATTCTAGCAAATATTTTTATTATCTATAGCATATATTATGTTTTATAAAATATAACTAGTATTATTTGTCATTTTTTTGTATAGGCTTCCCTTCTTTGCTTATTCTTTTACTGTGTATGTATTTAAATCTCTATGTAGTGTGGGAATTATATAGCATACAATAGATTTTTTCACTTTGAGCTTAATTGAGTTTTTTTCCAAAGGCTATATTTCTGTTTTGTTTTTATAACAGATGGGCTTGGTGTATTGTAATTTTATTTCATGCTTTTGGCTTAGTGCTGCCTGGATTTTATTTTTATTATTATTTTATTTTTGTTCTTTTTATTTTTTAAAAATTGATCCATTTCCTGCTCTGAGTTCCTCAGCCTTTGCAGTAATTTAGAAGGTACAAGTCTATTTGCACTCTATTTGCATTTAATTTTGTTCTAATAAAATAATTAATTAACCACATAAACTATGTTTCTCAAAAACCTTCATAGGCCTCCCTTCAATGTTGCTAGTCCCCTGATATATGTTGGTTGAATCTGTAATTGTTTTCCCCACTCTATTAGTAATTATCACTTGATATCATGAGGCTTTTTGCAAAAAAAATTCAATATTTTCATTCAATGTGCAGCCATAATTATTTTATTTACATTCATAATTCTAATGGATTCAATGTTCACTGCCAATCCTTCATGCCACAGTTTTATCATTCATAAATTTCTGTTTTTCATTTATATTGCATATAAATATTATATCTTATGAAAGTCTTATTTTAAAAAAATGTATTTCTTCATCATCACATATGAATAATAATTTGGTGTGAGTGACAGACACTGTTGGTTATCTAACCATTACCAATTCCTCCTTCTTACTTGCTACCAACATTTCAGGGATTTGGGGGACAACAATGTACTCAACAAAATAATCCAATCTCCCTAGACAACAAAATATAAATACCCTGACAAAAGGGTACAAATGCAGGTTGATTGACACTCTCAACATTTTCCATATGGACACATGAAGCTGAATCAGTGCCTATGGCCTGTGAGACAACAAGCTTGTAGACAATCGCTAAGAGGCTAAAAGTCTTGCAGAAGGAACCTAGCAACTGTGCCTCTGGGGTCACTGATTATCATTTGGACTAAACATCAGCACCTGCCTGAGACTGGAATGCTTTTTTTCTACAGGAGAGAGGAACTTATTTGTTTAATACGGGCTTTCAACTACACAGAGCTGAAAGCATTCCCAACTGGCACAGTTTGACAAGTACAGTCAGCCCTAACCTGGTCCACTATTTGACAAAAAATAGGGTAATGGAACCTCTAAAAACAGTTATCTTAGTAGTCTTCAAGCTAATTTCAAACTTCCTGAGATATTTTATTATGCTGATGATCATATAATCCAACCTTCAATATATGTTCTTAGCTAGTGATCCTTGCTTGAACATGTATCCAGTCAAGAACTCTTGGTCTAGACATGTGGTGTTGAATACAATAGCCACTAGCCTCACATATCCAATTAAATTCACATTTGTCAATATTAAATACAAATTAAGTTCCTCAGTTGCACTAGTCACAAGTGGTTAGTAGGGTTACCATATTAGAAAGAGCAGATATAGAGCATTGCATCATTACAAAAACTGTTCAGTAGGGCAGCAACTGTCTAGACTTCGCTACACAACAGTAGTCCTTGGACCAGAAACATCTACATCCTCTGGGCTAGTTAGAAATGCAGGATCTCACATGCTACTACAAATATCCAAATTAAAATCTGAATTTTAATGAGTCCCAAGTGATGAACATAAACCCTAATGTTGGAGGTTCACTGCCCTATATGATCTGCTCCTGCATATACCTTGGTGTCAACATTTAATAATGATCTAACACTTACTGACCCCTGAGAAGTGACTAAGAACTATTCTAAGAACTCTACAAAAATCTCAATTAATCTTCACATTACCCCTATGACATTTGTATGATAATTCCCTTTTATGTATGAGGAAATAAAGTCACAAAGCAGCTACATAATTTTGATCAAATTACTCTGGGGCTATGTCAAGAAGCTAAGATTAAAACTCAGTCATTCTGACTGTAGAACTCATGGCACTAGCTCACCAGAATGGGCCATTGTTTATGTTCACTTTAAATACTAGGTTGCAGACTCTCTGAAGGAGGGACCACGTCTTATTTATTATTTGAGGTGAGAGCGTGGTATCGCATTTGGCGTCCAACATGCACGATACTCAGTTCTAGTTGTGGAACGAAGCATGCAGGAATGAATGGAGGGATCAAAGCTACTTTTGTCCAATGTCAGGCGGACCCCCAAACTACCCTGCACGGCTATTACTTTAAAGCAAATAATAGATCTAGCAAGCGGCCTTGTAAGGGCAGCTTAACCGAACCTAAGCAGTAACAGGATATTTGCTTATCTATAATCAACCTAACCACCACTTGCTGTGCTGTGCAGACCCACATCCTAGAACAATAAGTGTGCAGAGGCTTTGAACCGAAGCCAAGGCCCCAGGTGTTAGTAGCTGGTGTTAGCCAGGGGTCTGTTACAACCTAGTTTTTTAGCAAAATAGCTTTTAGAAAAGCCACACAAAGACCAGGAATCAGGAGCAGAAGCTAGGGCTATATAAGACTAGGTTTAGCAGAACTAAAGAGCTCAGCTTTTGGGAACGGATTCTCCCGAGCCAGCAGCGCTGCTTTTGGAATAAAGGTGAATTTCTGCATCTTCCGAGCGCTTGGTGGTCTGTCTTCCCTATATCAATCACTATGAAAGGGAATGGACAGAATGTGCTTAGTGATGAGCAACCAGAAAAACAATAACAAAGTGTTCAGAGTATGAACATATTTTGCAGACCAAATCAGGATGAGGACAGCTGCTGTAACAAACACAACCCGGGATATATAATGGCTTAAACATGACAGAAGTTCAACTCTTATTAATGGGAAATTCAAAACAGGTGTTTCTATTTGATGCCTAGTGTCACTTCAAATGCTTTTAGTGTCCTCGTCTCCTGTGACTGCTCCAGGTTTACCATACAGAACACAGTTCTCAAAGTTCATTGATAACAAGCCAAGAAAAAATGTTTTAAAAAGGGTGGAGAAAGCAAACCCGCTTTATAACCCTCTTAGCCTGGAAGAACACACATTACATCTGCTTACATTCATTGGCATAAGGTAGGCATAAGGTAGGCATGTCACTCCAGAAGCAAGGAGGTGGAAGCTCTAGGAAAATACTGGTATCATGGTACTATCTGACTGAATAAACCCTGCCAGCCACCTAATTGCCCAGGTTATGCTATTCTGAGTCAACCCACACCCCTCCTACCTGACAGACATATAGGGAGAGATGACACCCACAAAAGAGATATTTATATAGATACAAATACTAAGCAAAAATCAAGTAAATCCATAAGATCTATTGATGCCACAAAGAGAATAAAAGTGAAGTACATTAAATAAGGCTTTTAAGTCAGATAAATATGAATCCATCATTTAACAGCATTGTGAACCTGGCTGGATAGATGGCATAACCTTTGTGAATCTAAACATCTCCAGAAATAAATAAGGATGGGCTAACACCTACCCCATAAGTGTCCTGTGCCAGTGTTTTATGCTAGAGTGCCTGGTATAAAACAAAAGCCAAAAACTTACTATATATTTTAACATTGAGACAAAAAAACAAATCAATAGCAAAAAGAGAACAAACCAACTGAGATGAAAATAACTGAGAATTTCAAAAAGAGTAAATAGGAACTTAACACTCAAGCCTTGGCTACACAGAAGTATTCTCGTTTCTATTTCTAAGTCAGCTTTCTACATGCAGTGTCATATTAGTAAGAAAATGCCTGTGGGTTTTAGGAATGTTTATAAAATCTATTCATTTCAGAACTAACACTGTTCTAGTCAAGGTGAAATTAGTTTTGTTTTGTTTGTCCCCTGCCATTGATATGTCTCCACAGCTAGGTAACAACTGGGATTACAGCTAGGTAAAAACAAAACAAACAAACAAACAAAAAACAATCAACGGCAGTACCTCCTTACGCTCTTTGGAAGAACTAGAAGCAAGTCAGACAGCCTTGGAGTTTATTTCTGTTAAAGGATGGACACAACAGAAGATGTCCTCGACATCTGTAGCATCACTGATGAATTATTTATTCCTGGTTATTCTGAGTAGATAGACTTGTTTGCATTAAATGTCACATGCAGAGCACATTGGGTACTATGATTCCATAAAGTTAGATATTGTAGTAGGAGAAAGTGATACCATCATATTTTCAGAACCATAATAATTCATTAATATTTAGAAATATTAATTAATGTCTTTAATATTAGGACAAAATCTATAATAATAAAAGCGTAATATGCTAATTAGACTGGATGTTCTTCCAGATGACCTTCCAGACCAAGCCGGGGCTATGAGGGAAGCCTGGGTCCTGGGTGCCAGATGGAAGCTGGTGCCAGCAGCCCAGGGAAGGAAGGCCTACTCTTTCACAAATTTCATGTATCAGGCCTTTAGTATTTTTATAAAACTCTGGCTTCTAAGAATACATCATTCCTATGCTTATATTTCTACTAGAGGCCCAGTGCATGGATTCGTGCACCGGTGAGGTCCCCCAGCATGGCCTGTGGGGATCAGGCTGAAACCATCCGTCCGACATCCCCCAAAGGGTCCCGGATTGTTTGAGGGCACAAGTCAGACCAAGGGACCCCACCGGTGCACAAATAGGTGCACTGGGTCTCTAGTACTATTTATAAGATTTTATTGGCAGCTTGCTTCAGTGAAGTGATGAATAACTGCCACAACACTTGCAAGAGAACATTTTCTCTCCACCCATCTTAGACAGGTCTCAAAGAACTCATTAACTGAAATGCTGGTTGGTATTATCAATTCTAAATTTGTGGTCTCTTCAGGACTCCAACAATGCTTTGTCTATATTCCAACCCTTCATTGCACTTGTTTTTCTTGTACACAGTGTACACATCTATCTGCCCCACTGGACAATCAGCTCTTTGGGATATCAGTATAATATAGGGAACTTACAAGAACATCAGTAGATACTTGCCAAATACATGAGTGATTTTTAACCAAAATACTTGTTAGAATCATAGCTTCTAATTTCCAGTATATACCACAACCACTGAACTACACAAAAAGTAGTTTCTAAAATTTGTTTTAGATAAAGTCCTTCAATAGTAATCGCTCTTTACTCCAGGAAACACCCAATGCAAATCTGGTACACCCCAATGACTGTCAAGTGTTACTTTTAAGATTATGAGTGAGGAAACCTTGTGACTGTGTAATTTATGAGCATGGGAGAGGTGGTGGCAACTACACTTTCATTCACAAGACTCTGAGAGCCTGTTTTTGTTTGTTCGTTTGTTTCTGGTGGCTCACTGTCCTACTTGCTTTGCCCAGCCTAAGGACTGTGGTGAAAGGGAAGTCATGGCCTCCTCTTCCCAATTATTGCCTTGACAAACTGGCATATCTGGAAGGGATCACCAATGTTGAAATCATGTTATATGAGAAATAAAGAAACTGTGTCAATTTAAATTGTATCCACGAAAAAGAAAAAACAATTTAAAAATTCATCATATGAAAGATTATCATATGAAAGAGGGAGTATATTTATTTTCTATTCATTGCTGTTCCAGACACCAGAATTTAGATGAATAGGTGGGAATTATAGGAAGGAGATCTAGCTTAACACTACAATTAAACGTGTCAGTCTTATCATGTGACGAGATAGGACCTAGTTTCCTGCAAATTATCTAACAAAGCCTGTGCAATCATCTGAATAAAAGAGACCCTTCTTTTAGGTGGTGATAGAATACCTCTTAATGGCCCTGTGTGTAATAAAATATGATTTTCTTTTCTACTCACTTCCAGTACAAAGTATCCTTAAAATCATTCTCAAATGTTCAGAATGAGAACTCTTGGGTCAAACTGCCTGGCTTTGAATCCTGGCCCCCATAACTTCATAGTTGTTTGACTAAGCAATTTTGAAACTTTAGTTTGACTCCGATTCCTCAACTGAAATCTGGGGAATTTACTCTAAGCGGTATTGTGAAGAGTAAATGAGATTAGGCATGTAAAACAGCTGAAACTCAAGTACTTGAAAATGAAATATCAATATATGCCAGTGGTTCTCAACCTTCCTATTACCGTGACCCTTTAATACAGTTCCTCATGTTGTGGTGACCCCAACCATAAAATTATTTTCATTGCTACTTCATAACTGTAATTTTGCTACTGTTATGAATCATAATGTAAATATTTGAAATGCAGGATGTATTTTCATTGTTACAAATTGAACATAGTTAAAGCATAGTGATTAATCACAAAAATATGTAATTATATTTGTGTTTTCCGATGGTTTTAGGCAACCCCTGTGAAAGGGTCGTTCGACCCCCAAAGGTTGTCGACCCACAGGTTGAGAACCGCTCATATATGTTTACTAAGATTCTTAGCAATTCTGCATTACTTCATCAGAAATGAGATTCCTTTCCCAATAATTAATTTTTAAATACTTATTTTATTATAAATTTAAAATATTTATAAAAATAAAGAAATATGTAATAAGTGCCCCTAACCTCAACAGAAATTAATTCCAATTTTATATGTATCATAATAGAATTTTAGCCATATAAACATATTTATGAAACATGTAGTCATATATACTGTCTTGCACCTTATTTTTTGCCCTGATTATGTATTGGACACTTCTCTCCATTATGTACATATATAGCAAAAATGTAACCTTCACAGCTGCAGGTTAATCTGTATCTATATCAAGGATATATTGTAAATTGCTTAATTTTCATTTGATATATATTTCAAATTTTCACTACCACAATCAGTACCACAATGAATACTCCTAAGAATTCTGAACACATTTTTATTAGCATCTCTGTAGGAGAAAGTTTTGGATCTATAATTGATTAGTCACATTTTAAATCTTATCTCCATATAAAAAATGTACTCCAAAATTTTTAGCCGATTTATATACTTACACAATTTTTACCAAATCATAGACTAAAATCATATTTCACTTCTATGATTTTCAGTTCTCTAATTATACCTCCTCATATGTTTACTTGCTATTGATATTTCATTTTTGTTAGTTTTACTCCTTTGTAAAAATAAACAAAAAAATACATCCCAAAGGTAATAATTTGTTAATTTTGTTGTTGGGCTGTTTTATAATATTTATAACAAAATATTTTTCTCTTTGTCATCAGTTGTTCAACTATATTTGTAATATCTTATAGATAGTATAATTTTTAAATATGAAACCAAAAGTTTTTTTTAATGCTCACTCACCTCAAAGTCATGCTTAAAAAGAGCCTTTCCAACATTGGATTGTAAAAGTATCTTCCAACATTTCCTTCTATTTTGTTTACAGATCTACTTTTTTCTTTTTAAATTTTTAATTAACCTTAAATTTATTTTTCTCTTTTGTATTTAGCTGAGATATTATTTTCCCCTTAATTGTATGCTCAAATATTCCAATTCCAGTTATTCAATAATCCATCTGTACCCCACTGATTTACAATGTTCTGTATTATCCAATATTAAATTCCTGCTTTTATATTGGATGCTTCTGGACTTTGAAATTTATTTCTTAATACTTTTCTATTTTTATGTTAATATACCATAATTATTTATTTACTAACAAGCATTTTGTCATATATTGATATATTTCTCAAAATCATTTTGGTTATTGAACAAATATATTCACCTAGATGAACTGAATAATTAGTTTGCCAAGATCCTCACCTCAAAAGAAGAAAGAAAAAGAGAGAAAAATAAAGCTAAAAAAGAAAGAAAAGGAATTATCTTATACTCCTACTGGGGGAAATTCCATTTAATTTACATTTTAGAAAAATGTAAATGCTTAAGTCTTAAAATTGTCCATTCTGCACATTTAATCTCATCTTCCTATGACTCAGTTACATCTCTCTATCTTTTTTACTATATGAATATTAGTATTGTATAAAAATTATAGCTCAATTAGGGGAAAACCGATGTTTTATACAATGCTGTGGTTTTTCATTCTTTCATTTTGTTTCTGTATACAACTAATGTCTTCTTTTATACTTTTTCAGAAAATTTGATTTTTAAAAATATCAGCCACACTAATTTCTTACCTTTATTTCTAGATGTTTGACTATTGTTATTCTTCTTATTCTTTTTATTATTTGCTTTTTTAATTATGAGTTTTTTCCTACAATATTTCCTAATTTGTTATTGTTGGTATTGTTTTGTGTTTTGCTTTGTTTTTTATCTTGCATTTGACCATGTTTTATTGAATTTCCACTTGAGGGTAGAATACTGCAGCTGACACCTAACTTTATGACTTTGGGGATCAGATAGTGGCCCCATTCAGTCACATGGACGCTTAGTGTCTCATGGTCAAGCATTTGACTCCTACCAGGGCACAGTATCAAGCCAGGAGCTATTTCTCAAAGTGGAGTAGCATCTGCAAAAAAGTCATGCTTTTATCATAACCCTAGGGCCCGCCTTGTAATTTGTTAATGGGTGCTTGCCATAGTTGGGCTACATTTCATGTAGGTCACCACTGAGTGCAGTTCGCAGTCAACCAGCCTGGCAGGCACACAGAGCCTATCAACATCCTGCACCTGAGTGGTCAATTTGTTACAAGCACTGATCTGACATTGACATAATCTTATCACCCGAAGGCCACGATCAGCCACCTGGGCTAGCACAATAAATTCAAGAAAATCTGGCCCATGTTCCTTTAATAACAAATTCAACTTTAATCTAAAATTATAGTCTTTTCTCTTAGGTTTAGCATCCTTACACTCTATTCTCACTTATATTCCTCAGACTTTTAGTGTTATATATTAACAAAATCTTGCAATTCTTTTTGGGTCAAACTTTGTATATGGCCTCTGCGGTTTGGGTGCGGGGCCTTGTTTGAGACAATGACTTGTAAGGAATGAACCTCAGGAAAATGCCTGTCCCATGAAAATATATAATTGGTAATGTCATTGAATAGTCTTCAAGCAAGGTAAGACTTGCTTGCTAAAACAACTTAAACACACACACACACACACACCTCTGATAGCAAGGATGATTTCACAGGGATCTTAAATTCACAGTGCTCAGATTTACTTAAATGTTTAAAAATATTCCAAAGCCATTATTCACTATCCCAACTTAACCAATATCCCAACTTACACATAAAAGATCGAATACAACTCTAAATTCAACTTTTGTATTTTATTAACCCATAGAATCAGACATTGTATCTCATTTTCAGAAATCTTAGCTCTGAAATTCTTTTAGGCCAGTGATAGAAACTATCCCTAGTCCTCTGATCATGGCTATAGGCAATAATTTATTGTTTTTATTGTTTAATATACTTTTTTAAAAAAATATATTTTATTGAGTTTTTACAGAGAGGAAAGGAGAGAGATAGAGAGCCAGAAACATCGATGAGAGAGAAACATCGACCAGTCGCCTCCTGCACACTCCCCACCGGGGATGTGCCCGCAACCAAGGTACATGCCCCTGACCGGAATCGAACCTGGGACCCTTCAGTCCGCAGGCCAACGCTCTATCCACTGAGCCAAACCGGCCTCGGCGTTTAATATACTTTATTTTTAGAGCAGTGTTAGGTTCACAACAAAACTTAGCACGAAGTACAGACTTCTCATATTCCCCTACTCCCATGCATGCAAGCATCCCCCACTATCAACAGCCTGTGCCTGAGTGGTCAATTTGTTACAAGTGATGATCTGACATTAACATAACCTCACCACCCAAAGGCCATGATTCATATTAGAGTTCACTCCTGATGTTGTTTCCAATTATGGGTTTTGACAAATGTATAATTATATGAATCTGCCATGATAGTAGCGCACTGAGTAGTTTTCCTACCCTAAAACGTTCTGTGCTCGACCTATTCATCTCTTCCCAACCCCTCAACAAATACTAATTTTGTATTGTCTTCACAGTTTTGCCTTTTCCAGAATGTCATATAGTTGGAATCAGATAGTAGGTAGCCTTCATAGATTGGCCTCTTTCAGTTGGTAATATTCATTTAGGATTCCTACCTGTTTTTTCACAGCTTGATAGTTCATTTATATTTATAAATTAATAACATTCCATTGCTTGGGTGTGCCATAGTTTATTCATTCACCTAGTGAAAGACATCTTGGTTGCTTCCAAATTTTGACAACTGTGAATAAAGCTACTATAAACATCAATGTGCAGATTTCTATATAGACATTAAGTTTTCAATTTAGTAAATACCAAAAGGCATAACTGCTTAATCAAATGGTAAGAGTATGTTTAGTCTTTAAGAAACTGCCAAACTGTAGCTATATCATTTGCAGTCCCATCAGGAATAAATCAGAGTTCCTATTGTTCCACATAGTATTTCACTAGTATTGTTTCACTAGTATTTCGTGTTCTCTTGTTTTGAATTATGGCCATTCATTAGATTTGTAGGGGTAGCTCATGATTGTTTCAATTTGCATTTTCCTGAGAATATATGATATGAAACATCTTTTCTTTGGTTTATTTGACATCTACAAATCTTTTTGGTAAGGTGTCTATTCAGACCTTTTTACCACTTTTTTTTTATTTTCTTGTTGTAAAATATAATTGTGAATTTTGGGTAAGTCATTTATTTAGATATGTCTTTTGCAACTATTTTCTCCCAATGTGGCTTGTTTTCTAATTTTCTTGAAAGGATTTACCTTTTAATACCCCCAGAATTAGTCTTCCTTCTCCACAGTGCCTGTGATCCTCATTCACGCCCTGTCCTGCTTTCACCCCCACCAAAAAGAGCTGCCTTCCTTAAACATGTTGTTGCAGGCAATTACTAAAGCTGGTTTCAGTAACTAGCCTTTGCAGTCTACGGAATGCCAATATTTCATTTTCCAACCGTAAGCAGATCATCATTGTCTTCAGATCCTATCAGGTAAGACAAACATCACAGATTTCCCTCCCTATAGTTCTATATGCAGACATGTATGTTTTCAAATATGGCATCAGTCAAGTTTAAGAAACAGAAGCCAATTGAAAGTTTGTTTTTTTTTTTAAGAAGGAAGGAATTTAGTACAAATAATAAGGTGCTTTCATATGTATGATTTGATGCATAAAAATCCGGAGGCTACCTACCACTGGATTTATTGATTTAAAGTGTGTGTCAGTGTAACAACAATCCAGGTATCAAAGAAACCACTGTCATCAATACCCTTGTCTCCAGAACCTGTTTCACTTATAGAAGCAGCAGCAAAAACAGGGTTTTTGCCTCTACATCTCATATAAGTGCATCTAATTAGTAAAATATAGTTCTCATCCAAAACCCTGGGGGTAAATGTATGGGATATGGAGTTCTTTGATTTCTGGGCTCTGCAGGTCAGAAAAACACAAAGGGAGTGGGGTGGATATTGATTATATAAGTTTTAGTCATGCCATATACTTGTAATTAGTTACAGTCCACAGACATTGTTTAAAAATCTATCACTTCATTTTGTGCTAGAATACTCTGACCCATAGTAATTACATAATTGTCAGCTATTATTATCACTATACATAAAACATACCAAAGTATGTATGGATTATTACCATTAGCATAAGAGTTCCTTTAGCACATCTTTAGTCTTTGTCAATCCCTAAAAGGTCATGGGGTTCTGGAAGTGATTCTCAGCAGCTAAACAGGTGAAACCCACATGTCCCCACTTTCTCATGGCGGATGAACTCCCAGACAAGGTGAGTGATGGCAGGAAGCGAGGAGGCAGATGTGCTGCCCACGCCTCACCAGCTCTGCCTCCCGGGGAGCCCGTGGCTCCTCCATGTTTTGCAATGTTGATATAAATGGCAGCTGGGTTCCCTTAGAGGATTGTGAAAGAGAAGGAACTGAATATGTATGTGCCTTAGATCTTCTTAACTCTTCATCTCCAGAGAGAAACATAGCTTTAATCCTCTCACTGGGGGTGGGGCAGCTGGAGGTGGGAATTGTGAAAAGGAGTCCAATGCCTATTTTCAGATGTCACCTTAACTTTCCTGACAAGCTTGAATTTTGGTTTGAAGTGGGAATAGCAGAATTTAGGATTAAGCCAGTGTACTGTATCATAGACTATTTGAAGGCAGTTATATGAAACCTTAAAGGTTAACAGTAATTATTTTCACAAACTTTATTAGATCTGAAGTAACTGCCATTAGATGAAAAATAATTGCAAATGTTAATAATTCAGAAGAAAGAGGTGCTCCCCTTCTCTTTATTTTTCAATTCCCTTTTGAAAATATGACAACAATGAAGACAGTTTCTGCAATATATTCAAGGCCCTTCTAATATTTTCTTCATTATTACTATATTTCGGTTATACTAACAAAGATAGTTCAAGAGTTAAATAAAGAAGATGTTAAATAAGTAGGTAACATAGATTAATCAGAATGAGAATGGGAACCAAACATATATCCTGGTTTTTGTTAGTCAGCAGTTCTTTTTGTTCATGTTCTCTCTCTTCCATCATGCCTGCTGAAAAGTTAATTTGGCAGGAAAATATATGTGATAAATATGGGTCTTATCTTTTGAAATTCATTAGAGAATGTTTCCCCTGATGAATTTCCCTCCATCAAACAGTTTCTAAATTACCAACCAAAGCACACTGATTGCTTGATAAACTCACTGGGAGTGAGAGTCCATCCTGAAATTCCCCATCAGCATTTTCCCTCTAACCTGCTTCCCCCAGAGACTCTGCACTCTGATGGTTCATCTTCTAGAGCAGTGGTTCTCAACCTTTCTACTGACACAACCCTTTAATACAGTTCCTCATGTTGTGGTGACCCCCAACCATAACATTATTTTCGTTGCTACTTCATAACTGTAATTTTGCTACTGTTAGGAATCATAATGTAAATATCTGATATTTAGGCGACCCCTGTGAAAGGGTCGTTCGACCCCCAAAGGTGTCGCGACTCACAGGTTGAGAACCGCTGTTCTAGAGGAAAAGGAGAGTGGAATTTCCTGAGTCAAGCCCGCCTCTAAGTTCGGATGGGTGAGATTACCGATCAGAATGATGGGAGACGCAGAATTTTTATTTAGTTTTGCTCATCTTCAAAGTCTTTTACAATTTGCTGCAACCAACAAAGAGAGACCAGGTCTAAACCTCTGGGAAAACCACACTTCTTCACTCACTTGTGTTTGTGAGGCTGAGCCAGAAGGAGGCTCTGAAAATGTATTTCAGAACCTCCTAATAAAAATGCCTGCATTGAACTGGCCTCTCTCTATGACTTTCTTGGAAACGTGAATCACTGTCATTTTTAGGGCTTTTCTTTCTTTCTCGAGGAAGTTAAATTGGGTGTGCAGGTAAAAAATTTAAAGTAAATGGGCATTTTAATATTCTGCACCAAATTATCAGGGACTGAAATAGCAAAAGAAGTGACCTTCATAAATGAGTACCTTATCACGAGGCTTGGACCTGGGCATAAAAATGATACAAATGCATGCGGAGTCTGTCACTATTAGAAGTTCAGACTGAAAACACCTTTTAAATTATTTATAGAAGAGAAAATATATTTGTGAGGAAATAATGCTCTATTAAAAGTTATGGTCTTTCTGCAGAAGGACACAGAGGCCCCTCCTATTCTTGACTTTATTTCATTATCGTGCATTTGTGTCTCAGCATAAATGTATTTGGTGTTATTCAATATATGAAATTTTACCTGAGATCAGGATCTCAGCTTACAGTGAAGGAAGAACAAAACTGGCAAAACAGAGCATTCCCAGCAAAGCACAGACTCAAATGCTCTCCCTATAGCCAGGCTGCTTCTTGAATAAATCATGTTATAGGAAACAGCTAAAGTGGCATCAGCTCAACAAATTCCCACACAATTTTAAATAAATCTTTTTGAAAAATATGTATCAAATATGAATTTAGTTGATGAGTCTAATCAACAAAAATGCATTCACTCTACCAAGTACCATGTCAGGCACCAAGGGGACATAATATCATACTACAGTGGTGGTGGGAATGTGCTTTGGACTCCACAGACCTGGATTGAAGTCTTGTGTTGATGGCTGCATTATTATTTGTCTTAATCTGTACTCAAGCTAATTTAGGAAGGAGAAAATTATTGAAAAGTCCACATGCTTCTCTGGAGTTGTTTTTCATTGATTTCTATGTTTTATTCAATTAAGACTGGCTTGTGCCACATGAAAACACTGCTAAGTGAAATAAGTCAGACAGAGAAAGACAAATACTGGACGATCCCACTTACATGTATAATCTAAAGAAAACAATAACAGTTCATAGATACAGAGAACAGACTGGTGATGGCCAGAAGTAAGTGGTCAGGGGGTGTTGGGGGTGAATGTGGTCAAAAGGTACAACTTCCAGTTACAAAATAGGTAAGTCCTGGAGATGAGATGCACAACATGGTGACTACTATACTGCATATTTGAAAGTTGCTAAGAGAGCCCTAGCCAGTTTGGCTCGGTGGAGTGTTGGCCTGTGGACTGAAGGGTCCCTGGTTTGATTCCAGTTTAGGGCATGTACCTCAGTTGCAGGCTTCTCCCTGGCCCAAGCCCTGGTCAGGGCGCATGTAGGAGGCAACCAATTGATGTATTCCTTTCACATCGATATTTCTGTTTTTCCTTGGGAAAATAAACTTGGGTGAGGATTTAAAAAAAAAAAGTTGCTAAAAGAGTAAATCTTAAAAAGTTCTCATCAAAATAAATTATAATTGTGTAGTTAAGAAAAATAATATTCATTTTTAATTTGCGGCTCTTGATTATAGTGACTTCAGTATTAGAAAAATAGTCCCATGAGCTCATGCCTAAACCCATTTCATTTAGCTCCCTATGTTGCAAGGGAGAGAATTCCAAACCCAAACTGCCTAAGACAAAAAGTACTTATTGCCTGACAGAAGTCCAGCAACTGCCAGGCGTTAGTCTCAGCTGTACCACGTGTTTACCATATAACATCAACACTCAGTTTCTCTCTCCCCACCTCTGGGCTTTGCTTCTTTTTTTAATTTTTAATTCTTTTATTTTTGGCTTGTTCCTTCTTAGATAAAATCTCCTATCCTGATTCTAAAATGGCTGCATGAGCTTCATCTTTTCAGGTTAAAGTTCCCTGAAAATAGTGAGCTTCTGTCCTAGTGGCCCTCATGGAAATTTAAATGTGCAGTCTGATTAGAGCCACTGAAGTTACATTTCAACATGTGAAATAATTAATACGGCTAAGATAATGTGGCAGTTTATATTGAAGTGGGCTTGAGTCAGGTGCTCAATTGTGGTGCAGAGGTACAGAGCCCCAGACACAAAAAAACACTGAAAGTTTCCTGAGGCATGGATCTTCATCTAAAAATTGGGGCTATTTCTAGAAAATGGCAAAATGGAGGCTAGCTAAGCAAATAAATATCTATAAGCAATACCTAATGGAGAAGTAATAGGCAGATGGTGAAGTAGTTGCTCTAATAGAACACTTTCTCAGTATTAAAGAATTGCTACTTTGCTGTCAAGTGACAAGGTGGGCCATAACAGGTAGAGTGTATTCTCCGCACATCTCAAAATACCACTTAGCTTCAGTACATCCAGGGATACAGAAATGCAGCCTTATATGGCCAAAACAAGAATGTGTGGCTTGAGTAGGGTCAGGAAATAAAGTGTTCTGGATACATTTGTAGTAGAAAGGTGCCCTTAAAAAGCTTCCCAAAGAATAATAAAGGAGAACATGAGAGGACTATTTAAAAACTCATGTGTCATCTCTGATACTCCTGCAAATTAGTGACTTTCAATCAGAGAGTGATAAGAGCCAGGACAATGATCATTACCTTAGAGCTTCTCAGGTTGCACCCATAGGCTGCTGAAACCACAGGAAACTTTTATTCAAACTACCAAAATCCACAATTAGTAAAAGTATTAGGAATAGAGAAAATATTACAGGGGGAGCAAGAGAAACAAAAAGAAAGCAAGAAAAAAAGAGGGAGGAAAATTATATTCAGTTCAGGGAATTGTATATTGCAATGCACAGGGATGATGAGGGAGGGAAAATGAACTTGACCTGAATCCTTCTATTGAGGAATCTATAATCTATATATATAAAAGCCTAAGTGACCGGCCGACCATTCAGTAGCTATGATGTGCACTGGTCACCAGGGGGATCAATGCAGGAGCAGAAACCACAGGCATGGAAA
Organism: Myotis myotis; assembly: GCF_014108235.1. Taxonomy (NCBI): domain Eukaryota; kingdom Metazoa; phylum Chordata; class Mammalia; order Chiroptera; family Vespertilionidae; genus Myotis; species Myotis myotis. The sequence goes on from NW_023416379.1 coordinate 75,924,840, forward strand.
CATGGAATAACAGACTGATGAATCTCAGAGAGAAGAGGGGAGGGAGGAGGGCAGGAAGAGATTAACCAAAGATCTTAAATGCATACTAGAGGTCCGGTGCATGGATTCGTTCATCAGTGGGGTCACTCAGCCTGGCCTGTGGGGATCAGGACAAAACCAGCTCTCCAACATCCCCCGAGGGGTCCCGGGTTGTGAGAGGGCACAGGACAGGCCAAGGGACCCCACCAGTGCAAGAAACCAAGCATTGGGCTTCTAGTCTATGAATAAATATAAGACAATAACTTAAATAACTGTCTTTTTTATATTATATGTATATATGCAGCCACTGTGGAAAACAGTATGGTGTTTCCTAAAAAAATTAAAAATGGCACTTCCATTTGACCCAATAATCCCACTTCTAGGAATATATTCCAAGAAAACAAAAACACTAATCAGAAAGGATGTATACACCCTATGTTCATAGCAGCACAGTCTACAATAGCTAAGATTTGCAAACAACCTAAGTGCCCATCAGCAGATGAGTGGATTAGAAAACTGTGGTACATCTACAAAATGGAATACTATGCTGCTGTAAAAAAGAAGGAATTCTTACCATTTGCAACAGCATGGATGGACCTGGAGAGCATTATGCTAAGCGAAATAAGCCAGTTGGAGAAAGATAAATATCATGTGATCTCACTCATTTGTGGAATATAATGAACAACATAAATTGATGAACAAAAATAGAACCAGTGTCATAGAAGCATCGAACAGACTCTCCAACCTACGAGGGAAGACAGAGGGTGAGGGAGTAAGGGATCAACCAAACGACTTGTATGCATGCATATGAGCATAACCAATGGGCACAGACAGGGAGTGGGGGGGGGGGGTGAGGGCATGTGTTGGGGGTTGGGGGTGCCTGGGGAGAGGTTGATGGGGGAAACAGGAGACTTATGTAATACTTTAAACAATACAGAATTTAAAATAAAAAATAAAATAAACTGAGGAACACAACAGAAAAAAAATAATGTAAAAAGCAATGAGAGGACCTTATATTCTTTTGAGAACTCAATGAAATAATAAACATATGTGAAGCATTTAGTATATACCTGGCACACAAATGAAAACAATAAATGTGGTGATTGTTATTATTTTTAAATAGTAAACACCAAACACAAATTACATTAAAAGCTGCTTCGGAGTTTTGTAGATGAGGAATATGTGGAAGAAACATTTCTGTATAAGAAAATAGCAGAAGCAGAAATACAATGGCAAAATTTTCAGAACATTTGTATCAGTTAAGTTGATCAATTTCACCAGGGTGGAGAGATCGGTAAAAGTAGCTTATAGCAAATGAGAAATGGCAGATTAATCATTGATAGTAGATTCCCAGAATATAGAAAAGTGTGCTGTGATGAGAAGCACCTGCTCTTAGTCCTGAAAACTAGAAGTGATGACAGGCGTGCCAAGAATATACCTTCCCAGAGAGTGCAACACATTGGTGGTAGATGAGCCTGAAAACAAACGGGGTATGGTTAGATGAAAAGAGACTTGAAATGCATGCTCAGAAACTTGCTTTCCCCATCAGTAACAGAAAACTAGCAAAGATTTGTGTGCAAGGAGATGATATTATAAATTTATTTTAGAAGCATAGCTCTGGCAGCATGTGAACGACAGAGGCATACATTTATTTAGGAAATTATTGCTATGACCCTGCTGGGAGTCGTGATAAGGCTTCAAATAGGATTATGGCAATAGGAATGGAAAGAGAATGGATAAGAAAAATGATTCCAAAATACAATGAATAAACTATACTGCGAGTAGTGAGTTAGAGAGAAAAAATTTTTTAAGATGCTGCTACCTCTTTGGAAAATTCTTTGGAAGTGTCTGTCTTAAAGTTAAACACAAACCTACTCTACCACCTAGTTATTCCAATCACAGGTATTTACAAAGGGAAATGAAAGTATGTGCACACAAAAAGGAGAATATGAGAATACCTATAACAGCTTTATTTAAAATAATCCCAAACTGGAAAGAATCTGAGGAACTAATGTCCATTAACAGAAAATGAAGAGTCAAATTGTGGTATATTCATACAACACTACTCAGCAATAAAATATAATAACAATAAGCCTGGCCGGTGTGGCTCAGTGGTTGAGCATTGACCAATGAACCAGGTCACAGTTTGATTCTGGGTCACGGCACATGCCTGGGTTGCTGGCTGGATCCCCAGTGGGGGCGTACAGGAGGCAACCAATCAATGATTCTTTCTCATCATTGATGTTTCTATTTCTCCCTCTCCCTTCTTCTCTGAAATCAATATAAATATATTAAAAATATAATGACAATAAAAGTAATAACATGGATATAACTTAAAAATAAACCTATTACACACAAAAAAAGCACCAAAAATATTAGTAACTCTAATGATGATGTTCAAAAGCAGGCAAAATTAATCTGTGGCTATCAGAACAGCGGTTGTTGCCTATGCATAGTGAGGATTGACTAGAAGAGAACAGAAAGGGATATGCTTGCGATGGAATTTTTCTATGTTTTGACTGGAGTGTTGGTTACATGGTGTATACCTTTGCCAGAACTTATTGAATTGTATGCTTAAGATCTGTGTATGTTGCTGTATATAAAGTTTGCACACCTACAGGAGAAAGAATGTGTATTGAGACTCTGCTAAAGTGTGAAGCACTGTCAGGCAGTGTGGGGGACTCAAAGAGCAGTGAGATACCAGTTAGAATAAGGGACATGATGCCATTTGGTAACACAGTCTGGAGGAGCTTTGCACAGTGGCGGTATCTAGACACTGAGTTGTATCCAAGGTATGGTCATTGCTAATTGAAAACATGGTTTGGAGGGCGAAGCAGCCAATGAGCCTTAGTAAATCATTCTGTTGCCTTTACCGAAAGTAGCTTTTTTGTTGTTTCTTTGATTTTATTACAAGTAACACATTTATAAACTAGAACAATTACTCATTTTTAAACAGATAACTATGCATAATTGCACACATACACACATACTTCTAAACTACTCTGTTTTACTCACTTATATGTTAACCACATTCTTATTTGTGTGTTGTTTTAATGTTTAAGTGCATTGCCTTTTTGTTGTTGTTGTTGATAGTATTACAGATATCTCCCATTTTTTTCCATTTCCCCTCCTCCTCCAAGCCTCTACCCAGTTCCCCAAGTCTTCACCACCCTATTGCCCATGTCCATGGGTTATGCATATCTATACTAATAAAAGGGTAATATGCTAATTAGACCAGAAAGACTGGATGTTTTCTGGAAGTCCTTCCGGAGAAAGCCACAGTGGCGGGGCTGAGGCAGAGATGGTTAGGGGCGGTAAGGCAGGCAGATGCGGTTAGGGGCAATCAGGCAGCAGGCAGGTGAGCAGTTAGGAGCCAGCAGTCCCAGACTGTGAGAGGGATGTCTGACTGCTGGCCTAAACCAGCAGTCAGACGTACCCTGAGGGATCCCAGATTGGAGAGGGTGCAGGCCGGGCTGAGGGGACTACACCCTCCCCCCCACACCTCCATGCACAAATTTCATGCACTGGGCCTGTAGTAAGTATATAAGTTCTTTGGTTTATCTATTCTTGTCTTTTAAAACCCACTCATACTTTATAACATTTTCTGTGCCTGACTTTCCAGGTCTCCAGAAACTCTTTTCAACTTTCTAAAGGTAGCTTCCTTTCCTTCTTCACTCTTCACTCTAGGGAGAAAGCTGCTCAGCTCCATCTTAATCTTTTTAGCATTCTCAATTAGCCTGCTGCACACCACGCATCCTGCTGTGTTCCCTCTGAAGTCCTTGTTTCTTTCCCTCTCCTCTTGGCAAAACAGAAAGAGACAAGAATTATGCAGCAGCATGAAGCCTCTGGTCTGAAAGAAAACTCTGTGATTGTCTTTTTCTAACCACCAAATTCTCTGGCTGACAGCTTCTAAATTGCCTTAAGCTCCCCTCCCTGTAGATACACTAGATGCTCACTAGTTAATTTGAACTGAATGGGCCCTTAGCAACTCTCATTCACAGAATCAAATCTCAGTGCTCTGTAGATCTGACAGGGCCGTACCTTCAAAGAGTGCATTATTTTACAATCTGAATAAGGTTTATGAGCAGATATAAAATAATTTCTATAAGCAAGTTAAGCCTAGCTCTTTGGAGAACATATTACAAAGAAAAGCATAGGGACTACTCCTTGTTGAGAAATTTTAGGCATTAAACTGAGTCACGTAACTATAAATAGATTTTTAAGTAACTATATTATACATAGTAATAATGAAGAGAACATTTGACCACAATATATGCATCTTTTCTGAAAAATCAATGGTATTCACTGATTATTTTTATGTAGGGGATCCTCAAATATGAGAGATAAAATCAGATTTTAAAAGAAGACAAACTGGATTTTTCAGAAGTTCATAAAATGTTAGGAGTGGGGTGCATGTTATCAGAGAGCAAAATGATAGCTGAGCAGGAATATTTGCATTAACAGCAATTCTGTAATGCTTACTGAAAAGAGAAATTGTAGAAAGCACCCGCCTATCATTATCTTCACCCTTATTGAAAATCATTTTTAGAGAAAGGAATGCCAAGAATGGTGTATGTTACTGGAACTGAACTATCCCCTTGTGGTAACATATTATATTACTTGCAAATGTATCTTTGTTCAACTTTGCATATGTAAAGTAGCACACCCCAGCAAAGTTTGTTTTGTCTACATGTCCGAAAGTGACTTAGCTGACACCAAGTGCCATAGACTGAATGTTTGTGACCCCCCACCACCCCCTACCATTCTAATGCCCAATGTGAGGATATTTGGAAGAAGAGACTGCATAGTGAGGAGCTCATGAAGGCGGCGCACTCATGAATGGGATCAGTGCCTTTATGAAGGAGACCCCAGAGAGCTCCCATGTCCCTTCTGCCATGTGAGGGCACAGCAAAAAATGGCCATTTATGAACTAGGACATGGACTCTCACCTGACACCAAACCTATTGGTACTTGGATCTTGGACTTCCTGGTCTCCATAACTGTGAGCAATAAATTACTATTGTTCATATGACACCCAGTCCATGGCATTCTGTTAGAGCAGCCCAAAGAGAAGAAGACATCAGGCCATGCCTAAGGTATCTGCAGTCTGGATGTTCTCAATTCTGGTTATTCATAGAATTGAGTATGAAGATTTTTAAGCATACACAAGCCTTATCCAGACTTACTGAATCATAACCTTCAGAGGAGGGGCCTTTCCACCAGCACTTTATTGAGAGTGGCACAGATGAGTGATGTGTAGACCAACTCTCCTGCTCAAGAATGAAAGTGGAATCAAAGCCAATTATATTGTAAAATTATATTGGGACAAGGCATGCTTTCTTATCCCTATGTTAAAGAATGTAGGGATTAAGCAAAAATAATTTACCTACTTGCTCCAGGGAATCTTTGCTTTTGGAAGATAAGTCTGTAAAGCAACTAAAAATGCTTACTTATAAAGAGTAATAGTTCATCATCAAAACTGACTTCAAACCCTTTGCCTCCTTGTGCCCATAAGTCCAAAGCTATTATGTGATAAAATCTGTTAAATCTTGAATAGTTCTTACCTTGTAAACTGACCTTTAAATTTCCCAGCCTGAGGCCTAATACATTATAAGTGTTCTCTTTGACTCTCTCTCTTCTGAGAAATTTCTAAGCCAGTCAAAGGCATCATGTCCTATAAACTTAGCTCTGTTTAATCACCAGGTAGTTTTGGTGAGTTGGAAGTCACAATTAAATCAGCATCACTCGGTTGCATAAATGATATTTTTAATAATTACTACATTTAATAAAAAATAAAATAGGGCTTAGTGAAATAAATGAATGTCCTAGGTACAGAATGATGACATGAATTAATATGGAGATTTTCAAATGTTCCCTTGTTTTTCCCCGTCCGTAGATGATTTTGTTCTTGGGTAAGCTCTTGCAATGTTGCAAGAAGAAAAAAGACACTGGACAGAGCAGTTATATCCATTCATGGGAGTGTGTGGTTAAAGGTAAGAATCCTTAAAAATCTTTAATTCATCCTCAAACTCCCATATTTAAGATAAAAAAGATAGACTTTAAACATAAATTTCACTATATGCATTTATGATCCATTATTTGAGACCCTGGGACATGTCTGGTCTGAGGTGATAAAGCAGGAAATTACTTAGAAAGTCCAAGCAGTTAAAACTCAGGGAGGTTATTTACCTCTAAGGAACTAAAGTCAATCTGCAAGTTCAGGTGCAACTATGACACATGACATAGTATAGGCTAGAACTCTGTCATATTTTTAATAATTTTAGCATGAGACATATCCATTATCATTTATTTCTGGTTTTATTTTATGATAATGTTGAAATCAGTAGTAAAGATAGCAAAAATGTGCACTGAGTTTGGACACCCAAATCTCAACATCACATAAAACATTTGCTAATATTTTAGAATTTGTGTAGGTAGATATAGATGTAGACACATAAAAATATTGGTATAATAGAGTATATATTTTATAGCCTTTTAAATTTTACATATTAATGCTTGTCAAAATATTTGTCAATAATTTTTCATTTCTGCATTGAGAAAAAAACATGATTCAACAATCAAACTAGTGTTAAAATGTTAATATTTTACCCCCAAAATATTCTTATAGCTATAATATTTTCATACACTACTAATTATTTTCTTCAGATAAACTCCTAGAAGTACATATTCTGGGTCTAAGGCTTTTCACATTTTTAAGGTTTTTCTCAAATTTCTTATGCTGTAAAAGTCTTATTGGTAGACATTTGTTGATGACAAATGTAATAAATTACATATGTGAAAAAAATAAAGATAAGTGGCAGTCACCTTACTGCTTTACAATATGATATTTTAACATATCAGGTTGTATGAAGTTGGCAACAGATGAGGAAGTACTAAATATAAGGTCAGAAGACCTGGATTAAATTCCCACAATGTCACCTACTACTACAGTCTCTCAAATAATGCATTGATCTCTTTCAACCTCTATTCATCATCTTTAAAATTGGATTAATAATACCTTTCATAGCAACCTTTTGCTTGTTTTAAGAATCAATATGAAACAAAGGATTTAGAAAAATATATGAGATCTTCACTAAGGTCAAGGCTGAATGGAGGTCACAGCCAGACCTCAAAGTGTATCTATAGTATACACAGGAGCTCAAGGGTGGCTAAGGAGGACAGGAATCGGAACAGTGTTCTTAACCAGTGGCACACTTCAGAGAAACAGAGAACAGAGAGAACCAGGAATAAACCACTTTTCCTTAATGACCTAGCAACTAGCTGTGGAAGGCATATGGCATCATCTCCACCACATTCTATTGGCTGAGACAATTTCAAAGGCCCATTCTGGTTCAAAAAGAGGGTACACCTCTTGATAGAGGTATATTCAATGTCACATTGTAGGTCACCATATGGAATGCAATATATCTTGGTGAGACCATCTTTGATAAATACAATGTGATATAGGGCCAGAATATACAGCCCCCTAGAACTGTTCCCTCCTCCTCCACATAGTTGTAAAACACGCCTTTCTTCCTAGGAGTTGCCTTGTAGAGGTAGGTACCAGAGATGGTGATGTGGGGTGAAAGACTCAAGAAATCCGAGTGATTAAAAAGGCTGAGCATTATAGAAAGCTAACTTGAAAATTTTTAATATTAACCAAGTTCTAAAAAAAAGTATTCCTATTTTTATTACTTATTTTTTACTACTCAATGTGTGGGTATTGGAGGAAAAAATCATTTTAGTCATACATAAAATTAAAAACCCTACATTTTCTCAACACCATAATTCTAGTATAAGTAAAAAAATGTTACTCTGGTTATTGTATTAGGTTTGTTAAAAAAAAAAAAATTACTTCGAGCTTTAGGAATACTCTTCAATATTGTAAAATGTTGCTTACTTGTACTTCATATAGCATGTTGCCTGATTAGGATGGAATATTAAAATTGTGGAAGTTGGAAAAGTCTCATTTGGAATTCAAGGCAGACACCTTTGAAGTAGGAAAATGGTTGTAATTTGTTAGGCCTATTAACATGCACCTATTAAACAGATAACATAATAATTCTTGAGGAAGTTCTAAAGCTATAATTTTGATGTCCCAGTGTAAATAGCTAATATGGTAGATTTGGAGGGGAAATGTCCTGTCAGGTATTATGATTGCCCTACGTGATTCCTGCCTGCCAGAGTGAAGAAAATGAAAAGTCTCAATATCAGTATATCTAGTGATAAAAAGGATGTAGGGAGATAAATAGCTCCTCTTTCCTCAGATCAAGAGATACCTGGAGATGCTTTTTTCCCTGGAGCTACCAGTCAGGAGCCATGATGGGGTCTCTTCTGTTCAGGCCTTTCTCTTTGATATTGTTCTACTTTTAGGTTTTGTTTTTCCTACTTTTTTTGTTTACTTGATTTTGTCTTTCATTCCCTGTACTCAAATCCTTGTTTTAGACATCATATTTATCACTTTCAGAAGTTTTTCAATTGTTCAATTTTTGTAGCATTTTTTTTTCTCATCAATGCAATATTTTCTCTTAACCTCTCAAGGACATTGATTAGAGTTTCTTTTTTTTTAAATATATTTTATTGATTTTTTACAGAGAGGAAGGGAGAGAGATAGAGAGTTAGAAACATCGATGAGAGAGAAACATCGATCAGCTGCCTCCTGCACATCTCCCACTGGGGATGTGCCCGCAACCCAGGCACATGCCCCTGACCGGAATCGAACCCGGGACCTTTCAGTCCGCAGGCCGACACTCTATCCACTGAGCCAAACCGGTTTCGGCGATTAGAGTTTCTTTGACCTATATTTTCTCCAAGCACTTTTTTTAAGTTTTCTTACTTTGTAGCTATCTTTGAGGCTGGAGAATTTCCTCAATTGCCTGTGTAAATAGTGTTGGTTTTATTGAAGAGTGAGACACCAAAGTTAATCAGTAGCTTAGTGTCTGTGGGTGGGGTTAATGAACTGGAAGGCTTCCTTGGAGGGTGGTAGGATGAACAGCTGGCTTTTCTCTAGCTTTCCATATAAATATTGATAAATCCTGCCACCTTTGGCTGATTTTCCAGAGAAGGATCCTCCAATATCATCGCAGGGAGTTTTAAGGCTAGTTTAGGAAAGATACAGGTTTCTCACTATTCCATATGCACATCTTTACCTAATCTATGTACAACTTTGTTCTTTGGCCTCCTCTGGGCTTGCCTCTTTATATCTAGACTTATATGGAGGGGGGATTAAAGAGGGATGGTTATCTGTGTTTAGGTTAAAAGCCTGACGGTAAAGCAATTTCCATATAGTCAACTCCTTGCAGATTCTCACATTCTGCATTGCATGTTACATTTACTTCCTGAAGCTTCTGGGTTCCATGCAGCGGATTGCCTTGCTTCTCATCAAACCACCCCAGCAGTTGCAGGAACATTAGTAAGTCCTGTATCCCCCCCCCCCCCCCATCTACCTTATGGCATTACATCCTGGGATAAGAGGGTTATAGAACTCTCTTAGTTTCATTTTCAGAATTCGTATTTCTGTTCTTTGTTATCCTTGATGGTTTGAGATAATTTTTTTAAAGGAGAATGGGAAAGATATGTTGACTCTACTCTATTGAAATTGTAAGCCTGATGTATATGTAAAGTACATTGGTATAAAATTTGTAAATGTATATGTTAGAACAGCTAAATTTTTAAAAAATCCGGAATTCTATCACTGCTAATCACTCAAAATACATATTCTTAATTGAGAGATTTGTTCTCAATCTATCTCACTGACCTAAAGTTAATTGTTAAACCTCCCAGGGCCTTAAGATGTTATCTAGCTAAATAAAGAGGTTACACCAAATAAACTGAAAGGTAAAATACACCTTCTAGAACCAGTTTGCCATTTAATGGAATGAAGCTTCCTGATAGTGTCAAGTATATCTCTATACTTATTACTCCTGTTTTTCTGGAAGGTGTTTACAAATATTAGAAAGCACTACATACAGACTTGTATTCCAAAAATTGATACTTGTTGTCTATACAAACAAACTAAAATTAAAAACAAAAACTCCCACACAATGGAGAAATTAAAAGTTGTTAGTCATTAATTGCTTCTCTAGAAAGAAAATTACCCATAGTTTCCATTTCCACAGCTCAGAAACAATAACACTGTGAAGCTCTCTTAAACCACCTAATTAATCGATCATGATTCATAACATTCAAAAATCCCTTCACAACACAGGCTGTGTATTACTTATCCGTATCTCTCATGGTGCCCAGATAACGATTTGCACATTTGGCTCTTAAGGAAAGGATATTAAATACCTGAAAAAATATAATACCTCTGACTATATTTTGGAAAGCAGGTATTTTTTTTCCTTCCCTTTGCTCAGATCAATTGATATTTAAACTAAGATATGAGAAAAATTAACTTATTGTGCAGATGGCATTTGCAAGTCTAAATAAAATGCAGTTGGCTTGGCTTCACTCTACATAAGGGTGCTTCTTTTTCATACAAGAAAAAGAAACATTATTTCTAATAAATGTGTGAAAGATGATTTTCACTTTAGTCAGGTTTAAGATACAGTTATTAACTATTTTTTTATTTCTTCAGTTTCTCAAAATTCATGTTTTTCTAGAGAAAATCTAAGCAAATACAAGTGATAATTCAAAAGTAAAAAAGGTAAGATATACATTTCACAATCAATATTATTATATGAAATTTCTTAGTTTTATTGTATAGCAATGAAATGTATTGACCTTATTACAGTGTGAATATAAGTGCCCAATATTACTTCTAATAAGGAATTTAAAGTTTTTTCTTGAATGTATTGGGGTGACTTTGGTTAATAAAACCATACAGGTTTCAAGTGTTCAACTTAATGAAACATCATCTGCACACTCCATCACATGTTCCTCACCCAAAGTCAAGTCTCCTTTGTCCTCATTTATCCTCACTTTGCCACTTCCACCTACCCCACCCTCCCTTTCCCTCTGGCTAGCACCTTATTGTTTTTAAAAATATCAAAGAAGTAATGTACTTGGAATAAAACAACTTTGGTAAATTAATGTTTTAAATGTAATGATTTATTTATCACTAGACAATATAGATTTATTGCATGAAAAAAAAACAGATAAGCAAAAACAAGGAAGCAAAGATAAAAAAAGGAACTTAGAACCATAACCCCAAAATAGTCAAAGACAGGCACTGCTTACATTTTGTTTTAAGTTTTATGCATAATATGTTTACTATATTTAAAAGCAAACAATTGCATGACTTGGTCATATTAATCATCAGAAATGAGCTCTATTTTTCTCAGTCTTCTGAGTAAGCCTGAGAATTAAAGGCCTGCCAGAACCTTCCATACACTGATCAGAAGAGGCACTCAGAAACCCAGATTCCACACAAAGACTGTATTGTGGATGGAGGGGATGAACCTGTTTCCTTCAACCTACCATCTTGCTTGCACAACATTTTCTTTGGAAGGGATTTAACTGGGAATTAACGGGAAACCCATGACTCATCTTGGACAAAGACTTGCGTCTATCTGGAACTCCTAACCATCTTTTCAAGTTAGGAAATCATCCAAACACATAGGATGTGCAATCACTCTCAGCCTGAGATCATCCAGAGTTTAATCCGGCACTGGCAGTCCATGGGCTATGACACACATTCAGTCTGCCTCCCACTTTTTTATGGCCTGTGAGCTAAAAAACGGTTTTAAAATTTTTACATGGTTGGAAATAAATTTTAAAAAAGAATTATATTTTATAACCATCATATAAAAGTTCTATGAAACTGAAATTTCAGTGTCATAGTAAAGTTTTATTGAAACAGCCAAACCCATTCATTTATATTTATCTGTGGCTGGTTCCCCACTATGCAGAGTTAATTAGTTGTGACAGAAATTGGATGGCCTACAATACTTACTCTCTGGCCCTTTACAGAAAAATTTTGCTGGCTCCTGGTTTAATCTTTTCATCCCACTTCTGATACCAACATCCCGGGCTGGTCCTCCCTGGCCTATCTCCTAGAAGGTTGATATTTTAAAATAGGAAGTTTAAGCCTATTTGGCTCATTCAACCTAAGACTAACTTATTAGACTGGATGCGTATTTTTTAATTTTGTTCAGCTTCTTTGTTTTGAATAATAAAGCAAAATTCAGCAGAACTAAAACAAATAGGGAGGCAGCTGCTAAATAGTACAACATTTATCCACTGACTTGATTCAAGAGTGTACTCCAGCCATAAGCATCATTCACTTTCTCATGATCTTTATCTCATGGTGAGTTAATCATTGAAATATCACTGTTTTAAAATTCCCCTCTTTAATTGGCCTATTCATCTTTCAGGATTACTTCTTAGAAGCTGGGATCTATTTCTTATTGTCTCACTGATTCATCTTAATTAATGAGACAAAGTTTAGAGGGCCTGGTTATTGTCAGTAGTCACTGATGACTTCAGCTTTTTTATCCCAGTATTTGCAGTATCTAAACAAATGTGATGTGTACATTTCTTCATCTCTTAAGGCAAGATCATCACCAACAGAACTTAACTTTCAAAAATTGTGGGAGATTTTAGTGTGCACAAAAATGAAAAAAAAAAATCAGCAGTCATTTGAAACTCTATTTACCATAATCTGGAAAACACCTTGAGTATATCTTCCTTTAAGTTTTAAAGAGACACACTTAGTTTATCATCAACATTTGCTATTTATTATCAAGATGCATATATAATACAGTGAAGTACATATTTTTGTTTGTTTCTGGTCATATTATTACAGACTCAGTTTCTGAGACTGGGGTACATAACAAGCTCCATGGATAACTGAAAGAGTAACTCAGAAATATGTCGGTTATCGACAGAGACCTTCATTTTCTTTGTTCATCTACTGCTTTTACTTTCAGGAGAGGTAACTTATTTTGATCACCAGCCAAAATGGAGTGCCAATATGAAATAAAGCCTCCTTAGAGATAGTTAACCTTCACAGATTACATAGATGCTTGGTTGCCCAGCAAATTTTTTTTGGGGGGGCGGGGGGTGTGTGCATCATTCCTCCCCTCTTTCACAGTAACACCATTCCAGATATTTGGTTTGGTCAGGATGGACACTGCCACCCCAATGCCAGAAGTAGCCATTTGATCCAGGCCTGGCCAATATTCCAGGCCTTTGATTAGTTTAGACATGATCATGTCGCCATATTCTAGGAGTCAGAATTCTTGATAGGGATTTTACCATCAGAAAGGCATATTTTTTAATTTAAGCTCTTCATTAACTAGGGTTTTTCCCCACTAAACCAATATTAATGAGTATTTTTATGTGCCCAGCTCTGCTTTGGCCTGTTTGAATCAGTGAAACCAAACAGGACAAATATTTCTGCCCTATGGAGTTTACATTCTAATTGGGATGGGAGATGGATAATGTGCTATAAATAAAATGCCTATGTAACATTTAGTATGTTAGAAAGAAAAAGAGCCATGGAAAAAAGAGAAAAATAGAACAAGATAAGTGGGATTAGAAGTACTGGGGTTGATGGGATGCAATGTTAAGTAGGGTGGTTAGATAGCTCTTAAGAAAATGACATTTGAGCAATAACTTGGTGGTGCAGATATTTGAGTGTAAAATGTTGCAGCTATGACGCTGATGATATTATGAAGGGGAGATAAGAGGCAAATAAAAAAAGTGTGGTGTCATGGAAGAAGGTATAATCAACTTCCAGCCACCTTACTATTGGGTGAAGAGGACCTGTATGATATTGAAGCCAAGCAATGCAGAGAAACTATGATGAAGCAAATTTGTTTGGCTTCCATTCTCACTCCAGTCCTCTCTAAATCACTTTTGCCTAGGACTATGGTCAGCAAACTGCGGCTCGTGAGCCACATGTGGCTCTTTGGCCCCTTGAGTGTGGCTCTTCCTAAGCCTTAGGAGTACCCTAATTAAGTTAATAACAATGTACATACCTATATAGTTTAAGTTTAAAAAATTTGGCTCTCAAAAGAAATTTCAATCGTTGTACTGTTGATATTTGGCTTTGTTGACTAATGAGTTTGCCGACCACTGGCCTAGGACAATGGATTTGGATCCATTCAACACAAATGTGACATGAATCATAGTTACTTGAAGAGAGGAGGTCTATTTTGAAGTTTTTCCTAAAAATGGAGCAGTGTGATTGATATATATTTCATTTTTCTTCTACATTAAAGACTTACTTGTTAGACTCAGCATTTTCTTTCTAGCTCTATACTTTCAGAGAATTATTTTATAATATAGTTAGTTCACATCCAACCAAAAATACAACCCTTTCCAATTGAGTTGCAACCAAAACATTTCTGTAACTAAAAATATCTTCCAATCATTTTGAAGCTAATTTCTAATATTAAGATATATTCTCATTAGAGACATAAATATACCCTGTAAAATTTTTGATAATACCTTATTTAAACAACTACAACAAAACCATTTTTAGTGTTAAATTTTGTTCTCTTTCCTTTGCCTTTATCTAGCTCCTCAGTTAACCTGGGATCCTTGCTTCATGGAATAGTATGGACCATGATTTCTAAGAGGTCTAGAGGTATATTTTCTCAATGACATTCAGCAGGAAATTAAAAAAGCTACCCCCAAAGGCACCTAGTCCACTTACAATTTTTCCAAGCCCTTTTTGGGGTAGCAGACGTATTGTCCCTACCAACACAGTAAGGATCCTTTTTACTACCCATTCTTATTTACCAGGTCATGAGATGCCAAGATTGTAAGGTGCCAGCCGCAGTTTACAATTTAGTTTAACCATTTGTATAATTTACATAAAACATAAGTGTGCCTCTTTTGGAATTATCATTTTCATACCTATGACTTCATAATGCAGAGGTTAGAAGAAGAATATTTTGAAAGTGAGACATGAGGTAAGATTTTAAAAAGGGCACCACTCCTACTACTTCTCAATTCCTAGACCTATGCACTTAGCTATGAATGAGGCAGCACTATACTATATTAGTTGTTGTCTCAGATCATGTATCACACAATATAAGACAAGGCAGATTTTCCCATTATGGTGAATGAAGGGACACTGTGAATGAGGTTTTAATAAATCAAATTATTATTATATAAGGCCAACCACTTACACATAGTGCGAAAATAGTAGTTCCTTTCATGGGTTTTGGATTATTGCTTTTATCTCTGGGAAGTGACATTAAAAGAAGCAACATTGATAAAAGAACTTGGTGATGTATGAGATATTCAGTAAGTCTATTGTGATAGACAAAAGAGGAATGGACACAGGAAACAAAGTTAGATTCCAAATAGTGTTTTCCAGTAAGGGTAAACAATTGCCATATTTATGCTACACAAGACAGGATGTAATCAGCATGACATATCAGCAGATAGGTGTTTTCTACCAGAGTATAGCGCTCTATTAGAAATTCAAAGCTTGTTCTTGGCAAATTTGACCTTCAGTAATGGTTGCAGTCAGAATCACCTTAGTAAGAAGAAAACAAGCCACTAGATCCAAATATAGTCTCTGCTTTTTTTCTGATGAGATAATGAGGCTCAGGCCTCTCTTAAAAGATGTAGCCACACAGTATTTGTCCAACACCTTAGGATGCAAGTCCTCCAACTGTAGTCCTTTAAAGCTCATGATAATTTAGCCAAGTGCCTGCCACTCTCCCCAGATAAAGGTAAGCTGGCATCTCCATCTAGACTTCCAGGCATAACTAACTGCAAACGTCCCACTTGAAATTTTGCTGAATGGGAGGATTTCCTCATCCCATTATCTTTTAAGCTCACTCTTCTGTGTTCTAATGCTGTAGCAATCCACTTTGGGGTAGTGCCGTCCTATGTTGCAGGATTCCCTATAAGCATATCTTAAGAACTTTATCCTCATTCATTTGAACAAAGAGAACTTTCAATGAACTCATAGGAATAGGTTAAGAAAAAAACAGCAACATCACCTACACAGTGTTGATGGATATTGGGAGAATTTGTTCACTTAGTGTTCCCAGACCCTTGATCCTAAAAAGACCACTTCCACTGAACTGTGGACTTTATATGGGCATATCCAAACCTACGGTTTTATTATAGGACAGTGAGAAGCTAGGAAAATTCCTAAGCAAATGGAATAGGGACACTGTGACAAGAAAATTAAACAAGGCCAAACAGTATGGGGAGCTTGCAGCTAGCTTTTAAATAACAAGCCATTATCTTCCCCAAACCAAGGACACTTTGGAGCAAATGGCTAAATACTGTTCCTCGCTAGAGAATGCAGGAAGGGAGAAGGGAAAGGAGGAGGAAAATTAATGCAACCAGAGAATCAAAGCATAAAGCACCCTAGAACTGCTAAGGCAGGAGCAGGGAAGGAAAGAAGAGGCACTGTTAAAAGCCTGCCTCACTAAACAAATAAGTCAGCAGTTTTGGGGGGGAAAAAATGGGGGGGGGCAGTTTCATTTCACTCCCTAAAACGAATGGTTTGCCAGGTGCTTCTCATAAATTATGGGAACGGCATAAAGTAAAAGGAGAGATCTTCAGAGTTAACTTGTACCAAGATGTTTGGCAGAGGAATTTTGAAATCTATACGCAGACGGGCATGTAATACCTTGAACCCCCACCAGACTGGCTTTTCCAAATGCGTTGGGAAAGCCCATCTGAGCCCAAGCTCAGATGTAGTTCAGTTGATGTGTCTTCTTTGCTTCTTTAATAAATCTGCTTGATTTAATTTTTTAAATTAATTGCTTTATCACAAGGCAACCATCTGGAGTCACTTGTTTGAATAAATTCACACAAGAAGACAAGAAGTGAGGAGGGGACAACCCTCTTCCTCCAACTCGGGGGGCTGTTTGATAGCACCTCTCTGGTGTCTATGAGAGGTGCCTGTAATGGTATGGTGGATCATACAGTAGATAATAGGTCACAACAGGCAATTCAAGGTCACTTGTATTTCATGATCAGGCTTTGTACTCTAGATGCTTGTCTTGTGGAATATCAAGTAATCTTTCTCAAAAGGGAGACAGTATTCTTCTACAAGATATATAATTGTGTCTAAACTTCAGGGGCCACATTTAAAAGTCCTCCTTGAGCTTTGATCTCTTGAGATTCTTCTTTGTTAGAAACTACAGGCCTCCCCAAATCAACAGTATCATAGCTACTCATACGAGGCCCACTTAACATTATTCGATGGTTCTATAAAGCATGCAGAGTGGACCATAGTAGAACAGCCAACATACATTATTAAGCAACAAAGGCTATCTAGGAGGGAATATAAGACGCTTCTAAATTAAGAGGACAATTCAATGCTACATGTACCTCATAAATTAGAAGATGTAAAAACTGTCCTGCCCTGACAGGTTTGGCTCAGTGGATAGAGCGTCAGCCTGCAGACTGAAGGGTCCTGGGTTCGATTCCGGTCAAGGGCATGTACCTTGGTTGTGGGCACATCCCTAGTGGAAAGTGTGCAGGAGGCAGCTAAATCGATGTTTCACTCTCATCGATGTTTCTAACTCTCTATCCCTCTTCCTTCCTCTCTGTAAAAAAATCAATAAAATATATATTTTTTTAAAAACTGTCCTTAACCTTGGAGAGGATTACAGTTTACCCCATATCCTTACACTGATAGGAACTTCATTAAGATATATATTCCTATGGGCTTCAGTTTTAACCTCTAACACTCGTTTTTTTTTTTGTTTTGTTTTTTTAATAATTTAGAATATTTGTTTCCTAGGGCCAAGTATCATCACATTGATAGAGAACTGTAATGCCTTATGATGAAGAGGTGGTCCGTATTCTTGATGACTAATTCATATATAATCCTTCCTGGTCAAACATAGGTGGTATATAGTATTCTCCCTAAAAGACATGTTTGAAAACACATGCAAAAAAATAAACATGCTAAGTTGTTAAACTCAGGTTAATATTATGGGACTCATTATGTTTTGCCCAGACCCAAGTCGAGAAGTACAAGAGAGGTAATAGAAACATCATACCCAGGAAATCTCGGGTAGCAACTGAAATCTCAAAGTATTTCTGGAAATAGAATGTGACTTCAGTTTATAAACAGAGTAGATAAAAGGAGTGCCCATGGCTTTCTCCTGGTCAGCAACATCCTAACTCCACCCAACATAATTTACTTGATGGGTTCAGGAGCCATCAACTTGAGTTTGTTTTTTCAATTACTAAGTCTATATTCCTGAATTTGGAACACAACTACTGGGAAAAATGTAAACTATCTGCCCCACCTACTGTGAGATAAACTCAGTCACAATAATTCATCACTTGATGCTGTAAGCCTCCAGTGAACCACTGGGGTCAATGTCTGAAACTTTTAAAGCATTTTTGCTCTAAACAATAATCATGTCTTTATAATTTTTTGAGTTCTTGAAGAGAACAGAGAGTAGTGTCAAAAGTATGTACAAAAGTAATGATAACAGCCTTTTCTAGAGGTTCTTTATCTTCTGGTTTCTAATTGTCTCCAGTTTTGTTACAACTAAGGAAACCAAGTATCCTTATCTTTAATAATAAAATATCATATTTACATTTCCAGAATTCTCTTTATGTTTTTAAATCCTCATCCTACAATATGTTTTTCATTGATCCCAGAGAGAGAGAGAGGAAGGGAGAGGGAGAGAAACATTGATCAGTTGCCTACCACTGGGGATTGAACCCACAACCTGGGTGTGTGCCCTTAGTAGGAATTGAACCCATCACCCTTTGGTGCACAGGATAATGATTCTCTAACTAAGCCACACCGGCCAGGGCTCCAAAACTTCTTTGAGTATTTTATATACATTATCTTTATTCTCACAACAACCCTTTTGAGTAGTATTTCTATCCCCATTTTATATTTCTTTTGAAGAGACTGAGGTCCAAGTCACACAGCAGGTATAAGGGGTCCTAGCATTTGAATCCAGGCTCTTTGCACTACACTGTTAATATAATGTCTTGTTGGTATGAAAGCTCCCCCTTTCACCAGGCCAGGGAAATTTCCTTGATTATACAGATCAAATAGAATCTGAGGGAATACTTTTAAATTTCATCCGATACTTTCTAAGTATAACGAAATATCTCTACCGTTACCATTTCCTAAAGCTGGAATAGCATGCCTTCTTCTTGCTCTTGTTGAAAGTCATTATCTTCACCTATCAATTCTGATCATTTTCATTATACTCAACAAGTCTCTTGAGGCTACAGCTTCCCCCCACAGTGGAGGAAGGACAAGAGGTCATTGAACCCTCCTGGAGCGTTCTCTTACCAGATTCTCTGAAAACTAACAGACAGGTAGTGCTGTGTAGAAAACATAGTGTGGACTCCGGCAATCAGGTCGGTGATAGATCTACTAGGTAAGACATTCCCTCACCTCCCTCCCCACCCCCCAAAAAAAGCTATTGAATTTATCTTCCTAAATTATGTCAAGATCTGGCTCTTTATAGCAGTCATCATAAGACAGGGCCTGGTGTAATTGCACATCACTTAAAATACCAAGCAGTTAAAACTCTTAAGCACTGTCCAGAACTGTGCTCTAATGTGCCTTCCTGGTGAGTCCAAAAACAGAAAGGAAGCATACTCCAAGTACATGCTCTTGTCTCCTGGCCAAGGTACTTTTAAAATCAAAAGCCACTTCATCTCTCCTACGTTCTTTCGGTACTCTGACAACTTGCACAACTCCTCCTGGGTACATTCCCATTTCTGAGTATGGTTTTGCATAGTGATGCTGAAACCAGTGACAAATTCCAACTCCTTTCACTGGTATGTCTCTTAATTGGAAAGATCATCTGAATGGCAACAAATAAAGATGGAAGGAGGGTTTCACGTGGTAGGAAAATGATCACAAATGCTCTGGTGTCTCAGGCAATCTACTCTAAAGCCTCATTTAATTCTTCTAACAGTCCATACTTCAGTAAAAAGAAATCTAACTTTACCAACCAGAAACTTGACTTTAACCATGAAAGGGTAATGCGAACTCAGCGTTCCCTTCCATGGTCCACTGTGCCCCACACACAGTGGGGGGAGCACTGGATTAGAGGTGAAAGTGTTTTTTTTCTAGAGTCAAATGATTGTACCAGTTAGGACACCTTTGAGTACAAAGAACAATGGACCTAACTTAATGAACTTCAACATTCAGGCTTTGTTTGCTTAATACAACAAAATTCTAGAGTAAAGCAGTTCCACTATTATTCCAAGAGCTCAATAGCATCACCAAGGACACGGGCTCGTCTCAATACTCAGTGTGTTGGCTCAGCTTTAGTCTTGCCCCTCATAGTAAAAAGATGGCTATTGCAGTTCATAACATCAAAGGAAAGGGGTATTTATCCAACATTTCTATTATTATGTGTAAAAATCTTTCCTATAAGCTAAGCAGACTACCCTTCAGGTCCCAAACCAGTCTCCAGCTATAATGAACTAAGATGCCTGGCATGACTTAGTCACAGATAAAGCAGACAAAATGAGTATGTGACATTTTATTTTTATTTTTTTAATATATTTTTATTGATTTTAGAAAGGAAGGGAGAGGGATAGAGAGATAGAAACATCAATGATAAGAGAGAATCATTGATGGCTGCCTCCTGCACGCCCCCTACTGGGGATCAAGCCTGCAACCCAGGCATGTGCCCTTGGCTGGAATCGAACCTGGGACCCTTCAGTCCGCAGGCTGATGCTCTGTCCACTGAGCCAAACCAGCTAGGGCTAGTATGTGACATTTTAATATTTGGCCCAAAAATATCCTTTAAAGAACAGAAAGGGAGAGGTCATTATTTAGATGAGCAATTCAGCATATTTGAGACAATCCTGGAAACTCGGTTTGGTTAATGGTCTACAGTCAGAATATCTGAATACTGTTTTCTCCATGTAGATAACATAGGGCCACCTGAACTGTCTGTTTATCCAGTTATTTTTCCTCATCATAATCCCTCCAAATTACTTTAATATGGTGTCTATACCATGTGGCTCAAAGTCTTGATTTTGTTGGGTCATCCAGAAACAATAATATAGTGGGTTAATATCTTAATTTCTAATTTTCTCTCCAAACACAAAGTATTACTGAATGTGAGCACCTCTTGCTAGGAGTTTCACCTAACTCCATTCCAAGTCTGAGGCCTACTTATTAAAACCTCACTGCCAGGTACCAATATGTAGCAAAAAGCCTATAAGGAAGAGCCCAACCCAGGTGCCTTTGCTATGAGACATTTATTATAAGAGTACTCAAAAAAGTTCTAACTGTTTACCCATGCTGTTATTCTGGGTTTGGGTCTCAGTTTTTATAGAAGACTAGAGGCTTGATGCATGAAATTCATGCAAGAGTAGGCCTTTGCAGCTGCGGCTGCCTCGATCCTTTCCTTGCAGCCAAGGTGGCCGCCTGGATCCCTCCCTCGCAGCTTCATCCCAGAAGGATGTCTGGAAGGACATCTGGTCTAATTAGCATTTTATGCTTTTATTATTATAGATTATTATAGATGTATGCCAAAATATTCAGAGTAAGAACAAGTAGCCTGCCTTCTCTTTATTCAGTAGTTATATATTCTGAGAGTGATCATTATGTCACCATTCAATATGGAGAAGATTACTAAGCAGAGTTTCACCCTGGCCACCTCAAGAGGAAATGGTCTTATTCAAGAGCAGATGCCAATGGACCTCTTTGAATCAGGTACCATAATCCCTGACTCCATCATTTGTATTTAGATCAGCAGGGTCATGGCCATTCAATACAGGTAGCATAATCCATAGCATAATCCACAGCAGTCTATTGTTAAAACAGTTTTTATCAAAAGGATGCAATTAATTTCAAACATTCCTTAGACTTTATTTCTGAACAAAGCCAAAGCATCAACATCAGCCTTTTAGAGAATAGTGGTTTCATGCCACAAGCATACTGTGTTGCATATTTAATCAGCATAGAGGTAGTAATAGTTCCACTGTACAAGTGAAGAAACATAATCAGAAACAGTGACTTCCCCAAAATTATACAGCAGGGAAGCCTCTCCATACTCACTGAAGTACTTGACTTTAAATAGCCCAAAAGCAGATAGTGAAAACTTAAAAAAAAAAGCCATTTAAATTATTTACCCTTCAAATCCAAGGCATGTAAAAAAAAAGAAACATGAGACAAAAAGTTAACTAGGTTGTAAATGTTTATGGCTAATATTTTAAAGGAGTTTTTAATTATTAATTAAAATAATGTGAAGGTAAGATGCCTGAACTTTAAGTAATGATATTCATACTAATAGAATTCTACTTAGAGAAGGGGTAGAGAATCTCCGGCCTGCGGGCAGTATAATGCCCACAGTGAAATAATTTGGTCCAGCCTTGCCAAGACAAGCACAGACTGGACTTGAAACTCAATAAATCTAGGAGCTTTTTTTAATAACATAAATTTATATTAAGTGAATGATATTTAGCGAATAATGTTATAGATATCCAAATAGCCCTTGACAGAAAAAATGGTTCCCCACCCTGACTTAGAGCCTCAGTTTCTTAAATACATCCTTTACTTGCTTTCATTTTAGATGTGTTTTCTTGTGTGTGTTTCTTTTCCCTTCCTGTCTGTTAAACTAGAAGTAAACAAACTCTATTGTGACTACTGTATGCCAGGCATGAGGTCAGGTGTTTTATGTATAGTGGGTCACTGAATTTCATTAATCTTACATTTCTCTTATTTGAAATATGTACTTTTCATTGATTCCAGAAATAAATTACAATAACTTCCTTAATATCCTGTATACATTTAAGCATCCTATATAATAAAAGGATAATATGCAAATTGACCCTAACTGCAGAATGACTGGGAATGACCAGTCGCTATGAGGTGCATTGGCCACCAGGGGGTAGATACTCAATGCAGGAGCTGCCCCCTGGTGGTCAGTGTGCTCCCACAGCCACAAGCCAGGCTGGCTGCCAGTGCAGCAGCGGTGCCTGGAACCTCTCCCACCTCCTCAGCAGTCTGACTGCAGCTTAGGCCCACAGAGAGTGAGCCTAAGCCACAGTTGGACATACCCAGAGGGCTCCTGGGCTGTCAGAGGGATGTCTGACTGCCAGCTTAGGCCTGATCCCCCGGGGAGCAGGCCTAAGCCGGCAGGTGGACATCCCCCAAGGGGTCCTGGATTGTGAGAGGGTGGAGGCTGGGCTGAGGGACCCCCCGAGTGCATGCATTTTTATGTACTGGGCCTCTTGTCTAAATATATAAAAGCCTAAGCAACCGTTACTGATCACTATGATATGTATTGACTACCAGAAGGCAGACACTCAATGCAGGAACTGCCCCCTGGTTGTTAGTGCACTCCCACAGCAGGAGCACCACTCAGCCAGAAGCCGGGCTCACGGCTGGTGAGCTACTGAATGGTGGCAGGCACAGTGGGGCCAGGATGAACAGGAGCTGCACAGCGCCTGACCCATTGCCGCTTCGCACACTGCTAAATCCCTCAGGGAATGTCAGATTGCCAGTTCTGGCCGAAATCGGCAGTCTGACATCCCCCAGGGGTCCTGGATTGCGAGAGGGCACAGGCCAGGCTGAGGGACCCCACCAATGCACGAATCCATGCACTGAGCCTCTAGTAACATTATATCACTTACCTGAGAACTTTAAGTCATCTCTGAAATATCTCCAAATTTATAAATTATGGGTTTCCAAAAGTGATTACAGGCATTTGTCATTGTTACCATGATGAGTACCTATAATTTCCCCCCTTACAAACTAACCTGGGTAATAATTTTGATCTATATTCTGATGTTGTGTTACATGCCCTTCACTTTTAATTTGCATTGAGATATTCATATCAGGAGGCAAGAATCTAATTGATAGTTCTGAAGACAGAGGACAATGCCGCATCAAAATAATTGGAAATTTGGGACTCAGCCTTATATACATAATGCATTTTCCCCTAGTTAAGATTTCTTTTGAATTTGAGGTTGTGTAGTAAAAATGCAAACATTTTGAAAAATTTCAAACTGACAATTTATTATTATGGATACTCTGCAGTTCATAAACATGTGCATTTAAAATGCCAAAAAAGTCAAGGTTTAGAGACTTGCTTTATTTATGGTGTTTGCCTAAATTAAACTTCAAATTTATTTTATTTTTTTACTTTTCTTTGTTAGACAAGTAAATACAGGTTCAAGTTCTACCTCTCATCCTCTCACCTTGTTTAATCTCATGCTCAAGCTCTTTAAGCCTCTTTTCTAACCTAGAAAATCCCATAATAATTTAGAGTGTTTTTTTATAAGGATTATGAGAGAACATATGTGAAAGTGCCCAGCCCAAATAGGATTTTGGTAAATGCTTACATATATTCTTTCTGTAAACTGTTAACCTAAATGTTACATAAACTACATAAAATATCAAAATCTAGAAAAATAAGAGTTCATAAAATATATATACGTACTATATCCTAACCATTTTCTTTTCACCTCCTACATGTACAAATGTTGAATTTCAAGGTGAAGAGTTCTGGTAACTAATGGCAAGATATAACTGTTACTTTTCTTTCTTCTTAATTACTTAATTAAATATTTAAGTCTCTTAAGTCTTTCCAGCAGTCATTCAGGATGCCCTCCCATCCTATCTAATAATAGACAAACATGGTAATTGACCGTACCTTCACTATGCCTCCCATTGCCTAATCAGCATGATATGCAAATTAACTGCCAACAAAGATGGCGACTAATTTGCATACTGCAGGCAAGGCGAGTCAGCGCCATCCCGCCTGCCCCGCCGCCATCCGGGCCTGCTATTTGCCACCCGGGGTGGTGGGGTGAGACAGCGCCATCCTGCCCACCCTGCCACCATCCCAGCCTGCTATCTGCGACCCAGGGCAGCGGGCATCCCGTGTGTGACCCAACCCGGGGTGGCGGCCGGGTGGGGCAGCAGCGATCGGCAGGCCCACCCAGATGTCCCATGTGCAACCCAAACCAGGGTGGTGGGGCGAGACAGCGTGGCTCCTCTGTCACCCCAACTTCCTCATCACAGCTCCCTTGGGGGCCTAAGCCTTTAGTTGGACATCCCCCGAGGGCTCCCTGGCTACCAGAAGGATGTCTGACTGCAAGCTTAGGCCTGATCCCCGGGGAATGGGCCTAAGTCGACAGGTGGACAGCCCCCAAGGGATCCTGGACTGCAAATGGGCACAGGCCGGGCTGAGGGACCCCCCCACCCCCAGTGCACAAGTTTTTGTTCACCGGGCCTCTAGTATAAAATATTCTTGATGTTTCCCAATCCTTGCCTCCAATCCAATGTCTACCTCACAGTCCAGGTTTGCTTTTAAACCTGAAAATATGCCATGCTCTTACCTTCACACATGCTATTCACTTGGCCTTGTATCACCTATTCTCTTATTTCCTGACTAATTCCTTTACCTTACATCTCAAGCTAGATAACACCTTCCCTAGAAGCCCTTACCTGATACTACATCCCCCCACAAACTAAATATAATTACAGTGGGGCCTTGACTTACGAGTGTCCCAACTAACAAGTTTTTCGAAATACGAGCTGTCTCTCGGGCGATTTTTTGCTTTGAGTTGCGAGCTAAAATTTGGGTTACGAGCCAGCTTCAGATACCCCACTGCTAGTTGGCGCAGCGAACATCACAGTGAACGCCACAACATCAGCCCAGCATCATTTGTCATTGTAATGGTGAAAATTGATTTGACATACTAGTAATTTGAGTTACGAGCTCCAACACGGAACAAATTAAACTCGTAAGTCAAGGCCCCATGTACTTAAAATCCTATCATCTCCTTTGTCTCTGGGGAGAGTAGATGCTCCATAAAGAAGAGCACGATGAGGTCCTCAATGCTTGTTAATGTAATCCATTATCACTGCACTATTTTCTTTTCATACCCTCCTGTCCATTATCAGATAAGGCAATGTGTTCACTCAGCAATCCAATTTGACACGTCTAAGGATTAATCAATGTGATTTTATTAGCTCATTTTTGCATTTAGGAGTCTAATGTTCCTGTCAAGTCCGTGGGCACAAATAAGCTTAGAGTGGAAAAAAGAGAAGTTAGGAAAACTTGGTCTACATTATGAATTTATCTAGGCCTTATCGTGAGCTCAGTCGAAAAAAAAAAAAAAGGGGGTGAAAAGACGATTAAATGAGTAGCTGCAAGAGCAGTGAACAATTAGTATTTCTGCACCTAGGACCTTATAGGTCAGTTCCTATAACATTCCTGATGTCTTAACTGGGCACAAGCCCTTGACATTGAATTTAGAATAATATTAAGTAACTAGAGGCCCAGTGCACAGATTCGTGCACCGGTGGGGTCCCTCGGCCTGGCCTGTGGGGATTGGGCTGAAACCAGCTCTCCGACATCCCCCAAGGGGTCCCGGATTGCGAGAGGGTAGTTCTAAGGTAATGCGCCCCAGAATCGGGCTCCCTCCTCTCTGGTCCCGGGTGCATGACCCGAGAACCGCAGCTGCCAAGTCACCGCAGCTTGGCAGCTTCTGTGTGGAGCATCTTCCCCCTGGCAATCATTGCGCATCATAGCTACCAGTTGGACAGTCGGACAGTCACTTAGGCATTTATATATATAGATTTTGATTGAGCAATTGAAAGCCTTTATCCTATAGCAGCGATGGCGAACATTTTGAGATCGGCGTGTCAGCATTTTGAAAAACCCTAACTTAACTCTGGTGCCATGCCACATATAGAAATTTCTTGATATTTGCAACCATAGTAAAACAAAGACATTTTTGATATTTCTTTTATATATTTAAATGCCATTTAACAAAGAAAAATCAACCAAAAAAATGAGTTTGTGTGTCACCTCTGACACGCATGTCATAGGTTCGCCATCACTGTCCTATAGGTATAATAAAAAACAAATGCAGTGATAAAATAAAAAAAGTGGATAGTATAAATGTTATGACTACATTAAAAGTAACTACATATTAATTTAAAAACACATGTAATAATGTCTCACATTTATTATATTATATTCAGAAGCACAAAGGAAACAGAGCTTCTTCATTTCCAATGAACAGATGTGATAGTCACCTAAACCCCCTCCTCTTGGGGAGCGGGGAAGGGGAGGGAGATGAAAATACAGCAGAGAATGGTAAACTTGTTCCACTATGATAGCACTGCTCCATTATAATAAATGGAAAGTATTTTAAATGTACATATCCTCATTTAGGTCATTCAGTTCTCTAAGATCCACCTTTTTCCTTGTGACTATGAGGGCTCCTCTCCAAGCCAGACTGGGAGTGACTGTAGAAACCACACGGCTGATGCTTCCCTCTGGCACAGATCCCTTCCAGGGCTCTAGAATCCATGCACAGGTGATGCAATTTTTAATGAAATTTGCCACATACATACATATGAATTGCAACTGATGAAGACCACTGGCTATTTCTGCTCTGACTGCCTCTCTGTCATAGTTCTCCTCTTATTTGGTAGCATTGGCAGGGCCATGGGAAATTCTGGAGTCAGCCTCTGGTGACATTTAGCTGAAAACACATATAGTCTATAAACTTAGAGTAATGTACTTTTGTCATTTGCAGTCATTTCTGTGTAAGTTAAGTTAATGCTCACAGTCTTGAAAGGATGCTAGGAATGATGTAGTGAACTGAAAGAGTCATATGGTATTTAGGGAGACTTGAAATGCCCTCGAATTTTTAAAGCTTTTATATGACAGAAGCTTGACTGAGGGCTGTCCAGATTTGACAGTTATCTGTCCAAATCTACATGGCATTACTAATTTTAAGTCGTGAGGCCAAAGGAACTTTTAAATGAATACTATTTTAAAAATTGTAATTTTTAAAAAGCCAATTTCTATTAACCAGGCTAGAGAAAAGATAAGAGTTACTTTTCTCATCTCTCTGGAGGGATACCACAAACTCATCATATAAAAAAGCAGTTAAAGTGTAAGCAGCCGACAATGTAGGGATGAAATGTATTACAGAGGTGCGTTGGGTAGCTAATAAATTGACATTAGTTATATTCTTTTTGCCAGTATTTTCTAGAACATTTTATAGCTTGTGATAATTGAAATTTTCTTCTGTAATTTTTCCATTATTAATATATTCATTATAATTTCTAATTTTTACTTGTAATTTTCTATTTTTTTTCTCTCAGTAAAGCTCCAAAATAATATGAGTTTTAGGAACCAAAAGGCTAGAATCACCCCCTAGTTGTGGCTAATGTTGGGGGGAGGCCTCAAAAGCCTGTGGTGGCTGCCTTCACTGCAGAGCTCCTGGTGTGAATTAGCGTGAATGGTCCCATCTGGTCTGTGCGGGCAACATGCTGACCCCACGACCGGGGTTCTTGGTCTCTAACACTGGCTCCTTTGCTCTCTTTTTGCAACCCCAATCCTGTGCTACTCCACCAGCCATCTCTAAATCCCCCCACATCCAACAAGGAGGTATGCAAGATGCTTTGGGGTTCCCTTCTCACACCACACACCAGCCACAGGGAAGCAGGAGCAGTGCATCACATTCTCACCAACACCACCAAGTTCCTGCATGAAGTTGCAGGGGCCTCCCAGCTGGGGCCTCTCTTGTGCTTCTCAAATCACCATTAGCAATCTATATGTTTCTAAAAACCACTACCTCATCATTTAACACCAAAGGTGATGATTCAGACATTGAACCTAATTTCTATTTCCTTGATCCAATTAGGCCATGATTTTATTTTCTCTTTGATTATAACCTCCCTTCAACTCTTGTATTTTAGGTCTTTTTTTTATTTCATAAGGAATAAAGTCATACTCATCAAGCATGGAACCCAAGCTGACTTTCTCACTGAAGTTTTGAAAATCCTATTTCGAGTGTCTAAAGCTAAATATAAATAACGTCTTTCTTCAGTTTTGCTACAATAAATCCTAATCTACCCCCAACCTACAGCCATGAGAAATAATGGATCTCATGCTGATTAAGGAAAAGGTCATAGACAGAGGGAAACAAAGGAACAAAACAGAGATTCCTTGATTTTCCTGGTTTTTTCCTCCCCCTCACTTCACATGAGTAGATGAAAAAGAATAAAATAATAATTTCAGAAATCTTATTGCAGAGCTAATTGGACCTGGAAATGGGAAAGAAAAAGTCTAACAAGTTATAAGCCCTGAATTTTCTTCAGTTTTATCATAGTTACTCTTCTTTAAGGACTTTCCACTGAGTCATCCCTGTCATGAGGGAAAAACAGAGGCAAGAGCAGAGGGTTGGCTCTACCACCAGAAGCTACTTGGAGCCGGCATCCAGCATTACAGCCAAAGGCTGATCCTGCTCCCAGAACAGACGTTGCTCTTAAAGGGTTGGGATGGTGATTTTAAAGATGAAAAAGCAAAAAATAGAATGAAGATCCATTTAGGTAACTTATTTGCATTTCTTTCTTTTCCCTTTAGTCTATGCGATATGAAGTTTTAATTTCATACTTGCTAATGGTTTTTCTGACAGACATGGCATCATAATCTGACCACTGAATTCATTTATTCTTGCTTATCTTAGGCCAACTATGTCACAAAGCAGAAGAATATATTTATAATTAATAAGTATATCAACCTAAAGCAAAGAATAATACCAATAATTGATTCTGTTAGTTAAAATAGAAACTCAACTCTTAAAATGTTAAAAGCTGTTTTTTGTTTCATTTTTCCATTAAACATTGCATAGTGATCATTGAAGCATTTGATGCTGCCAGCATCTCCGTTTCTCAGTGTTTTCCAATAATTTTCCTAATCTGCTAGACAATGTTGAACAAATCCTACTTATTTTGAATTGGAAGAAACTGAGACTCTTACAGGAATCACCAAGACAACCGAAACTGTCTGATGGCTCTCAGTCCTCATGCTTTATACTATGCACTACCCTCCTGAATTTGGCAACAAACAATTCTATCATCTCCATTTTACATGAGCCTGGCTTGGTAGAATCATAAAGATCTTGAGAGATACTGCAACGAAAATATGGTCAGAGACTTTTTTCTTACAAATGAAAACAAAACCAAGAGAATTTAAATTTCTTACTCAAAGTCTCAGACCAAATGGTGACACATCCAAGACTCCCATATTATCACCATAAAAAATTGGTTAAGATATGGACTAAACAATAAGATCTAAGATAAGAAAAAGACGCTTGTATTTGTCACAGGGTAAAGCAAATATTTTAACCTAAGAGCATTGAGCTTTTGCACAGCACATGGAGAATGAAATATTATTTTGCACATTTTCATATATTAAAATATGCTCAGGAAAATTATTTTTAAGAAAGATCTAAAACAAATCCATATAAACATATGAGTAAATTTTAAATGTAAAAATATAAAATTTTATGTTAAAGTAGAAAACAGTAATTAGTAATTAGTAATTTCTATATAGAGTAGCATTTTCTAACGTTAAGATCAACTGATAAAAAAATAAATGAATCTGACCACACAAAAATACAAAAAAAAAAAAAATCTTTGCATAAAATACATATAAACAAGCTATCAGAAGTAAAAGAAAAAATAATTTCTGGTCACAAAGAGAATTAAAACTCAAGCAACAAACTTGGAAAATATATTTGTAAAGCATTACAGATATTTAATATCTTTAATATTTATAAAGAAATGGAAAACATTAAGACTGCTCTGAGTTTAACTGTGTCCCCTAATAAAGATATGTTAAAGCTCTAACCCCTAATAACTCAAAATGTAACCTTATTTTGGGTCCTTATAGAGGTAATTAAGTTAAAATATGTAAATTATGGCAGGCCCTAATCCAATATTAGCAGTGTCCTTATAAAAGAGGGAAATTTGGACACAGAGAGACACATGCGTGAAAGAAGAGTGCCCTACAGAATAGTGCACAGATGGGGTTATGGATCTACAAGCCAAGGAACAGCAAAGATTGCCAGCAAACCACCGGAAGCTGGGAGAGAGGCATGGAACAGCTTCTCCCTCTCAGTCCTCAGACGGAACCAGCCCTGCCAACAACTTATATTGGCATTCTAGCCTCCAGAACTGTGTGTCCATAGTCTCTGCCTTGTTTCTTTCTTCTTGTTTAACCTCCTGATCCCTGGTAGTCTGTTAGGGCAGCCCTAGCAAACTGATACAAACCTCAAATCATACATGGGCAGAGGACACAGCAGATACATTTTAAAAATAGCTTATACAAATGGTTAATAAATGGTTTTAAGTGATTAAAATGTGCTGATAATTTTTAAATGCATATTTAAGCAACATAATTTTCTTTTTCATAAAATAAATTGGCAATTAAAATGCTAATATTGAATGCTCTTGGGTATACATGGGGAAACAGTTTTTCATTACAAATCAAGAGACTTCAAAAAAAAAATGTTCTTAATTTTTACTGGGTATTTTTCATGTCCCTAAATATCTATTTAAGGAAATAGGCAGATACTGGTCAATGTACACAACAGTACTTTGAAAGAGCAAGTAACTAGAAACTTTAATCTTCCCAAATAGAGAA
The DNA here is from genome assembly GCF_014108235.1 of Myotis myotis. Classification (NCBI taxonomy): domain Eukaryota; kingdom Metazoa; phylum Chordata; class Mammalia; order Chiroptera; family Vespertilionidae; genus Myotis; species Myotis myotis. The sequence goes on from NW_023416379.1 coordinate 75,956,195, forward strand.
AGAGTTGAATAAAGTACCTTTGCAGGAAGGATTACTTTAAATGTAATTAAAAGATTTAAACAAAGATTTTAAACAAAACAGTTTTTAATACTACTGGGGAAGACTCTGTATTTAATTTTTTTTTAAAGAAAAACTCATAATTACATGTGATTCACAATTATAAGCGTATCTATGTAAAACTGCATTTAAAGAAAATTGATAGTCATTTTAAAATGTGAAATGTGACTGTTTTGAGATACATGGGGTTTATCTGACAAACAAGGAAGTCCCTCAGGTTTCCCTGTGAAACACACATAAAAGAAGGGAAAGGAATCTAAATGGAAAGTATCATAACAAATTACCAACAACCAGGTTGCTTAAAAATAAGAAGTATTTTCTCACAGTTCTGGAGGCCAGAAGTTCAAAAGCAAGGTGTTGGCAGGGCCAAACTCTATCTGAAGGCTCTAGGCCGCCCCCACCATGCTGTGGCTTCTGGCTTTGTTGGTTGTTGCAGCACAGCCCTATTCTGCCTCCATCACCCCAAGACTTTCTTTCCTGTGTCTTTGTGTCTTCATCTCTTCTTAGAAGGAAACCACTTATCGGCCTTAGGGCCTAGTCTAAATCCAAGATAATTTCATCTCAAGTTCTTTAACTACCAAATGTTATCTGTAATTACAAAACTTATAAAAACAAAACAGTATAAGATGAAAGTAACCTAGATAAATTCTTAATAAATTCTAAAGACAAACTTTTAGGAAAATAAGAGTCTTAACTAATTATATCTGCAAAGACCCTATTTTCAATTAGGTTGCATTCTGAGGTTTCTGGTAGATGTAAACTAGGTAGGATATTTTCCCACCCATTATAGAAAGCAAAAGAGAAAAAAAATCATAATAAAAAAGTGATTATCTTTAGTGTTACAAAATTATGCATACATTTAACACACTTCTTTATATCATTCAGTTTGCAAATTTCTTTACTCTGCCACAGAATAACTTTAAAATGGGAAAATCATAAATCTTATGTAAATGGACAACAAACATGTCAAATATTTCATTTAACTCATTTGATGAAGAAACAGTAAGATATTAAAAATGATTCAAAGATATTTCCAACCATCTGGACAAATTGCACTGCTTTCAGTATGTCTGAAGTGGGGAGAGAAGAGCAGACAAAACAGATTTCAATACCAAGGTGCTCTGGACATCTGGTGATTAAACATCATCGGTAACACAGAGCTAGTCTATGTCTTTCCCGGAACAAAACTCAGTTCTAAGCTCCTGAGTCTAGAAGAAAGTCAAATTACCCTACAGGCCGGCTAACAAGGGAGAAAACTGGACAAGGGGCAGTTGAATATTTTCACAAGGTTGCTAAAAGCTTTGTGCTACAATGAAATACTATGCAGCAAGGGTTAACAAGCCACAGCCCATAGGCCAAATCCAGCCCACTGCCTGCCTTTGTAAAGAAAGTTTTATTGGAACACACACACACCTAATTCAAAGAGTATTTGAGAAACTTCAATATTAATATGCAATATTAGGATAAGATTGCTGATTTAGATAAAAAACTGGTTAAATTTAGAATTCAACCAAATGCATTCCCCTCCCAACCATGTAACAATGAAAAAATGTATCCCAAAGAAAAATACGTTTTAAAAAGAAAAATTATATACTGAAAAATCCAACTTAGTTTTAATTTTATTATCAGAAAAAATAGTTCATAAAATAGTAAAGAGTTATGATTGAAAGCATTTATTCTTCATTTTAAATATAATTAAAGGTCCCATATGCAATTTTAATAACAAGAGTCTTATGTGATTGTAGATTATTCTGAGTAACAAAAATATATTATGAAGTATTAGTTTCTATTTTACAGGACTAAATTTAAACTCATTTGCACATCAGGTTTGTTTCTTTTGACCAGTTTTACATTATAACTAAAACTAGAAGCCCGTTGCATGAAGATTCATGCAATAGGCCTTCCTTCCCCTGGCTGCTGGCACCGGTTTTCCTCCGGCACCCGAGACCCAGGCCTTTGGTCTGGCCACAGCGGAGAAGCCAAGCCTCTTCAGTCTTTAGTCTTCAGTCTGGCCAGAGCCTACAGTCTTGGCTCCGCGCCTGTGTATGCATATTAAGAGCCATTTTTGTTGGGTTAACTTGAATATTCATCTGATTGGCTGGTGGGCATAGCAGAGTGACACCAATTTGCATATTTCTCTTTTATTAGTGTAGATTGTACTGTCATCTACATAATTCCTAAAATAGTTACTGTATATTAAAAATAAAACCATTACCACTGTCATATCGTCAATATTCCTTTATTTTATTTTACAGAGTGGGGCAAAAGTAGGTTTATAGTTGTGAGTACATGAAACAGAGTATAATCCTGTATATTATTTTTAAATTATTGTATTATTTTTCATAAGAAAAACTGTAAACCTACTTTTGCCCTCTCCTGTATATATTGTGTGTGTGTGTGTGTGTGTGTGTGTGTGTATACTAGTAGTCCGGTGCACAAAATTTGTGCACATTAAAAGGGAATTAATTGCCCTAACAGTTTGTCTCAGGGGATAGAGCATCGGCCTGTGGACTCAAGGGTCCCAGGTTCGATTCCGGTCAAGGGCATGTACCTTGGTTGCGGGCACATCCCCAGTAGGAGGTGTGCAGGAGGCAGCTGATCGATGTTTCTCTCTTATCGATGTTTCTAACTCTATCCCTCTCCCTTCCCTCTGTAAAAAATCAATGAAATATATTTTTTTTAAAAGGGAATTAATTAGCAGACATATTTTAATATTGCTATTTGCCCTTTCTCTACAATAGAAGTGTGAGAGATGAAAAAAATTAGTAAAATGTATATGAAAATAATATATAAATTTATTAATAAATAAACAGTAACAAAAGGATATAACAACAACAGAGGCATGATATAAAAATGACAAAAACATGATATGAAAACAATAAAAACATGATATGAAAACAACAAAAACATGATATGAAAACAACAAAAACATGATATAAAAACAACAGTGATGCAAACAATGACTGATAAAGTGATTAAACTTACTCTAATATATCCCTGTATACCACATTAAGAGTGAAAACACTTTCAGAGTGCTTCCTTTGTGATGAAGTACTTAGAACTTTAACTGTAACATCACATGCTCTTCAAACTCGAGAGAAAGCAACATATAACTGACCATGTGCAAAAACGGGTGCAGGTAGGAATATGCCTACTTTGTCTAGAGTTTGTCCTTGTGACTTATTAATAGTCACCACAAATGCTGGCATCGTGGGAAACCATCATCGAATCAATTTAAATGGGAGGCCAGTGTCAGACGGGGACAAATTAATTCTTGGAATCAGAACAACCTCTCCCTCTGCAGATCCTGTTAATACCTCCACTTTGATAATGTTAGGTCATAATCTTTTGATAATAAATCTGGTACCATTACAAAGACCCCATTTATTATTGAGATTTCTCAATAGCATTATGATTGCACCCACTTTCAATTTTAATTTATGACACGGCATTCCCGAAGGAGTAATACTATTAAGAAATTCAATGGGAAAATTTTACTTTTCAGCATCATCTGTGGAATCAATGGAATCATCACTCACATATGTGTGAAAATCTCCATCGAGTATATTCAAATTTTCTTCATTTAATTTTTGAACATGCTCATTTTTTGGACAAAGAATTGCACGTTTAGATATATTTTTAATATTATCTATAGCAGTGGTTCTCAAACTTGGCTGCACATTAGAATCACCTGGGAATCTTTTTAAAATCATGATTCCTGGGCCCCATCCTCTGGAAATTGTTTCTTTGTTATGGGGTGGGGCCACAATATTAGTAACAAAGAAACAGAATTAAAACTTTATTGTGGGGAGCCACTGCAGTGTTTTGGACAGGTTCAAGCCTTGGACTGATGAGAGGGCACAGTCCTCTCATTGCCACGTGCAAGTCCCAGCTTGGAGGGCAGGGCCCTCTCAGCACAATTATAGCCAACAGCTGTAGTTGTAAGCTTGAACCTATGGTCCAAACACATGGCCCCTCATGCCTGAGTGATGTAGGCTTGATAGAGTTCAGGTGCATGTAGTTGAGTAGGATTGAAACCCAGGAGAATGTTTGTAAACATCTTGGTCACACCCTTACTTTGCCTCATAGCATCCTATCTAATAATAGACAAAGACTGAAATTGACAGTATCTTCGCTATGCCTCCCATTGGCTAATCAGCGAGATATGCAAATTAATCGCCAACGAAGATGGCAGTTAATTTGCACATGTAGGCACCAAGCAGCGAAGACTGAAGGCGGCTCCAGCCGGAGCAGCGAGGGCTGTGAAGGCGGCTTTGGCCGGAGCGGCACCAGTTTTCCTCCGGCACCCGGGACCCAGGCCTATTGCACGAATATTTTTGTGCAACAGGTCTCTAGTCTGCTATAAAATAAAGGCATGGCTGTCGGTGTGGTCACTGTCTCTCAGAGAAGCAGCGTCCCACCGAGACCTGGCTTTCATTCTCTTGTCTGTTTTTTTAAGCCTTTCAGCTGCCCCCCACTCAGGTTCACCCCTGGCCGTGCTAGAGCGGCACACTTGAGAAAGAGATGCCTCCATGCTCCCAGGGCAGGTTCCTGCCTCAAACCCCGCCCTTACAGGAAACAGCTCTGGGAAACAGCTCGGGGGAGGGTGCAGCCATTGCCAAGACAACCCCTGCAGGACTGACTTCCTTCCGCTTGGTCATGGCGGTTGTAATCATGATGAACACCACCCATGGTTTTTATATAAGTAGATATATATATATTTAAATGTATACACAGGGTTCCCAAAAATTATATATACACTTTAACAGCTAATAGTTCAATTTTGAAAATGAAATGTATTTTAGTAAACAATGCCTTTATAATTAAAGTGTATATATACATTTCTTTGGAACACCCTATATAACAATCCATATATAACTCTATATTATTTATAACTGTATATAATTCTATATTGTTAAAAAAAAAACCTATATGTATAGTTTTTTAATCTGCTTAAAATTTAAATTAGGTCATATAACTCTATTGATAAAAACCTGCCAAAAATATACTATTTTATTCATAATAAAAGCAAGTATCTTTGCAATGGCCTATGAAGCCCTACATGATCTGACCCTGGTTACCTCTCTAACTTGATGGCTATTCAATGCAAGTATCTGAGTATCTCCTTCTCTAACTTCCTCCAGTCTCTACTTAAACATCAGCTTATTAGAGGCTTTCTCAAGGACTACTGTATACAAATTAACAAAATACCTCTGCCCCTTTGCACCTTGCCCTGTTAGTGCTTCATAGAAGTTAATTGCCATTGGTTGCACTAGCTATTGACTACATTTTTTCTTGTTTTGTGGCTTGCAAAAAGATGAAAAGAATTCTGGATGGAGGAAGTGCAAAGATGTTTAATCAGCACAGAGCTGCCTGTGTTTTGGGTCAGTGGAGCTGGAACAGAGAGAGGGAGAAGGAAGGAGAAAAGGGGGAGGGAGGGAAGGAAAGAGGGAGAGGGAGCGGGGAGAGAGAGAGAGAGAGAGAGAAGAGGTTTAAATAAAAAGATAAGCAGGAGGAGGCATGGTGAGAAGTTTGAATTTCATTCTAGCTGCAACGGGAGTTTTAAATATTTGATTCACAAGGTAAAAATGTTATTACTGAAAGATCACTTTACTGTGTGGAAAAGGACTGTGGTGGAGTGTTTTGAATATTTTCTGGTACTCCCTATTCACTTTCTTCCTTTGTCTATCCTGGGAGACTGATCTTTATAGACAGTATAATCAGATACTCTGGCCTTCTGGCTTCCATTAGATTTGGCCAATGGCAAAATTCAAAGGGTGAAAAAAGAGAGAAACTGGGGGAAATTTTTCCTACAAAAACATACATGCTGAGCTGAGATTCTGAAGCCTCCATGTTTGGCTACCAAAGGCCTCAACAGCTATGGGGAGGGGCAGGGTGTCCTACAGTCACTGCTTGCACCTCGTTGGAATAAGCAGTCCCTTGCCTTGTTCCTTATGTTATGTCCTTGAGCTGGCTCAGACATATTTTACCATCCCTTGATAGACAGTAAGTCAAGAACGAGTTAGGAAGCAACTGTGGCAGTTCAGAAGAGAGGTGGCTTAGACAAGCACAGTGTCAGCAGAGATCATTAGATATGAGATGTATGTTGGTGGTAGAATTGGAGGCCTTTACAGTCAGACTGTCACTAGGAGACTTTTTAAGAGGAATAAATAAGAACCCCTATGTGTGTGCTAGTTTCTATCTGGATTGTTGAGTTATGTAAAGAGAGAGAGAAAAACCAAGATGGTGGAAGACAGTGTGTGGAGGAGGGAAATATCAAGCTCCTTTTGGCCACGTGGGGCTGAAAGTTGTCTCTTCAGCACGGAACTACATTAGGAGGCTGGATACTGCGGAAATACAAGTGTAAAAGTCGTGTGCAAACAGGTGGTGTTTAGATGAAAGCATGAATTTAAATTTAAAAATATTGGGGCAAAACATAAATATAATAAAATGAAAAAATAAATAAAAATATCAGGTCATAGCCCTTCCAAAACAGACAACTAGAGCATTTAGAAACTGGGTAGAGAAGGAAGAATCAGAAAAAGTGACTGAGAATAAACAAGGTAGTGTGTGAGGGGGTTGGTATGAAAGCATCAGAGTGTCATGTTCCAAAGGCAGAGAGGCATAAAAGTTATTGCATGGAAACAATCTTAATTTAGGTGTGGAGTGGGAGTGAAAGTTAAACCAAAGCTTTTCAATAGCATCCAGTCGAGCTCATTAGAGATCTCCTCTGAGGATGAAGAATAAGGCATCACCTAGAAATAAAATGTTCCTTTGTCTTATTTTTATATGTATTTATTTAATACTTAATACTGACAGCTGAGGATATATTTTTCTTGGCACTATTTAGGTAGATTGTGCTACTCACTAGTAAGATTCAGGTGTTCACATCCTAGGCCCAGTCATTATATGTTTATTCATAAATATTTATTATCACCTCATCTAATTGAATTATATGACAAATTATGCTTTACAAGCAGAATAACAATCACAAATAAATTAGAAATTCAAGATGGTATAAGAATGAATGCATTGTCTTCCAAAATCCTACTTACAAAGTTTTTAGACCTTTATTATTTCTTTCAGTGACTAACTTTAGAAGTAACTATTTCAAACTTGGGGATTTATAAAATAAAACTATACTAGTTGTATGGTCTCTTTTATTAATGGATTCAATGGAGTATTTTGATTAGAAAAATAATTTCATTACTATCAGGTAAATATACAAATCATTTTGGAAAAAGTGACACATTTACTCTTTAAGAATTCTTATACCCTCAATATTCCACCAAAAAGCTATTAAAATAATAAACATATACAGTAAAATTGCAGGGTACAAAATCAATATACATTAGTTTATTGTGTTTCTATACATTAACAACAAAAAAATCAGAAAGAGAAATTTCCCTCTTACAATCTCAAACAAAATAAAACAACCACAATAAACAAACAAACAAACAAAAACACTGGGAATAAATTTAATCAAGAAGGTGAAAAACCTGCACATTGAAAACTGTAAAATATTGTTGAAAGAAACTGAAGAGATAAAGAAATAGAAAGGTCCCATGCTCATGGATTGAAGAATTAACATTGATAAAATGTCCATATTGCCTAAAGCAACTACAGATTCATTGCAATTCCCATCAAAATCCCAATGGCATTTTTCACAAAAATAGATCCAAAAAAAAAAAAAAATCCTAAAATTCTTATGGAAGTACAAAAGACCTTGAACAGCCAAAGTAATTTTGAGAAAAATAGAACAAAGCCAGGGGGATTACAATCCCTGATTTCACCTATATTACAAAGCTATAATAACCTTAAGAGCATGGTACTGACAGAAAACCAGACACACAGATCAATGAAACAAAATCAAGAGTCGAGGAGTGGTTGGCAAAAGTAGGTTTATAGTTTATATAGAAAACAATCCAATAATTAATAAAAAATAATATAAGAACAAATGCTATGTTTTGCATACTCACAACTGTAAACCTACTTCTGTCTCTCCCTGTACATGTACAACTAATTTACAACTAAGGAATCAAGAACATGAAGAAAGGAAAGTCTCTCCAATAAATGGTGTTGGGAAAACTAGACAGCCACATGCCAAAGAAAGAAACTAGACCACTATCTTACCCCATACGTAAAAATTAACGCAAAATGAGTTAAAGACTTGCATGTAAGACCTGAAACTATAGAATAAATAGAAAAACATGGGTGGTTTGCTCCTTGACATTGGGCTATGGTGATGTTTTTGTGAATCTGATTCCTATAGCAAGGGAACAAAACAAAAAATAAACAAATGAGACTACATCTGACTAAAAAGCTTCTGCATAGAAAAGGTAACTACCAACAAAAGAGAAAGGCAACCTACTGAATGGGCAGAGATATTTGCAATTAAATATCCAATAGGGGTTAATATCAAAAATATATAAAGAACTCATATATCTCAAATGAAAGACAAATAACACAATGAAAAAAAGGGGCAGAGGATCTGAATAGACATTTCCCCAAAGACATACAGATGGCTGATAGACACAGATGCTTGACATCATTAATTATTAGGGAAATGCAAATAAAAACCACAATGAGATATCATCTCATACCTGTTAGAATGGCAATGGTCATCAATAAGACAGGAAATGACAAGTGTTGAAGAGGGTGTGGGTTAAAAAGAAACCCCCATATACTGCTGGTGGGAATGTATGACTGCAGCTACTATGGAAAACAGTATGATTAGTCTTCAAGAAATTAAAACTGGAACTAACATATGTATGACCCAGATATTCCACTTCTGGGTATTTATCTGAATAATATGAAAGCACTAGTTCAAAAGGATATGTGCACTCCTATGTTTATAGCAGCATTATTTACAACTAGGGGCCCAGTGCACGAATTCGTGCACTGTTGGGGTTCCTTGGCCTGACCGGCAATCGGGGCCGACTGGGGCCAGCCAGTGGGGGTAAGGGACCCTGGGAGGTTGGCCTGCCGTGGGAGGTTGGCTGTGGGAGCACCCTGACCACCAGGGGTCAGCCGTGGGCAAACTACGGTCCGCAGGCCAGATCCAGCCTGTTTGAAATGAATAAAACTATTGAAAAAAAAGACCATACCCTTTTATGTAATGATGTTTACTTTGAATTTATATTAGTTCACACAAACACTCCATCCATGCTTTTGTTCAGGCCCTCCGGTCCAGTTTAAGAACCCATTGTGGCCCTTGAGTCAAAAAGTTTGCCCACCCCTGGGTTAGCTCCTGCATTGAGCATCTGCCCCTTGGTGGTCAGTGCGCATCATAGCAACTGGTCAACCAGTCGTTCAGTAGACCTGTCATAATGGTCACTTAGGCTTTTATATATATATAGATAACCAATAAATGAAAACAACCTAAGTATTCACTGATAGATGAATGGATGAAGATGTGGTATGTATATATAACACAATATTCCTTGGTCATAAAAAAGTAAATAAAATAAAAAGGTGAAATCCTGCCATTTGTGACAACATCAATAAACCTTAAGGGTCTTACACTAAGTGAAATAAATCAGAATCAGACAGTAAAAGACAAGCAGCATATGATTTCACTCATGTCAAAACAAAAGCAAAACAAAACAAAAAAAATAAAACAAAACAAACTCATAGACAGACAACAAATTGATGATTACCAGAGGGAAGGAGGGAGGGCAAAATGGATAAAAAGATACAAATGTATGTTGATAGATGGAAACCAGACTTTTGTGGTGGAGACAATGAGCTATATACCCATATTGATTTTAATGTTGTACACCTGAAACTTATATAATGTTATAAACTGTTACCTCAATAAAAAATATTTAAAAAAGAATTTCTGCCGAAACCGGTTTGGCTCAGTGGATAGAGCGTCGGCCTGCGGACTGAGAGGTCCCAGGTTCGATTCCGGTCAAGGGCATGTACCTGGGTTGCGGGCACATCCCCAGTAGGAGATGTGCAGGAGGCAGCTGATCGATGTTTCTCTCCCATCGATGTTTCTAACTCTCTATCCCTCTCCCTTCCTCTCTGTAAAAAATCAATAAAATATATTTAAAAAAAAAAAAAAAAAAAAAAAAGAATTTCTGTCCTGGCAAGTGTGGTTCAGTTGGTTGGAGTATCGTCATATACACCAAAAAATGGTGGCTCATGGTACATACCCAGGTTTCAGGTTTGATCCCAGAGGCGCATGGTTCTGGAGGCAACTATCTGTTTCTCTCTTCTCTCTCTCTCTCTCTCTCTCTCTCTCTCTCTCTCTCTCTCTCTCTCTCTTTTTCTCTATCCTCCTCTCTCCTATCCTCCCCTCTTCTATCCTCCCCTCTCCTCCCCCTCCCTTGTCCTCCTCTCCTCTCCTTTTCATTAATGAAAAAAACAAACATATCCTTAGGTGAGGATTTAAAAAATTATTTAAAAGAAAGAATTTATTTTTCCTTTTGAAATTAATTCCAAATATGTTTTTAAATAGTAATACTTACATTTTTTTTCTGTTTCAAACATAACATGCACTAATAAATCACATGATTCTATCTCATTATTAAGATAGAATTTGCCTGGCCAGTGTGGTTCAGTGGTTGAGCATCAACCTATGAAACAAGAGATTCAGGTTCGATTTCTGGTTGGGGCACATGCCCAGGTTGTGGGTTTGAACCCCAGTGTGGGGTGTGTAGGTGTTATAGTAATCATTATGATACTTAATGTTAGGACCTTAGAATGTAAGACTTAAAGCATGTAACTGTTATAGTAATGTTAGATATAGGAATGCTATGTGGGACCCAAGAATGCACCCTCGTAGCTCTGCTTGGTACTGATAAACAACCTATCTGATGGGAACGCCCAAAGCCTGTACACACCCATAGATTAGCAGACCCCAGGTGGATCCACATATGGCAGCCGCTGATAACACACACACCAACGAAGACCACGTCTACAGAGGGGTATATAATCAAACAGCCTGATCAACTCAGCAGCTCATAGCTCTCCTGTCGCCAGAGCGTGAGGACCTGTGTGTGCTCACATCTCGGTTCCCAGAACAAAACTCTGCCCAATTAACTGTCGATCAACAAAGGAGCCAGCAGCCAACAGCGCCTGTGTCAGCGAGTATCGCCAGGTGGATCCTTCCCAGCGCCTGAGACCCATCAGGAACTGGTAAATAAACCCCGTGTGCTTGCATCTAACCTGTTTGTGTGTAATTTCTCCGGCTCGGCTCAGATCTTGGTGCTGTCTCTGTGAATGTGTCTGACCAGAAGGTATTGGCGCAAGCCTCAAGCGGATGGTCCAGACCACATGTGCATGTACCGCTTAGGAGCAGCACCTTGATGGGAACCCCCCGCACCTCAACATAGGTGACGGGCCTAAAATATATAAAAATAGATTATTTGGGACAGTAGGAGGCAGCTGATCAATGATTCTCTCTCTTCATTGATCTTTCTTTCTCTCTCTCTCTCTCTCTCTCTCTCTCTCTCCCCTTTCCTTTCTGAAATCAATAAAAAAAAATATATATTTTTAAAAGGTAGAATTTAACCCTATTGTCAAGAAAAGCCTAATAAAAAAATTTGAGTTGTAGAATTTATTTTTCCATTTTAAACTGAATTTTATTATAAATATGCCAGATTTACTTACTAGTTATCCTGTTTTTCAGATTTTACTTAAAAAGATGACATTCCTCAAAGTAATATAAATAAGAACACAATATATGTAAAATTATCTTTGGCCTACCTCTAAGTTTTCTGTTCCAAATTTTAAGTCTTTTAAATGTGCCAGCTGTGTTTAAAATAATCAAACAAAATGAGAATGCAAACTGACTAAGATGTTTTATCTAATATGAAAATGAATGCTTTGATCCAAGACATGGACAGATGGCTAATGTAGTAATTAAATGAAACATGGATCTGATTTGTTTTTTACATGTGTATAAACAACATTCAAAATAATTCCTTCTTACTTAAATATACCCACATTTCTCAAACTTGCTTCCCAGCTTCAGAATTGTATGTAAATAAACCAGAATGTCAACAGATTAAAAGTGGATCACTTCAACCACGATATAGATATTATATTCAAAAGAGGACATTGAAATGGAACAAAACAAACTCTCAGAATAAGAACAAAATAGATTTGATTTAATACAAAGCTTTACCCACTTGTTCTTGTAAAAATAAAATTTTGCTTATGTTACTTTTGAAATTGCTTTTTTTCTATATAAGGGAGAGTTTAGTAATTTTTTGAGATAGGAGGATTTATTTTGTTTTTGTTTGCTTGTTGAAACCCCATGGAAATGAAAATATAAGTATAGCTTAAAATAGAAAGCTACACAGTAACACATGTTTGAATGAACAACTCCTTAAAAGACCCAGTCTTCATGGATTGCAGGCCTTAATTTTAATAAGGTATCAAAGTTCCACAGTATGGATTTGGTTTTGCCATGTGAAACAAAAATAATGAATACGTATTTATTGATATAAATATAAACTGTGTGGATAACTATTTTTTTAGCAGTTCATCAACTTGTACACACGTTTAGAGAGTTTCCAATCTGATAACGCTCCAGTGACATAACTTGGAAATGACATGTACTTGGTATTAACATTTAATTTAATTTATTTTTTTGTGATCTAAGTGCAACTTTACCTTTGTCTTCTGCTGTCTATTTAAAATCTAATCAGAGGAAGTTTTCACTGCTGAAGGGGGAAAAAAAACCTGGTAGGATCTATGAATTTTCGGTAACTTGGAGGCATTAGAAAATCCTATGGCCACTTTAAGTTGTACACAATCTTGACTCAGAAATTACATTGTCAAGACTAATATATTAACCAATATTTCAATTTGTATTGAAAGAATGGACTTTTTCCAACCCTCTAGTGGGCAGGCTGCCCACCTTCAGAGGAGAATGTGGGATGCACTCTGCTCTCTCTTTTTTTCTTTTAACTTTTCTTTTTTTGACATATCAGATTTGTAGAAACACAGCAAGAATAATAATGGAAATTCCCTCATGCCCTTCACTCGGGTTTCAAAAATGCTAAAATAAATATTGTATCATATCTGTTTTATTCCACTTTCTCTACCTATACATGATTTCTTACTGAGCTATTAGCTAAAAACTTGCAGTCATCATGACTCTTTCATCTTCAGCGACTCTATGTATAGTTCCTAACAATAGGACGTCCTCTTATATAACTTCAGCATTATTTTCAAAGTCAGAATAATATTGTTACAACACTATGACCTACCCTGCAAATATTATTTTGCTAATTGTCCCAATAATATCCTTTATAGCAAAAGAAAATCCCATGTCACACATTACATTTACTCTCCGTGTTTCTTTAGTCTCCTAAGTGTATCTCGAACAGTTCCTCAGACATTCAAGTGTGTTTCAAGACATGGGCCAGTAATTTTGTAGAAGGTACTTCAATTTGAGTCTGTCTGACCTTTCCTTATGAGAGTCAGGTATTTGGCAGGCGGCCCACTGAAGCGATCTTACGTTCTCAATGAATTCCATCAAGAGGCGCAGATGCTGACTGCTCCCATGACTGGCCACACTGACTTTGGTCACTTGGTTAAGGAGATGTTTGCCAGGGGTTTCCACTATAATGGCACCACTTCTCCTTTTGTAACTAGTAAGTTTCTTGTGGGAAGATACATGAGGTTGTGTGAATACCTGTTATTCTACAAGTTTTCAACCTAGTTTTGCCATCCATGGACGATTTTTGCCTGAATAATCATTATTATGATGTTTTATGAATGGTGATTTTAAACTTCATCAGTTGTTTTACGGTTGTTATTTGGTACTCTACTGAAGGAAAGGGTTTTTTCTCTTCCTTTCTCCCCTTTCTTCTCATTATTCTTTCTTCCCTCCCTCCCTCCTTTCTCTCTGTCAGTGTGGGCTCATGTACCCTTGTTTTATTTTGTGGGTAATATTTTCTTTACTATCATTATTTATTTTGATGCTCATATACCAGATTAGGGAACCCCCTGAAACTAGCTCCAGAATTCCTTTAACATGTCTTCATCTTTCTTTTACTATTTCATTATTTTCCAGAAAATTAAAATATTTGAGATGACTCATGTTATCCAGCATTGGAAACAGACATTTGTCCAAGGAGACTTAGCTCTTTTTAATGGAAAAGTTATTTAGAAACCAAGGTTTGAGATCTAGGTGACATATCATTCTTTCTAGATCCTTTCAGCAGAACTAGAAAACACATATGCACGCGCACGTACACACATACACACACACACACAGGACATAAATAAATACCCGTATCTACTGCTATATATATTTCTCTATTAAAAAAATAACATGAGTAGACCTTGCCAGTGTGGCTCAGTGGTTGAGCATTGACATATGAAACAGGAGGTTATGGTTTGATTCCCGGTCAGGGCACATGCCCAGGTTGTGGGCTCAATCTCTAGTAGTAGGCAGCCAATCAATGATTCTCTCATCATTGATGTTTCTCTTTCTTCCTTTCTAAAATCAATGAAAATATATTTTAAAAAATAACAACACATGAGTAGGCTTTCATATCTCCAGTTTTAATCCATGCCTATAGGGTTCATTCTATCTTCCCCTCTCTATTATCTATAAACTAGAGGCCCAGGAGGGTCCCTCAGCCCGGCCTGCACCTTCTAGCAATCCAGGACATCTCTCACACAATCTGGGACTGCTGCCTCCTAACTGCTCGCCTGCCTGCCTGCCTGCCTGCCTGATCGCCCCAACCACTCTGCTTGCCTGCCTGCTTGATCGCCCCTAACCACCCGTGCCTCGGCCTCCACCGCCACAGCTTTGTCCAGAAGGACATCCGGAATGACTTCCAGAAGTCATTCAGCTGTCCGGTCTAATTAGCATATTGCGTTTTTATTATTATCGATCCTTTGGCCAACAGTGAGAAATCTCTCTCTTACCATCCACAATATAACTAGTTATTTGCTCAATCCTAAAATATACAGAAAATAGTTCTGGAATTACTAACCCATGCTACCAACTAGAGCTCAATATTTCTTTAAAGCTCTTTTCTGTCTTTAACCTTGGAATATACGAGCCAAACACTATGTTTAAATTTTTCTAATGGTTAGTTTTTTCCCTCTTCAGTGTGGTTATGCTATTCATTTGATAATACAACTCATTTGTTTCTGTTTTTATCACAATTTTGGAGTTTCTATTCTTATTGATTTCATTTATTTTTACTTATTGAATATATGAACCATAAACAGGGTTCCAGAAATCAGAGCTGTCCCACTCATGAGATGTCTTTCTTACCCTCTCCCTTAGGTCTTTTCTACCCTGTCCTCACCTATCTCCTATAGGCAACCAATCTCATACTCTCCGGTTTATTCTTCATGTATTATATTTTGCACAAATTAGCTGATATGTGCAAAATGCCTCATTTCCCCTTTCTTCTTACACAAAACGTTTATTTCTATGTTGCTATTCTAAATGGTTTTTTGCCTTTTTCTAACTATCTCCAGGGTTCACAAAGTGGCCTGAGGGCCAAATCTGGTCCAATGCCTGTTTTTGTAAATTAAATTTTATTGGAACATAGCTGTGCTCATTTATTTATGTGTTGTTGTGGCTACTTCCATGCTACAATGACATGGCTGAGTAATTTCAATAGAGAATTTATAGTCCTCAAAGCCCAAAATATTTACTATAAAATTTCCTTTATAGAAAATCTCCATCATTTTCCTTTAAGAGAAAATATCTGGTTACTGTTTCGTATATGAAGGCTGTATAAGTCTGTATATTGAGCTTTATATTCTACTAATTTACTGAATTCCTTTATACTCTGGGGTAGTTTTATCATTGATTCTCTAGGATTTTCAGGTGCACCATCATATAATCTGCAAATTGATGTAGACTATTTTGTGTGTCTGTTTTTTTTTCCGTTTTTTTTCTAATCTCATTAACTAATATCTTAAGTAAAATTTTGAACAGTAATGGAAATAGTCTTTGCCATCTTCTTGATCTTAGTGGAAACTAAGATCTAGTCTTTTCCCATTAAGTAAGATGTTACCTTTAGACTAATACCTTTTCATTTAGGATTAACTTTTTTTTTTACTATGTTAAGAAAATCATTGGCTTACTAAATAAAAATTCAGGTCAGTGAAAGAGAATGGAGAGTTCTGATGCAGACCCACACATATATGATAAAGCAATTGCAAGCAAGTTTCATGTAATTTGAAGAGAAAGTACAGTCTTTCAACACATGGTGCTGAAGTAAACAAATATTTATGTGCAAAAACATGAACTTGGACCCTAATTTCAACAGCACATATAAAAATTAACTCAAAATAGATCATTATTGAGAAAGCAGTGTTAAGATGTAAAACTATATGACACTGTAGAAGAAAACATAGGAGAAAATCTTTGTGACCGGATTAGGCAAAGATTTCTTAAGTAAGACACAAAAAGAATGAATGATAAAAAATTGATAAGACCTCATAAAAATTTTAAACTATGGGTTTTCACAAGGCAGTGTTGTAGAAAGACAAGCCTTAGACCAGAAGAAGATACTTTCAAATGATAGATCTAAGAAAGGACTTATATCTAGAATATATTAATAAGTCTTATAACTCAAAATAAGAAAACAAAACATTTTTACAATGTAGCTCTTACATTTAAGTCTTTGATCTGCTTTGAATTTTTATATATGGTTCAAGGTAGACATCCAACTTCATTCTTTCTCATGTGGATATTCAATAATTCCAATACCATTTGTTAAAAAAAAAAAACCTCTTCTTTCCACATCTGTTTTAACCTTAAATAACTTTTTTTTAATTTATTTAATATGTTTTTATTGATTTCAGAGAGGGAGAGGGGAGACAGAGATAGAAATATCAATAATGAGAGAGAATCATTGATTGGCTGCCTCCTGCACACCCATTACTGGGGATTGAGCCTGCAACCCAGGCATGTGACCTTCACTGGAATCAAACCCAGGACCCTTCATTCCGCAGGTTCACGTTCTATCCACTCAGCCAAACCAGCTAGGGCAACTTTTTAATTTTACATTTGAATCTACTCTTCCTTAAGCACCGAGTATTTCAGTCTTTAGTCATTATATATTTTTTTCTTTCTATATAATCTTTCCCTGAGTTTGAGCAATTCTCATTTTCTCTTTCCTGTTTCTGCCCATTTCTCTACCTAGTTTTTGAATTTCTGATTCAAAATCTGTGTTTTTAAATATACATTTCCAAATATATGTTTCAAGTTATTGAACGCAGCCTGAAATGTTATGTTACAATTTTCTTCTGATGTCTCATTTTTTTTTTAAGTAGAATTATCATCAGCTGAAATTGTTTGGATTCTCATTTCCTAGTCTCTTATTAAAGTAGTTATATAAGCTCGGCACCAATGTGTGAAACCTATGCATAGAACTGAATATTTGCTGTGATTTATAAGATTATTAATTCAAAAGCGTCCCTTTTTGTCAGTGTAACAGTGTCCTTTCTTGACTGATGACTATTTTTGAGGCATAGTTGGAAGACTTTGTGCAGTTCAATTTGTTTTCATTTTCTTTTATAGGATTCTAAATGTCTTTGTTTTTTTTTATTTTTCCTTTTATTGCAGTCTCCAAAAAACATCTTTCGCTTTCCTTTAACCTCTTCTTTCCCCTGTACTATTACTGCCTCCCCACATCCTGTGCACATCTTTAAGCTCTTTTCTTTAGCGAGTACTCAGAGCTACCAAAATGTTTTTCCAGAACTTTAGTGCTTGGGGTGGGTTCTTTTTCTCTCTTCTTTCTCCTTTCTTTCTCTTTCTCCCTTTCTCCATTTCTCTCTCTTTCTCTCTCTATCTCTCTCTCTCTCTCTCTCTCTCTCTCTCTCTCTCTCTCTCTCTCTCTCTCTCTCTCTCTCTCTCTCTGTTGTATATCGATCTTAAGCCCAACACTAGCTCTAGCTCTCCACTTTTCTCTCCTGTGCAGTTTTTTCCAGATCTAGTAATTTATGAACTAAAAAAAAAAGAAAGAAAGAAAAGTTATCAAGTTTTCTCTACTTTTCCATAAATATCAATCCTCCATGTGCTATGGAATATTAGGGACAAAATGTTTCAATGAAAGTTCCCACTACAATAGAAAGAAACATAGCAATCAGTAATCAACTACACAAGTGACTTTAATGAGGTCCTGATTAGAAATCTATTCTCTCTGTTCCCTGTGACCCTAGGTTCCACCTTCTGGAAACTTCTTTCTTGTTTATTTTCCTCCTTGATCACAAGTGCAGTGATTGTTTGGGGCATGGTATCTTGGGACTTCTAAAACTTTCACAGCATGACTCTTGCTCATGCAAAACTGAGGGCTTGGAGTTGTTTTGATTTCAGAATAGTTACAGGTTTTGTTTTTGTTTTGCTTAGGCTTGTACTTTTTTTTTTTTTTAAAGCAAACCAAATTCTCTAAAAAAATTTATAGGTTTGCTCTATTTTCTTCCAGTTTCTGGTGCCAGTAGGTCGACCGGAAACCTTTCTTAGGTATGATTCACAAATGTGACTTTTTAAATTTGATTCCTTGCTCCATCTCTCTTTTCCCCAGCATAATGATGGCTGCAATGGGACTGTCACTATGAAACACATCACTGTTTCACTGTTGATTGCAAATAAATCACTGACTGCATGTTTTCTTTTTGCATTTCCACTAACAAACTCTCCATACACATAGAGATTCTATGGACCATGGTTCAATCCTTTGCCTGTTTTATTAACGGAGCCCTTAGAGCAGTGGTTCTCAACCTTGGCTGCCCATTAGAATCACCTGGGAATCTTTTTAAAATCCTCTGGAATGAGGCCCAGAAATCAGGATTTCAAAAAGATTCCCAGGTGATTCTAATGGGCAGCCAAGGTTGAGAACCACTGCCTTAGACTATTGTTACCTCACAAAAGCAATTTTTTTTTTTTCTAACAAACCACCCGAAGTAGGTCTCCACATGATTTGCTCTAGAACCGTATTTATCTTTCTTAGCACTTAGCACTTCGGGTTCTTAGTTGTTTATTTTTAACCTTGCAAGTTTTCTACCTCCCTACACATTACAAAGAGCTTGAGGGGAGTTCTGAGTGCTACGTCCAGCACACAGGAGGCGCTCAATAACGATGTACTGGATTAACATATGCCTAAATGAGCAAGGATGTACTTCAGTTAAAAGTGTGGCTCAGCATTTCAGAATTATCATTTTTAATGCCATTTGAGCCATTACTTTTTAACAATGAGAAAGAAATCCTGACATTTGTGACAATGTGAATGGACTTTGAGGAATCACTTATTCAATGTTAAATGAAACAGATTGGATGATAGGGTGTTAACTAAAAATCTTTTGTTCATGCTGTAATCAGGTTAATTTGCATTGCCATAAATAGTTTCTATTTATATTTCTCTACCAGTGTCTCATATTTCTATCCAGTTGAATCTAGGGCCGTGGTCGGCAAACCACGGCTCACGAGCCACATGTGGCTCTTTGGCCCCTTCAGTGTGGCTCTTCCTCAAAATACCACAGTGCGACTGAAACTTCGTGGCCCATGTGCAGAAGTCGGTATTTTGTGGAAGAGCCAGCATTTTCTGGAAGAGCCACACTGAAGGGGCCAAAGAGCCGCATGTGGCTCGCGAGCCGTGGTTTGCCGAGCCACAGTTTGCCGACCACTGATAGGGCATCTACTTATTAATTACTCAACACACTATTTCATTACGCAGTTCTGTTTTTTGGAGAAACTTTTTCCAATTCTAAACAACCTTAAGTGTTGGGAGCCATTAGAGATATTGGCTTAGACAAAGCCATCTTAAGAACTATAAGTTTCTGGTTCCTCCAGAAACTCCTAATTACCAGAAACCACCTGTGTCTTGCAATTTGGCCAGCAGTTAAAAGATAAACTACCCTCACACAGCCGATAAATCACACATCTCCACTGATAAGCACACAGCCATCCGGAGCCTGCTAAATCACACATCTCCGCTGATAAGAACAGCCATCCCGAGCCTAATAAATCTCTAGTGATAGGTTACTGCCCATAGACCCCTTTACCCACCCCCCGTCCCTAAAACAGTATATATCCTGCCGCTGTAAGAATAAAATTTGAGGCTTGATCAGAACACTGTCTTGCCTCCATTCTTTCGTGTCCCTTGTTTGTCTCATTCTCCTAGGGTGTCTCTTCGTTCCCCCGTTGTTGTCCTGTGGGTCGGGGCACTTAAGAGCACTTAAGAGTTCCAAATAATCTGAATAAACTTGCCTAAACTCTAAACCAAAGCACACTTTGAAGTTCAAAAATCCATTTGAATGACCAAGTATTTCTGTGTCAAAGAGTGTGATTTAAAGTACAGCAGAAATGGCAATCAAATTCACAGTAAAGCAATGTGATAGAAAGAAAATGAATCTAATAATATTGTCATTACTTTTTCCAGAAGTACCAGATTGAAATGATTTCGAATGCCTTCATTACTCAGATATACCCACACTCTGAAAAGCTGAGGAAACCAATGACGTTGGCACACTTTTCTTATAAATAAGAGCGTTGTGTGCCTTTTGCCTTTATTTAATTGAAAATATATCCTATATAATAAAAGTCTAATATGCTAGGTGTCCTACTGTTCGTTCGACCATTAGACCAGTCATTATGACATGCACTGACTACCGGGGGGAAGACTCTCTGACTGGTAGGTCAGCTTGCTTCTGGGGTCTGGCTGATCGGGACTGGGTGAGATGGGCCAGACATGCCCTGGAACCCTCCAATGGTCCCTCCCTGGCCCTGACTGTGCACCGGTGGGGTCCCTTGGCCTGTGCCCTCTTGCAATCCCAGACCCCTCATGGGATATTGGAGAGCTGGTTTCAGCCCAATCCCCACAGGCCAGGCAGAGAGACCTCACTAGTCTATAGATATAAAAGCCTAAGTGACTGGCCTACCGGCCGACTGGCCAGTAGGTATGATGCGAACTGACCACCAGGGGGCAGACGCTAGACACAGGAGCTGCTGAGCAACAGCAACTTTGCAGAGTGCCCTCTAGTACTCTGGGACCCCTCAGGGGATGTCAGACAGCCGGTTTTGGCCTGATCCCTGCAGACCAGGCTGAGGGACTCCACCTGCTGGAGGGACCCTGCCCACTCTGCAGATGCCCTTGGAGCCACGGTGCCATCCCAAGGTGCGACTGGCCGGGGAGGGGCTGGGGGAGGTTGGCTCCAGGGTGTGTCCGGCCCATCTCGCTCAGTCCTACCCCACTGGCCACCTTCTAATTAATTTACTTTCAATGTGCACGAATCCGTGCATGGGGCCTCTGGTATATATATATATAAAGATACTAATACCATTTAAGAAGTTTACAAAAAATATAACACTGAAACTTATATTAAATGACAATCCACATTTTAGGAAAAAATAGTTGGTTTAGTCAGTTTAGGCTACCCTAACCAGATACCATAGACTGGACAAGTTGATTTTCTCACAGCTCTGGAGGCTGGCAGTTTGAGATCAGGGCCCCAGCATGGTTGGGTTCTCTGCCTTATAGTCCTGTGCTTGTGAAGAGTAGGAGAGCTCACTCCTTCTTCTTATAAAGCCACCAATTCTATTAGATTAGGACCCCACCCTTATGACCTCATTTAGCCCTTAATTACCTCCTGAAAGCCCTATGTATAAATACAGCCCTTGGGGTCAGGCTTTGAACATGAATTTTAGGGGGACATAATTCAGTCCATAGGAATCATCTAGCAATTAAACGTGGGAGCTCTGGAGTTAGTAACCAAGTTCAAATCTCTGATCCACCACCTCATCTGTGATCTTAACTTAAACTCTCTATAATATGCCTTTCTCGTCTATAAATTGGATACTACTGCTAACTTCATAGAACTATTGAGATATTTAAATGAATGCATATATGATATTCAGAACAGGGTATAAGAGATGGGATAATTTTTTTTTAATCAAGACATCATTGGCATATAACGTTGTATTCGTTTTAGGTGTATAACATTGATATATGCATATATTATTAAATGATTACCATAATAAGTTTAGTTAACATCCACCTTCACATAGTTGCAAATTTATATTTCTTGTGATGAGAACTTGTAAGATTTACTCTTAGTAAGTTGTAAACATAGAGTATTGTTAACTATAGTCACCGTGCTATACTCACAGTACTTATCTGTCATGTAATCAGTGTTTTAAGAATCACTGAAATGAAAGTAAGGCAGCCTTGTCAAGGAGAAAGACTTCACAGAGAGGCAATCTTTGATGGATCCTCAGCATGGAACATTGAGCCTTATGTTACTTAGCAATTTAATTAATAAATCAAATTAAAATGGGATTGTTACAGGAAATACAGAAATGATGAACCATAAAGTGATTGGCACATAACTTTATGCCAATGATGAATAATAGGAGAAACAAATCTATAGGCAAATAAAATAAGGTGGTTTATTTAACATAAAGGCTTTTATTTAAGTTAATCCTACTTTAGAGATAATAATGAGAATTCTCGTATTTCCCCCTGACATTTCCAGGATTTTTCCATTTCCAGAAGAGAGGGAATATCATATGAGGAACTACACTGATCTAGAATTTATGCAAGCTGTGTATGTTCTAGGCCAGTGGTCGGCAAACTGCGGCCCCTTGAGTGTGGCTCTTCCACAAAATACTATGTGCGTGCACGTACAGTGCGATTGAAACTTCGTGGCCACACTCAAGGGGCCAAAGAGCCACATGTGGCTCGTGAGCCGCAGTTTGCTGACCACTGTTCTAGGCTAAGTCCTCACTTAAGAGCAGCCTCATTTGATAACATAATTGTGCTAAGTACTTGACTGAGAATGAAAGACCACTTTTGCATAATCTTACTTTATCTCTGCATTTGGTTGCAAATAAACTTCATTTACTAGTAGTTTATAATGACATTGTTATTTTTCAGTTGGAGAGTTGAATATTGATTGACTAGAAGCATTATATCAGAAAGACCTGTCTGGTGTCCATAGCAGCATCTTCAAAACATTAAAAATAATTCAAAAGAAGATTGCACAGATAAGGAGACAAAATGGATCAAAGATTTCAGTGGCCTGTGATGTGCCACAATTGAATACGAAAGCCAAAAAGAAGTGGCTTACTGTACAGGTTAGTCCTGTAAAGAACTATTCATTCGCCCAGCCAGTGTGGCTCAGTGAATGAGCATCAACCTATAACCAGGAGGTCAGGGTTCCATTCCTGGTCAGGGTACATGCCCAGGTTACCTGCTTGATCCCCAGTGTGGAGCCTGCAGGAGGCAGCCAATCAATGATTTTCTCTCATCATTAATGTTTCTCTCCCTCTCCTTCTCCCTTCCTCTCTGAAATCAATAAAAACATATTAAAAAATAAAAAAGAGAACTATTCATTGGAAAACCCTCTAGTAGTCAGCATATCAAGAGGTCTCACTAGTGCCCTCAAATGGTGTTCCGGAGAAAACTTCACCATTCACTTAACCTCAGGATTTGTTTCTGCATTGAGTTACATATACCTAACCTTGGGCCATGGTGGCAAAAGAACTTTCTCCTAGAAATTAGGGGTTAGGGAGAGATGAGTGGTACAGTAGGGGAAGAGGAAAAGTTGAGGGGAAGAACTGATGGTGAGTGGAAATCTTTAATGCTAACCATCCTTAATATTTTAGAATTCATCCTTAATCTTTTAGAATTCAATTTATTTTGTTTACTTGTGGTAAAATCTTTATGCTGTCAACTAACTGAACTACTAGTTTATGCAGTTTCTACCTAACCAATGAGACTATGCAAAGAGAAGTCAATATAATGCTATGCAGAGAGCAAATATTCAAAGAAGACTGGGTTATTAATTTGATAAGCAGATATCAAGACAAATAATCTTAATCATCAAACTACCTCCCTCCACTGGTGTCTCAGGGGCATCTAACTGTGTTCCTACGTATAGGATTGCAAAAGGTTGTCTATGTGCTTGAGTCACTTTTTTATCAGTACAGTTCACTTTGTGACTTTGTAGTGGTCACTTCATTTATATAGGTAGCGAGAACCTCCACAAGTGTTTAATTAGTATCTTACTACAGGTGGGACTGAGGTTGGGGCTTATCAAAGGTGTGCTACATCAGTAGTTAATTACAGAAATAGCATGGCTTTAAACAAACCATTTGTAGCAGTGTTAGAGTTATTTTGCTAGTGGGCTTATCACTCTAACAATCCTAGCACTAAAGTCCAGTCCTTGAAAGATATTTACTTTTTAATAACATTCATTAACCATAATTGTAACATATAGATCAAACAGCTTGCTTTAATTCATGGCTTAACATAGAAAAATTATTCAGATATTAACTCCCAAGAAAGCAATTTATAGTTGAAGAAAAATTGCTCACAGACTATCTTTTTATAATAGACCTTTTAATTTTAATTAACTAAGACTTTCAGTTACATACCAAAGGATTTAAAAAATTGGTCTTTCAATTTTTAAATATGAAGGAATTTTAAGTGTCAAAAACAACCCTTGTGAAACTCCTTGCTTTAGAAAGTTATGCTATTTAAAAATACTTCCATGAGTTACCTTTTACATTCCCTCCAAAATAATTTTGCTCCTTAACACTTCTGATTCTACATAAGTATTTCTTTTAAAAAAATAGATTTTCATTTTATTATATAAAATATAATTAAGCAGAAATTTTATCAAAACTGTCAAGTGGATTGGGCATATAGAAATGAAAAGCTTTTTGAGGAAAAGAGGTGTTAATATAATTTAATCAGCAATCTATAATTTGCAGAATATTCTATTTTATATTGCAGTAGCCTGCAATAATAAAAATATTTCTTGCTTAAATCCAACATCTAGAAAACAAATCTATTTCTCCTCAAAATTATTTGGCTTTGTTGGAAGGTTTTACTACTTGATATAGTTTTTTTTTTTTTAATAGGCATCATATATATATATATATATATATTCAATGCTATATATTTGACATATGCTCATGTTGCTGAGTCTTCCATCAGTTTTTGAAATTACAGCAAAGTGGTTACCCGTGCAGCTCTGGGTTCTGGCTGCCTGGGACTGACTCTTGGTTCCCCATAGAATTAGCTACAACGGAGTGCAAGTAAATTCTTTAGTTTTCTTGACTGTAAAATGGGATGTATCGATTATCTATTGCTATGTAACAAGTTGCCACAAACCTAGTGATGTCGATCAGCTTCCGTCCTCTTCCAGAGTTGGGAGTCCTCCCCAAAGTTGTTGGCAGACTTCAGTTTCTTGCGGGTGTAAAACTGAAACCCTCAGCTTGGAAGACTGTCTTTCAGCAGACTGTTCACAAATGGCTTCTAGCTTCAAGGCAGGCAGGAGAGGGCCCGCCTCCTTCCAGTCTCTTCCCTCAGGGAAAGCATGGCCCTCTTTTGGGCTCAGCTGATGAAGGCAGGCCTACCTGGGATAGTCTCCCTTCTGATTAACTGAGTGTCAGCTGATTAGACTTAATTTTACCTGCAAAATCCCTCCACCTTTGCCATGTTAATTGGTTTGAAGCAAGCCATAGGCGCCACCTGTACTCAGTGAGCTGGGATTACACAACAACATGGAGACCAGAAGAAGGGAATTCCGGGAACATCTAATTTCACCTTCCACATTGGAATCATAACAGAGCGTGCATCCTTGGGTGGATTTTTTAAAAGACTTATTTGTGTAAAGTACTTAGAATAGTGCACAACACAGTAAGTATTATTCACTACTTTTTTTAGTTGGAGAGTCATTTCTGCAGAAGTGACTGAAATGGTGTTACTGGGGAAGAATCCAAGCGGACCTGTGCATGGTAGGTTGTGAGAGAGCCTCAGGGTGTCCATTGTGCTCCATTTATACCTTGATGGTAAGTGTGTTCTGCTAGTTCACATGTGGAACTAATGGAACCAAGTGACGAATTTCCATAGAACCAGTACCATGTACTATAAATATCCCTTGGTTTATCATATTTCAAACATTAAATATCTGTCCTACTGAATATTGAAATACTAAGTGAAAGTTCAGAAGAGGTAGGCAGGCTATTATATGAGTTATCCTACAATTTCCACATTCATGTTCTCTTCATGCTTTTATGGAGGGTCTAGATATTCTTTCTAAAGAAATAGCTTCTACTCATATAAATGGTAAAGAGTATTTCATTAGCCCCAAGAAAGTATATTTTAAAAATATTTCTGATGATCTTGCCCTTTCCTATGCCCTCCACATCCCACAAAAATATCTTCAAATCTTCCCGCAGAAAAGCTTCATTTAACTGGAATAGACTAAGCAAGCTCTGCTAGTGTTGAGTTTTTACTTTGGGGGGGGGGGAATAAAAGCTCATTTCCTCTACTTGAAGCCTCAGGCAGGAGTGACCTGGGGGGAGGGGAGGAAGAGGAGAAGATACTATCCTGCCACATGAATTTAGGGTAAATGAAAATTTTATTTTCCTGAAATGCTAAAAAAAGATGATCACTATCCCCTCCACTTTACCCAGCTCTCCTTCCAATCCCTAGAGAACTCAGAGGAAACCAGGGGACACCCAAACACAGTTCCCATTATTTTTTTTAATATTTAGTTCTTTTTCTTTTTTAAAAAAAATATTTTATTGATTTTTTATAGAGGAAGGGAGAGGGATAGAGAGTTAGAAACATCGATGAGAGAGAAACATCGATTAGCTGCCTCCTGCACACCTCCTACTGGGGATGTGCCCTCAACCAAGGTACATGCCCTTGACCAGAATCGAACCTGAGACCTTTCAGTCCGCAGGCCGACGCTCTATCCACTGAGCCAAACCGGTTAGGGCTCCCATTATTTTTAATAACAGTCACTAATAGATCATTGTAGCTTTCTTATTCATTCTCAGAAAGCCCCAGTGGAAAAAGGTTATTCTTAAAATTAGATTGCAGCCCTGGCTGGTTTGGCCCAGTGGATAGAGTATCGGCCTGAGGACTAAAGGGTCCCAGGTTTGATTCTGGTCAAGGGCATATACCTTGGTT
Organism: Myotis myotis; assembly: GCF_014108235.1. Lineage (NCBI taxonomy): Eukaryota > Metazoa > Chordata > Mammalia > Chiroptera > Vespertilionidae > Myotis > Myotis myotis. Next base: position 75,983,173 of record NW_023416379.1, read on the forward strand.
GCAGGCACATCCCCAGTAGGGGGCGTGTAGGAGGCAGCTGATTGATGTTTCTCTCTCATCATTCTTTCTAACTCTCTATCCCTCTCCCTTCCTCTCTGTAAAAAATCAATAAAATATATTTTTAAAAAATAGATTGCAGAATCCAGTGATTCAAAATGTAATTAAATAGAATATATATTTTGTTTGTTTGTTTTGATGAGTCATTCACATTTTAGCTGGGTTTATAAAATATTTTATGGAAACTTCAAGAGTATTCTCATTTCAATAAGCAACACTAAAACCACTCATTATGTGCTTTCTCTGGTATATAAATACCTGGTCACTCCTTTTCTCATTCCCATAAAGGCTTCCCTTCCTAAGATTACTTGAGGAATAACTTGTTTGCATATGTTGCCAAAGCAATTGATTGGTTTCATACACCAATCACAATATTACTAATAAGTTCAGTTTTAAATTAAAAAGAGACAAATATGTTGATTAACATGAGAAAGGGAAATTATTTTGCTCATTGTTATTTTCTCCTTTTTCATTTAATTTTATAGAATTTCTTATGTTATCTCAGCTTTTTTAATCATTCCAGTTTTTTTTTTCCCCATTATTTAATATCCACTAACAGTTTGGGTTTTATTTCTTGATTGTTAATAATTTTCTTGATTTGACTGTTTCTGGATGTAAAGAAATATTTTAAAAGAAAGAGTTAGTTTGCCATGGCTAGTTTGGCTCAGTGGATAAAGCATCGACCTGAGGACTGAAGGGTCCTGGGTTCAATTCCAGTCAAGGGCCTGAGTTGCGAGCTCGGTCCCCAGTGGGGGATGTGCAGGAGGCAGCCCATCAATGATTCTCTCTCATTGATGTTTCTGACTCCCTCTCCCTCTCCCTTCCTCTCTGAAGTCAATAAAAATATATATTAAAAAAAGAGTTGGTTTATGCAAACATGCATACCCTCCTATACCTTATATGTACAGAGCCATATAATATTATGTTTATATTTGTGGGAGGGGATGTATGTATATATGTAACCACTATAGGATATGTTTTCAATTCTTTTGAAACCACTCTATCCCATATTTAAAATTTCCCATCCATTCTCTTACGTGTAAAATTTCATATTCAGTGTCAGTTTTTAAACTTAAAATTCTGATTCCATTGAAAAGCATGTCTCAGATGAGAAATCCAATTTGATTTTTTTTGACAGGCAGTTATGCACAAATCCTGTTAATGTCTCCCTGAAATACTTAGAAAGTCACACACACACACACACACACACACACACACACACACACACACACACACACAGTTTGAAAACATTAAAAGGGGCTGATCAGCCCTTCCTGGTTTTGCTCAGTGGATAGAGTGTCGGCCTGTGGAATGAAGGGTCCTGGGTTTAATTCCAGTCAGGGGCACATGCCTGGGTTGTGGCTCGATCCTCAGGAGGAAGCCGATCAACTGATTCTCATCATTGATGTGTCTATCTCTCTCTCCCTCTCCCTTCTTCTCTGAAATCAATAAAAATATATTAAAAAGCCTTAGCTGGTTTGGCTCAGTGGATAGAGCCTCAGCCTTTGGACTGAAGGGTCCCAGGTTCAATTCTGGTCAAGGGCACATGCCAGGGTTGCAGGCTCGATCCCCGTTGAGGGGTGTGCAGAAGGCAGCCAATCAATGATTCTCTCTCATCATTAACGTTTCTCTTTCTCCCTCTCTCTTTCTCTCTCTCCTTTCTCCCTTCCTCTCTGAAATCAATAAAGATATATAGAAAATTATATATACTAGTATATAAAGGGGGAGGGGGCTGATCATCCACTCAATCACAGAATTATGGCAAGATTTGCACTGATTTTAAAGTCAGTGGAACTGGATTGGAAATCCCAATGGAGAACCCATTTTCTGATGACAGTAAATTTATTGCTTTAAAATGTTTTGAAAGATTCTGTCTGCTTTCCTTTTTTGAATTCTAATTAAATAACCAAAATAAAACGCAGACATTTTTTCACCTCATGGCTACGTATTTAAGGCAGCAGTGGACTCATCTCTTTTTTATACTTAAATCTATCTTCTCTTCTTGAACCATTGAAAGACAAAAATGCTTTTGGGAAAGAAAACACAAAAACAAAACAAAGAGAATGAACTTGGTGGGAAGGTGATTGAAATTGGCACATTGCTTACTAGGAATCACAGTTCCTATAATGCAAGGTAGACTTGGCAGAAAGAGAAAAAGTCCCCAAATGCAGGTCATTCTGAGAATTGAAGTTACTCATATACTTATTTATTTTATCCTAGTGCAGCATGGTTCCTGGAAGGCCCCATGTTAATCCAACATAGATGCCAAGAAGAAAGTCTTTGTGACACACAGAATTGGCTGAGTCAGCAATTTCCCAAGTACATATGTTCTAAATAACTACCATACATAGTACCAGTAAATATTGCACAAAAGTAATCAAATATAATGCAAGATTCTGTGCTCAAGTGACTAAAAATAGGTTAATTTTAAAAAGAAGTATTTTTTTTATTATTATTAGTTAAGGTATTACAAATGTGTCCTCATCCCCCCCATTAACCCCCAACCTCCCCCACACACACAAACTCATGCTCCCATCCCCCTGTTGTCCATGTCCATTGGTTTGGCTTATATACATGTATACAAGTCCTTCGGTTGATCTCTTTCCCTTACCCCCGCCCTCCCCTACTTTCCTTCTGGGGATTGATAGCCTGATCGCTGTTTCTCAGTCTTTGGGTCTGTCCCTTTTCATCAGTCTATGTTGTTCTCTATAATCCACAAATGAGTGAGATCATGTGGTATTTATCTTTCTCTGACTGGCTTATTTCACTTAGCATAATGCTCTCCAGTTCCATCCATGCTGTTGCAAAAGGCAAGAGTTTCTTTTTTTTTTACCGCAGCATAGTATTCCATTGTGTATATGTACCACAGTTTTCTAATCCACTCATCTGCTGATGGGCACTTAGGCTGTTTCCAAATCTTAGCTATGGTGAATTGTGCTGCTATGAACATAGGGGTGCATATATCCTTTCTGATTGGCGTTTCTGGATTCTTGGGATATATTCCTAGTAGTGGGATCACTGGGTCAAATGGGAGTTCCATTTTTAGTCTTCTGAGGTAGCTCCATACTGTTCTCCACAGTGGTTGCACCAGTCTGCATTCCCACCAGCAGTGCAGAAGGGTTCCTTTTTCTCCACATCCTCTCCAACACTTGTTGTTTGTTGATTTGTTGATGATAGCCATTCTGACAGGTGTGAGATGATAACGCATTGTCGTTTTGATTTGCATCTCTCGTATAATTAGTGACTTTGAGCAGGTTTTCATATGTCTTTCGGCCTTCTGTATGTCCTCTTTCGAAAAGTGTCTATCTAGGTCCGTTGCCCATTTTTTTATTGGATTGTTTATCTTCCTTTTGTTAAGTTTCATGAAATCCCTGTAAATGTTGGAAATTAAACCCTTATCGGTGGTATCATTGGCAAATATGTTCTCCCATGTAGTGGGTCTTCTTGTTTTGTTGATGGTTTCCGTTGCTGTGCAAAAGCTTTTTATTTTGATGTAGTCCCATTTGTTTATTTTCTCTTTAGTTTCCATTGCCCTAGGAGCATTATCAGAGAAGAAATTCCTTCAGCATATGTTTGCGATTTCGCTGCCTGTGGATTCCTCTAGTATTTTTATGGTTTCCCGTCTTACGTTTAAGTCTTTTATCCATTTTGAGTTTATTTTTGTGTATGGTGTGAGTTGGTGGTCTAGTTTCATCTTTTTGCATGTATCTGTCCAATTTTCCCAACACCATTTATTGAAGAGACTGTCTTGACTCCATTGTATGCTCTTGCCTCCTTTTTCAAATATTAATTGGGCATAGTGGTTTGGGTCGATTTCTGGGGTCTCTATTCTATTCCATTGATCTATATGTCTGTTCTTGTGCCAGCACCAAGCTGTTTTAAGAACAGTGGCTTTGTAATACAGTTTGATATCTGGTATTGAGATCTCACCTACTTTGTTCTTTCTCAGGATTGCTGCAGCTATTCGGGGTCTTTTTTTATTCCAGATGAATTTTTGGAATGTTCGTTCTAGATTTGTGAAATATGCCGTTGGTAATTTAATGGGGATTGCATTGAATCTATAAATTGCTTTGGGTAGTATGGACATTTTGATGATGTTGATTCTACCAATCCATGAACACGGTATATTCTTCCATTTGTTTATGTCTTCCTCTATCTCTTTTTTCAGCATCCTGTAGTTTTTGGCATATAAGTCTTTTACCTCCTTAGTTAAGTTTATTCCTAGGTATTTTAATTTTTTTGCTGCAATGGTAAATGGGATTGCTTCTGTAGTTTCACTTTCTGTAAGTTCACTATTGGTGTAAAGAAATGCCATGGATTTCTTAGCATTAATTTTGTATCCTGCTACATTTGCCAAATTCATTTATTAAGTCTAATAATTTTTTGATGGAGTCTTTAGGGTTCTGTATGTACAGTATCATGTCATCTGCAAATAAGGACAGTTTTATTTCTTCTTTTCCAATCTGGATGCCTTTTATTTCTTCTTCTTGTCTGATCGCAACGGCTAGTACTTCCAGTACTATGTTGAACAGGAGTGGTGAGAAGGGGGCATCCCTGTCTTGTTCCTGTTTTTAGGGGGAATGATTTTAGTTTTTGCCCATTGAGTATGATGTTGGCTGTAGGTTTGTCATATATGGCTTAAAAAGAAGTATTTTTAACTCAAGATTTCTTAATTTGCATTACACTAATGTTTGTCGTCATGAAGGCCATGGAGGCAGTGAGCGGCATAGCTTGCAGCATTTACAAAACAGTGTACCACAAATGGCATCCCTTCCCACATTTTGTGGGACTAGAAATTCCCCCAAAGGGTAAATTTGAAACAATTATTAGAAACTACATATGTCAACCTATCCTTAGTCTGTAAATGTGAAAACCTATACAAGTCAGACTACCTAAAAATAAGGTTTGATATAAGCATGAATTAAATGAAACAGGCAAGCCTTGGTAAATGAGGCAGACTGGGAACAAACTACATGCTTTCATGGCCTGCAGTATCTCTTTTGGTAACCCACTATCTTCTCATTAAGAACTGGTCAACTCTTTCCCAACAGACTTGTCAGTCCCCTCTACTCCCTGCTTCAAATTCAAGATGAAACAGTCTGTGTAACTTAATTAGCATACATCTTGGGCAGAGCTCTTAGGGCCTTGCTAGTTCTCTGTTTTCTGACATCTGTGTGGGGTCACCTTTGGCACAAGGACCTACCCAGTTAGAGTGCAACTGAGCATATTGTGTTTTCCTGACCTAGGGGTTATTGGAGCAGGACCAAAATCCTGATGGACTATTCCTTAATTATGGAATAAAATCACATAATTAAGGGATGGGGAGCATCATTCTGAAAATACAGAGGGGAAGCACATCTCTAAAAGAAGCCAAGATAAGTATAGGAAAACATTAGCAATCTCAATAGATTCCAGAAGCCATTGTTTATTGGTCAAAGCGAAATCCTTAAGAAGTGAAAATGTCAAAACAAGGATAAGTCAGGATGAGTATAAAAGAGAGGGTGTCAAGGAATAAAACAACAACAACAAAAACCACAATAGGATAACTCAAATATACATAACAAGGAGCAAAAAGCAGAATTAATGCTTTAGAAATTTAAATATTTGATTTGGAAGTCAAAGCACAAAATGATAAATACAGAAAAAGATTATATTTATTAGGTAAGATAGAAAACACTGGCTCAAGTCCAAGCTCTCTCAAATCTTCCTTCTACCCTCTGGGATTCATTGTCGGTTACCAGAATCTTTTCTGTATGTTGTCCTTACTGAAAATTTTCCCAAGGGTGAGCTCTAACGTATAACTTTTTAATGCCAAGCCTGATTCTTAAAAAAAAAACATTAATTTATTGGGGTGACATTGGTTAATGATATTGTGTAGGTTTCAAGTGTACAATTCTATAATACATCATCTGTATATTGTACTGTGCTCACCTTCCACAGACAAGTCTCCTTCCAGCCTGCTTTTTATTTCACACACCAAAACACCAGTGCACAGAGATATACCTATTTTCTCTTTGTTTCACATTGCAATTCCAAAAACATTTTTGTTCTTTTTCTTTCACAGATCTCATCCTCTCTGTAAATCATGTTCTACAATTCTGCCATTTACTACCTTTCTTTATGTGTCATCTTCATATTTTTTTTTTGTACAAGGCGGCATCTCCCTCTCCACTGACATTCCTGCAATTATTCTTTCATTTTTTTCATCTATCATGGAATATGTTTCATTTATTTTCTTTATGTAATTTTCTTAAATTATAGTTTACATTCCATATTATTTTATATTAGTTCCTGGTGTAGAGCATTGTGGTTAGACAATCCTATACTTTACGAAGTAAGTGTTCTCCCCAGTATTTCCAGTACCCACTGGCACCATACACAGTTCTTACAATACTAGATGCCCGGTGCATGAAATTCATGCGGGGGGTGAGGGGGGAGTCCCTCAGCCAGACCTGCACCCTCTCCAATCTGGGAGCTCTCAGGGGATGTCCTACTGATGGCTTAGGCCCGCTCCCTGTGGTTCTCTGCTCTCTGCGGACCTGCCTGCTTGACGCCACCACAGGCCCTGGTGTCTGCTCTCTGTGGGGGACTGCTTTCCCCTCAGTGCCGTGGCCAGGAGCATGCAGGGCCCAGCTGTTTGCTCACTGAGGGGACCTGCTTGCCCCTTGGTGCCATGGTGAGAGGCAAGCAGGGCCCAGCTGTTTGCTCGCCATGGGGGACTGGGGCGCTGCTTGCCCCTTGCTCCTGTGGTGAGGGCTTAACAAACTGGGGGACTCCGGTGGGGCTGAGGTGACTGGGCACCACCATCTTGTGGCTATGGGCACCGCCATCTTTGTCGAAAAGTGATGGTCAATTTGCATATTCCGTCTTTATTAGGTAGGGTTACTGACTATATTTCCTATGCTGTGCTTTATGCAATTATTCTTGATTTTCAAAATTCATTTGGGTGATTTCTTTTGGCCTTACATTTCATTGACCTTTCAAGCACCAGTGATTTTTTTCTTTTAAATCCCACATTGGCCAAGCACATGGTCATACCCTGGATTTTGTTATAGTGACAACCGCTCCGAATTCAAAATCACAGTAACTATCTCATTTACTCATGAGCACCTTTAATTTTTTCAGTTCACTCAACTTAGAATCTCCATGCCATCAATCCTTCAAGAACAATGATAGCTCCGACCCATTAACCCAACTACAGGTCGAGCCTGGTTTTTAACATTTTTTTTTTAACTTATTGCAGTGACATTGCTTAATAATACCCCTCATGCTTCCACTCAAATGTTACCTTTGTAAAGAGAATTTGTCTCATGATTTTTTAACATTGACCACCCTCTTCCTCTTCTCTCATCAGTACTTTCAATCAACTTACCCTGATTTTTACACCCTTGTTTATTGCCCATCTCTTCCTGACAGGATGACTGTAAGATCCACTAAAACAAGGATCTCTTTATCATGCACACTGTGGCATCTCCAACAGCTAGAAGAACAGGGTCTTGTACAGAATGGCTAATACTCAATAAGAAGCCAGAAACATTAGAATACCAATATATAATTTTTAAAAAAGGTTTTGAAATGGAATTTTTGGACTGAAACACGTGGTGTTCCCCTGGGCAGAATTGTTTCCCAGGCTCTTTGTCCACGGGAGTCAAAGAATGACTCCACGGATGGAAGATGGTATAGCAAAGGTGAAAATGTATTGAAGAACAAGTAGAGACTTTCACTTGGGGAAGGGGAAAGAATCTCACAGCACAGACTTCTACGTGGGGAGGGGGAAAGAGTCCTACCCAGTCCCTGTTTCCATGGCTTATTAAGGCTGCAGATCTTTGTGCCTTGATATCCCTTCTGATTGGTCACTATTCCTTGGACTAGTTACTATAGTAACTCCAGAGCTCAAAGGTCCCTTGTGAGGTTTTTCCTCCCCTCCTTCCTTATTGTTTTCCTATTTCTGCTTCTGGATGAAGGGCTTCCTTCCTTTATTTTGTAAATATAGACCTTTTGCTGTTCCCAGCTCCCTCATTCTATGGAAACGTGCCTGTTGCAGCTTTTCAGCTCCCCCATTCTATGGAACTATACCTTCTGCTGCTCTGCAGCCCTGTGCTTTTTCCATGGTCCCCTTAATTTTTAAAATTTCCTAAACCTGTATTTTTCACCCCTAAACATTCCTGTTTCAGTTTCAGGGCTGAAAAATGATCTGTGTGTTCAGATTTAAAGTGTGCAAATATGTAAGATATTTCTTGATATATATTCTTGATGTTCTTGATATATTCAGAACAAATTTTTGAAGGTGTTGCCAATAAGAATAAAGACATGCTTTCCTTAGACTTTCAGCTGCAAGAATAGGAAGGAGCCCAAGAACAGTAGAACTACAGAAAGGGACGGCTGCTACTTCACAAAGTTCATAACCAGCTTAATTTTCTTCCATATGGAATGCTACCAAAAGACACTCTCAGCTATGTTATGGTTTAGGAAGGTTACCATCAACTCTCTGTGGATTAAAATAAAACAACACAAAAATATAAGGAGTGAATAAAAAATATTTTAAATAAACAAATAAGGAATGAATAAAATACCAGGAACCAAAAAGAAATAGGCTGTTTTTTTTGTGTTTGTTTGTTTGTTTGTGTGTTTTTTTTTAACTTCAGAGCTCAGTTGAACCACATGTTATTGGCGTATTTTATAAACTTACAAAATCTGGCTCAGAGGGCTTACATTAGCATCTTATCCTACAACCTCTTTTGCATACCAGGAATTATGTATCTCATTCCACATGGTTTAGATTTCAAATGAATTATCTTGCCTACCATAGTAACCAATTAAAACAGTAATTGGCTCCATTCAGTGTCACATATTGTCATTGTGACTGTGCTGGGAGGGTTGTAGAGTCAAATCCCTCTCCTTTCCTCACTGCACACAGGAAGGGAGCCACAGGACTTCAATGTGGCAATTTTCATTACCTAAAAACATAGGTTATACTTTTATTATTTTTGAATGATTTCAAACACCCAGCTACTTTTATTTTAACTTGGAAAGACTAATAAATCATTCTATGCCAGACGTTATCAGTCACCGACCAGCCTTTTTTTATGACACCTGCTATGTATTTGACTATGAATGTTTCTTCCTTAACAATACTGAACGGAAGACAATCTCAGCTATGTTAAATAGATGCCAAGGCAAAAAGGCTACAAGGGAATTAGTTAAAATATTAGTGTTACTGCTGAATAACAAGATTATGCGTGCTTTTCCTCTTCACATGCTTCTGATTTTTATATTCTGTGACTAACCTAGTGTCTGATCAGTTGGAAACCTTTACATATGGTATAAGATTAAATATACTATTGATCATAATTAGGTAGAAAAATGCAGAGCAGAAGATTGGGAGAAAACAAACTACAGTGTTAATGGGAGTCATCTCTGGTTTTATTTATTTTTTTAAAGTGCTCATTTTTCTTCCTTTTAATCTAATATTTTTACTTTTTTTTTCAAAATGAACACGTGTTAACTTAATAGGAATGAATAAACCTTGATTTTAAAATTCATGTCTTCCTTAGAAAAGTTAACATAACAAGCTGTAATCAGCTGCTTTATATTCCAGTATGAATAAAGAAACAGCATGGGATTATTAAGAGTGGGGGTGGAGAAGTAAGAAGACAAAGAGTATTAAGGAACTTTTTCTGTAAAGTAGGGGTGGGGATACAGAAGGAACTATCTATATATATAAAAGCCTAAGCTACCAAACAACCGGTCGACTGGTCACTATGACACACGCTGACCACCAGGAGGCAGACGCTTCATCCAGGAGCTGCTCCCTGGTGGTCAGTGCGCTCCCAAGGGGAGCACTGCTCAGCCAGAAGCGGGGCTCACGAGCTCACAGGCTCACGGGCTCATGGGCTCATGGCTGGCAAGCGCAGCAGCAGTGGGGGGGGCCTCTCCCACCTCCATGGCAGAGAGCAGGTGGGGCAGTAAGGAGCAAGGGCTCCCAGACTTAGAGAGGGCGCAGGCCAGGCTGAAAGACCCCCTGCCTCCCACTGCACAAATTTTGTGCACCGGGCCACTAGTAATAACTATTTTCCAGAGATACTTTTATTTACATATTTTTTAAACACAGTTGAGCTATTTACCTGCTTAAGACAGACTCTGAGTAAGTCAAAACAACTTAAACTACTACATTTTCAGATTGATATTTTTGACATTAGAGGTAGATTTTACAACAATCCATTATTTCATTCATCCATTTTTTCAGTTATTTATTTACAATCTACTACTAGGCATTGGAGTTCCACACTGAACCAGACAGATGTCTTTTTTAAAAAAATTTTATTTATTTGAGAGATAAGAAGAAAGGTGAGGGAAGGAGGGAGAGAGAGAGGGAGAGGGAGAGTGAGAGTGAGAGTGAGAGGGAGAGGGAGAGGGAGAGGGAGAGGGAGAGGAGAGGAGAGAGAGAGAGAGAGAGAGAGAGAGAGAGAGAGAGAGAGAGAGAGAAGAAGAAGAAGAAGAAGAAGAAGAAGAAGAAGAAGAAGAAGAAGAAGAAGAAGAAGAAGAAGAAGAGGAAGAAGAAGAAGAAGAGGAGGAGGAAGAAGAAGAAGAAGAGGAGGAGGAAGAAGAAGAAGGTGGAAGAGGAAGGAGAGAGAGAGAGAGGATTTTAAAATTATTTTATTGATTTGAGAGAGAAGGAAGATGAGGGAGAGGGAGGGGGAAAGAGAGAGAGAGAGATGAATAAGGAACACTGACCTGTTGCCTACCCTATGCACCCCAACCTAGGTATGTGCCCTGACCTGGAATCAAACCTGCAATCTTTTGGGGGCACCAGATAATGCTCCAACCAACTGAGTCACCTGGCCAGGGCTAGAGTACCTATTTTTTAATGCAATGGTTCCCAAAATGTGGTGCTCAGACCAATAGCATGGGAATCACCAGGTATTTTTGAGAAATGTAATTCCTTAGACCTACTGAGTCAGAAATTTTAGGGGTGGACTAGACATAAGTATTTTAGCAGTCCTCCTGGCGATTCTGAGTCATGTTAAAGTGCGGGAACCACTACCTTACTTCTTGCTCAGCTGAATCGGAAAATTAGAACCAATTTTCTCAGCTAACTGGAAATTGCTAACAATTCAAAAATGTTCTCTTTTCTCCCTCCTTCCCTAGGACTTCTCAGAAAGTCATGGATACAGCAGATTGGCTCACATAGTCTCAAAAAGCATTGTCTCTTCTCTGAATCTACAGGGAAGAGCACTGACTTCCTTTCACAAATTGCTCTGCAAAGTGACTGACTGCATGCTGCAAGAGAGGCCGTGCAGGACAGGTGAGCAACCCCACTTAATGTCAGCACACTGGCGGCTCAAAGAAAAAAGGAAGAATTGGTTTTTCAAAACCCCTAACCAAGGGCAAAGCAAGATTTTTTCTGTTCCTAAGAAAAAGCATGGCTCTTTATATAATGTAGATAAATCGATCGCAAGACAAATAGTTAATTCTTACAGTTTGTTAGCTGTTAGTGAATAGCTATGGAAAGGAAAACAATATATTTGTATGAGCACAAGTGACTATACTGTTATAGACAGTCAGGCAGACAGGGGCAGAGCAAGGGAGCAGAGCAAGGACAATGGGCCAGTTACAGAAACTCACCAGGGCAGAAAGCCCCAAATGCTTAGCAAGGGGCTAAACTTCGAAAACAAGAGCCTCACCCCCAGGTTAATCTATCCTCCCCTAGCAAAGCCCTGATCATGTGGCTTAGACCCCTGACATTTTCCTCCCTAAAGATAACATCTAGGCTTTCATTGTCTTTCAATTCCAGGCCCAGAAAAGCAGCAAAACCAAAGTGATGCTCTGGCTGCCTCAGGCCCAGCTGCCTTGACTAATGACCCTCTGCCCTGGCACTGACCAGTCAGTGGAGACCACCACCCTGAAAGAGAACACCTGGAAAGCTGAGGGACATTCTATTGAGCCCCTCCCCTGAAACTTCCCTTAATATTTCCACCTGCAAGAGAGAGAGAGAGAAATATGCTCAGGATGAAGGGCCCAGAGCAAACTCTCCCTGCAAAGGGCATGTCCCTGCCATTCCCTTCCCCTTCTCTTTCCCCCACAGGCAAGTATCCCCTAACCTCTAAGGGACCCATAAGAATTGCAACCAGGGGAGCAATGGGCAGCAGCAACTCATCATGGGCTAACTAACCCCCTGACCCTGTCTCCAAGCTCCCCTTTCCTCTGACCTCCCAGTGAGCGAAGGCAGCCCAGTCTCAGCTCTCCTGCTGCTTCTTCTACGTCCTTCCTGCCTTGTTTCACTGTCCTAAGTGTGTTTTTACTTTGGTCAATAAATCCTTGCTTACTTTTCTACACTTTGTCTCTTGATTGAAATCTTTCCTTCAAGAAGACAAGAACCAAGGTCTTGTCATCTTGCTAATAACAATACCAGAAAGATCACTGAAATGGTGACAACAGCAACCTCAAATATTCAACATTCACTTTATTGAATATATATTGCACTTTCTCTAAAAAGACTTCTACATGCTTTACACTGTTATGACAGGAATAGGTGTGAAGGTGTTAATTTCTTCAATTGCAGATTCTCTTTGCAACATTTACAGGCCAGTAGCACTACCAACAATTTCCTATATCATAGGTGAAATTAGGGTGGTATGGCATGCTCCCCAGCTATATGTCTTACTATTTTAAGGAAAGAGAGAATATGAGGTCATCCTCTCAGGTGCAGGGTAGCATAGAACTTCCTTCAAAGCAAAATAAAATTTAAAATAAATATAAAGGGTGTCCCAAAATTCACGCAAGAAGTAATTTTGATAGAAAACACAGGTTTATAATTAAAAATTATAAATTTTTTATTGATTCATAAAGTATACAGTAGGGTTATGTATGGAATAGCATATTGGGTAAATGGCCTCCACGGCTTTGCTGGCATATATGCACTCTTTTGTTGAAATTTTCCGTGACCGAAATGTGCCTGCTTAGGCAATAACAGTTAATGGTGCTCGCTACCACGACATGATAATCCAGTTTTTTTGTGCTGTGGAGGCCATTTACCCTATATCCTATTCCGTACATAACCCTATACTGTATACTTTATGAATCAATAAAAAAATTACAATTTTTAATTATAAACCTGTGTTTTCTATCAAAATTACTTCTTGTGTGAATTTTGGGACACCCTTTACTTTTCAGTCAAGAAAATAAGGACCATCCTCACGATTTTCTTCTTCTAGGTTTTTAATTCCAAAAATATATTTAAACTTAGAGTAAAAGGGCTACAAATAATACCACTATAGGAAATTCTATTCACCAGATATAACCACTGTTGTAGAATTTGCAAACCAATCATTTGTCCTACAAAAATAATGCTTTAAGATTTATTTACAAATTAAACTCAGCATCATGCTAGTTTCTTATTCTATTATTGTCAACCTCCATATAATTCTGAGCTGTTGTGTGTTGTTCCAGTTTTTAATATTATACCCGCTGTGCTTCCAAGAGGTCTAGAAGAGGACACTTAGCCAGAATTAGCGCTGTCTGCCCATCCTACAGGGCTGCCACGGACTTGTTATTACTCTTGGCGAGCTCTGTTCTTTCATGTCTAAAACGTGGCTGTGATAAAGCCAAACTAATTACACAATTTCAATCCCAAATTGTTCCAAATTTCTAATAAATTGGAGTTTAGGGAGTGTACAAGTTTTATTCATTCACTCATGGATGTACAATGTACTGCTAATACTACATGCAATCCAATTTAACAAAACGCATAGTTACTTAGTAAAAAATAATATACAGATAATGAAAACACTTCACTCTTTAAAACATTTAACATTTAAGCTATTTGGGGAACATTTTTGTAAAGCAATGCATCAGCAAACAGCAATTTGGGGGAAATTAACAATTATTATAATTTCATATTTTGTAACATCTTATCAGAATATCTTGATTCTTTGATAAATAACGGTATCTAAAAATGGAACATAGTAAAGAAAACTCAAAATTATAAAAGATTAGATTACCATAGTAAATACAATAAAGTGTATATCTACAAAATGCCAAAGAAACATATAGATTACAAAAAGAAGGAAATATAATTAAAGTTTGGGTGAGGAAATATCAATTTAGTATACGTGCTGCTGAAGCGAGCACGGGGAAATAATAATTTAAACGGGTATCTTATGAAGAAAACAAATAGAAAGTGGTTACCTTACAACAAAGAAAGAGGGACATAGGAAAGTTACTATAAAATTGGAAACGTTGTGAACTCATGATTTTGAAAAGACACTCTTCTGCAACTCAGCCACTCAAGTGCAGGCTTCCCCACTATCAGAAAGCCAGCGTTTCTCTGAGACCTTTCGTAAACTAAAACAGCATAAAGCAAGGAGTGCCCCCCACTTTCTAAAAGTTCTACTTAAGCCACGTCACTTTTACAAAAGACCCATATTAGTACCTGTGCTGCTAACCGAAGAAATCCAAAGACGATTCTTGCCTTTTGTTATTTTTTAAAAAAAATATGTTTTTATTGATTTCAGAGAGGAAGGGAGAGGGAGAGAAAGCTAGAAACATCAATGATGAGAGAGAATCATTGATCGGCTGCCTCCTGCACGCCCCACACTGGGGATAGAGCCTGCAATCTGGGCCTGTGCCCTTGACCAGAATTGAACCCAGGACCCTTCAGTCTGAAGGCCCATGCTCTATCCACTGAGCCAAACGGGCTAAGGCGGATTCTTGCTTTTAGCGGAAAAGATGGAACAGTGCTAATGAAGGTCTTTTGTAAAAGCGAAGGGGAGTAAGGCAAACTTTCAGAGCGCAGGGGGACAATGTCATATTGCCTACCAGTGGTATGACTTATGTGCACTCCTCACTCTGCTAAAAAACAGAGAGCAAAAGGAGGGCTGATTCCGAGGCCAGGACTATCTTGAGCAAAAAGCAAGAACCATTTCAAAAATCTCAAAGATATTGCTGAAAGGAATAAGCTGCCATATCACCTTTTCAGATATTGACCCTCAATGAAAAAGACATTATAATTAAATGAAACGAGTGGGATCTGTGAGAAGCCATATGTCCAAAAAGATCTCCAACTGGGGAAATAAATTCCAAGTGTTTCAGCAATTATTTATCATGCAAAAAAAAAAAAAGGCAACTCAGATAATTATATTAATTTTATTTGAGATGCTCCCTTTAGTCCCCAAAGTCTATTAAAATTTATATGCTACTTATTAATCCCCTAATCCTACTTCTCACTTCTATGGCTCTCTTATCTCCTACCTATATCAGTTAAGATTCATGGATACAGACAACAGAAACCATTCAGGCTAATGTCTTCCATAAAGAAGTAATGCCACCACAAGGACCCAATAGAAAGCTAAAAAATAAAATAAAATAAATAAATAAATAAATAAATAAATAAATAAATAAAATTTAATAAAATTAATAAATAATTTTAATAAATAATAAATAATAAAATAAAATACAGGTTTAGACAAGTATCAGACCCTATGGGATGTTATGCAGTGAGAACCACACCCAAGGTGCAGGAGAGGTTAGATAAGACAGCTTCTGGCCCTGCCGCCATGATGCTGCAGGACTTGGCAGCCACCAAAGGAGAGACTTAAAACCACCATTGCAGAAATCTGACGCCATTACTGCGACTGTAAATCACATCTAAACTCATGGACATCTGTTCCTTGTCCTGAACTCCCTCGCAGGAGTGTTTACCTAAGTCACCTGCTCCTGGCCCTGATGTCAGGTATGGAAACAGAGGCTACCACCTCTCTCCGGCTTCCCTACTGAGGGAAAGGCCTTGTGTCCCACCAACTTATTCAACAAATACAGGGTGGGGCAAAAGTAGGTTGACAGTTGTGGGTATGTGAAACTGTTTATTCTTGTATCATTATTCATTAATTATTGCATCTTTTTTTTCATACAAACAGCTGTAAACCTACTTTTTCCCCACCCTGAGTTTATTACATATATACTGTGTGCCCTTTTAGGCATTGGGGTACAATAGTGATCAAAGCAAGCAAAACCCTCGTCCTCATAGACTTGCCGGGTAAGAGTTCAAGGATGTTTCTCACATGCCTTTGCCTGAAGCTTCTTTTTCAATCTGTTATGAATTAGTTTTTCAAAGATTCAAACTCTAGATAAATAGTTGAGTGATTTTCTGAAATAATGCTTTCTTAGAATTTAGTCAGCTGCAGGGTTAGAAAAACTATCTAATAATAGATATGTCCTCATAGTTTATGAAGTCTGAAAGGAAGCTAACCTTTCATTTAATGTCTCAGATCTGCTCTGTAATATATAGATATATTGATTTTAGAGAGAAAGTAAAGGAGAGAGAGAAACATCAATTTGCTGTTAGACTATGTATGCCTTCATTGGTTGATTTTTACATGTGCGCTATCCAGGGGTTAAACCCCCAACCTTGGAGTATCAAGACAATGCTCTAATCAACTGAGCTACCTGGCCAGGGCTCAGATCTGCACTTTCAACCAGCTTAACCCCCTCAGCTCCATGATTCCCCCTGATCCCATGCTTCTGTTTAACATGTATGACACAATAAACATTTGTAGCAGTCAGGGCTACTCCTCTTGGATCTGTGACAAGTTTTCCTTCTAATTTTATATGCACAGGCAAATCCTCAAATATTATACAAACAATGAATACATATCTATGTAAGTTAAAATCTAGACCTTCCATCAAAGAAGCTCCCATCTGCTGTCATCTCTCACCCAATCTCCCAGTTGGGAAAAAATGCAGTTGCTATATTAACTAATTTAGAACACCCAGTACTCATTACACAAATATGAGGGATAAACACCTAAAATGTTTTATGTGAGAGTTTCTAATCCCAGTCCCCTGTAGCCCACATAGGGCAAGTTGAAGAAAGTTGAAGAGCTTGATACTGAAATCTACAATCATCGACAAAATACCCCACAGAAGCAATATAATGAATGGGTTCAAGTAAAATTAAATCACAGCGATGATGCATCGAGTGCTGAAGGATTAGGTGGTTCTGGAGCCTGGGCTATGCACCTAGCCAGCATGCTTACCTTGTCTATTGGGGGAAAGTATTCAATTTACAAATGAACTTTGAAGAGCCGGTCTTTCATAATGCCACCATTGCTTGTTTCCATACTGGTTCCATGAAAAGTTCTCACTCTTAATAAGCTCCTTATTATTCCCTCCAGATTTTCAGAATCATAGGTTTTATGAAGGCAAAGATTTAAACCATTTAACAATCAAAACTGATATAAGGGTTTTTTAGTATTAGCATTCTTCAATTCCTTACTGTGAAGAAGAACTTGACTACCAAATCCTTAAAAAGGAGAACATAATAAGCTCTAGCTGGTTTGCTCAGTGCATAGAGTGTCAGCCCTCAGACTGAGGGGTTCCGGGTTTGATTCTGGTCAAGGGCACCAATCTCCACTGCAGGCTTGATACCCAGCCCTGTTAGGGCACACGCAGGAGGTAACCAATCCATGTCTCTCTCACATGGATGTTTCTTTCTGTCTCTTTCCCCTCCCTTCCACTCTCTCTAAAAATCAATGGAAAAATATTCTCTGGTGAGAATTAACAAAAAAAAAGAGAAAAAAAGCATTTCCCAGGTCTAGATGTCAAAATGACAGCAGGGGCTCCAACAGTGATTCAACCACATCCCTGAAGAAAATGTCAGTCTCCTAGGAAACCAATGTGAAGCAGAATCCTAGCACTATTTCACTGCAGAAGATGTTTCTGCATGACCCACAGATGTTCACCTTGTGGTAAAACAGTGCTTCCAAACCCCTAAAAATTCAGATACAATGCAAAGCTACTTCACTGCTTTATTCAACAAATAATTACAGAGAGTCAGCTATAGCCTAGGAACGGTTCTGCTAGCTCAGTGTACGGCACCCAAACACCTGCCCATGCCCTTGCTTCTCTGGAGCTGACCATCAAATGAGAGCAGTTATTAAAGGACAAATGAAGTACTCTATACTAATAAAAGGCAAATATGCTAAGTGTCCGGCCGTTCAACCATTTGAACATTCAACCGTTAGCTATGACGTGCACTGACCACCAGGGGGCAGACGCTCAATGCACAGGCATGGAACAGACTGATGCATCTCAGAGGGAAGGGGGGAGGGTGGGAAGAGATTAATCAAAGATTTATATGCATACTAGAGGCCTGCAGGGATCAGGCCAAAACTGGCTCTTTGACATCCCCTGAGAGGTCCCAGATTGCAAGAGGGTGCAAGCTAGGCCGAGGGACCCCCCCGGTGCACCAATCCATGCATCAGACCTCTAAAAGATTATAATGTCATATATTCAGGTGTGTGGGGGGGGAGGAAGAGCCTTGAGTTGGGTGTGGCATATTAAGTAGGGTGGGCATGGAAGGTGACTCCCAGGAAATGAAACTAGAGTGGAGACTCATGCAGTGCAGGTGGGAGTCAGGGAGCAAGCCCAGTAGGTATTGAAGGGGACACATAGGAGGGCATAGGGAAGCTGCATGGCATGGCATGACCCTCATGTTAGGTGGCTGGTGCAGCTTTAACAGAGAGAGAGAGAGAGAGCAGGACGGAGGCAGACGCTCCAGCTAGCAGTCACAGGGCCAGTAAGGACTTGGATTTATTTCCAGTGAGATGGGAAATGAGTCAGGGGAGTGTCTGTTGAATAAACAATTGGACTTTATTTTAAAACAAACCACACTGATGCCTCTGTGCAGGGATAGAAAATATCTCTTAAGAGGTAAGAATATAACAAATATTTTATATCACTTATCTGTGGAATCTAAAAAAGCCAAACTCACAGCAAAAGAGTCGAATGGGGTTACCAGGGGCTGCTGGTGGAGGCGATGGGGTCATTGGGGAGATTTAGGTCAAAGGATATACGCTTGAAGTTTGAAGATGAATAAATTACCAAGATCTGATGCACAGCATGGTAATTATATTCCACAATACTGTAGAATATGCTTCAAAGTTGCTAAGAGACGAGATCTTAAATGTTCTCACACACACACAAAAAAGAGATAATGATGTAATGTGATTGAATTGTTAGCTAATACTATGGTAATAATCATACTGAAATATATAAGTCTATCAAACCCATACATTATACACCTTAAACTTATATAATGCTATTATGTCAATTATATCCAATAAAAAGATAAAGAATATGCCTATTTAAGGGTATTATTTTTTGCAAATGAGTGAGTTATCACTTCTGGTTATTTAATTTTGTTGATATTTTGTTGATGTTCCCTTATACATATTTTTGGCATGAGGGATCTTAAAGCTTATATGATATTCTATTGATACCAACACTAAAGTGTTTTTTAAAACTGCCACTGATGTAATTATCTTCTATACTCCCCCAAATTTTTGCATTTAGACTCTAGTCCTTATCAGATTTTAAATAAGCATCACAGAAAAAAAACAAAATAACCAAAAACTTATGTTTTGTGAAAACTTTCTCTGTAAATATTATATACCTCAGAAATGTTGATGGCAACAAAGAGCATTCTTTTTCTGTATTCAACTAAAGAAAAAAGAGCATCAGAAATATTGGTGGCACAGTCTGAAAGGGTAAACATTAAGGATCGGGAGAAGATCTGTTTTCTAAAACCTCAGCCATCCTCTGATTAGTACACATGGAAGGGACACCTCTTTTTTGTGTGTGAGATCCATTCTTAAGCAGTCAGTTCATCAGGTTCTGACTGGGACTCTTCCTAGCTTAGCTCCCAGCACAGACTCTCAGGCCTGTCTTGCTAGCATTGAGCCCTTAACCTTGTTCCCCACAAAGGCCGACATGACTGGCTCAGATATGGACACATGACCCCAGTCAGAACAGCCCGAGCAGGTCTCTTTCCGCCAATGATGGAAGTGGGAGTGTGTGTGATTGAACTGCAGGAATAAGGCAAAGCCTCTTTGGGAAAGGAACTGACTGGAAGAAACGGAACTGAGAAACTGAACGTGAGAAACTAGACGTTGGTGTTACCACTGGAAACTTTGCTTTGAGCTACACCAAAAGCCAGTCTTCCTCTCCATCTCTCCCTTTATGTGAACCATAAAACTAATTTCCTTTGAGCTAGTTTGGGCTGGGTTTTTTCTCACTTGAAACTAAACATGTGGTAATGGATATACAGTTGTATATTGAGTTCAAATAATCTTGAAATACGTATGAATACTAAATTCAGTAATATAACACTAGATGTTAGAATTTTGTTCTCCTAAACAGGCAACACATCCTCTCTCCCCATGAATGGGGACTTGCATATTAACATATATAACATCAGATTAGCAAGCTCTAACCAAACACAGAGACATGGAGACCTGTACTTAGGAAGGAGTGCTGGGACCTGAGCCAGGCACAGAAGTGGATTCACCTGGGCTTCAGGGCACAGCACCAAGGGGGAACCTGAATGTCAAAGTCTAGCAGACAGTTCAACAGAAGCATAGATACGTGATTTTTTGAACCAGAACACGTGGTGTTCCTCTGGGCAGGATGGCTCCCTGGATTCTTTGTTCGACAGAGTTGAATGAATCCTCAGAGGAAGGTGGTATAGCAAAAGGTGACAATTTTATTGAACAAGTAGACTCCCACATGGGGAAGGGGAAAGAATCTTACAGCCCAGACTCCCACGTGGGGAGGGGGAAAGAGTCCCACTGATTTCCTGTTTCCCTGGTTTATAAAGATTACAGGTCCTGTGCCCTGATATCCCCTCTGATTGGTCACCATTCCCTTTTGAATTGGTTACTATAGTAACTCCTGAGATCAAAGGTCAAACAGGACCTGGGACAGGTGATGCCCTCCTCCCGCATTGTTCTCTTATTCCTTCAGGGCTTTCTTCCTCCTTCTTTACTTTGTAAATATAGATCTTTTGGCTACTTCCAGTTCCTTTGTCTTTTGTAAATGTAACTGTTGCTGCTTCCTTTTCTTATGGAAATATAATTTCTCCCAGCTCTCTTGTCTTACGGAAATATAACTTCTCCCAGTCTGTAGCCCTGTTTTTTTCCATGGACCCCAATTCTAAAAATTCCCTAAACCTGCCTATATCCCCCTAAAATTCCTATTTCAGCATCAAGTCACAGAAGCCAGTTAGTAAGTCAGAGTGCAATCATGAGGCTAAAGACCACAAGGACTCCCACACCAGTGAGGAAGAATTTAAAACTGGTATTAAAAAGGCCAGACTTAAAGGGGTGCCTGATGACTTAGGGATTACAAAGCTGCCGTACTTTTTATAGGTCACTTTTGGAGTCAGCACAGGTGGAAAGGGAATTACCAAAAGCACTGAATAGACGAGAGTACACTTGACAAGATAAAATATTCAGTTATGCATCCAGGTCAAGTAAAATATTCAGAATTCAGTAGACCTTCAAATCCCCAAGGCAACATTACTTTGAAAGGAAAAATATCTTCATGTAGAGAAACACTCCTTATTGATGAAATAGTAATTCTCTCTAACCCGCAACTGAATCACTGAAAGTACAAGAGGCCAGCTGCATTCTCTGCCTCTTGTCCACCCACCCACCGCACCCCGCTAACATAGAATGGGTTTAGCACTGATGCCTCACAATAAAAAAAGGAAAACATGACCTATATTTACTGTGAACATATGTGAGATTAAGGGCAGAGGTGAACATTTTAAAGGTGTTGCTACATCAGGAGAACCCGGAGAGTCCACTTGCCCCACAGATATAGGTCAAGGCTAGACTCAGACAAAATCGTGAAATAAAAGTTCTTACCCAAAGAGTTATCAGAGGACCTCCCTCCCAGCAGCATCCGCGTCGCCCAGGAACTGCTTGGGCTGCACTATTGGATCAGAAACGCCTGGGAGTGGGCTCAGCAGGCTGTAGTTTAACAAGCACCCCCAGGTGATTCTGATTTGCACTCAAGTTCATGAGCCTCTGCCTTAGCCCAGCCTCCCCTCAGCTGGAGGCACTGAAGCCTACCTTCTGACAAGTCAACCATACCTATTTCCTGAGCACATAATGGCCATAAAAGAGAACATAAAAAGAGAAAAGCCTCCGGCTACTATGGCAAAAGTCCTCCAGCACTTACAAATGAAAAAAAAAAAAAAAAGAAAGAACAAAAACATTAACAAATATAAAAAAGAGAAAAGGAAGATAATGAATGGAGTCTTACTAAGAGAAGAATTAAAAGTTAAGGTTTTTCCTGGTATCTTTTTTTATTAAAAACAAATAGCTGATCACAAAAACTTTTGGTAGTGTGGTCGTCCTATTGCATCTGCCTACATTGTGTGGCTCAGTGGTTGATCATTGGCCCAGGATTGGGGTTTGATTCCCAGCCAGGGCATATGTCCCGGTTGCAGACTCAATCCCCAGAAGGGGGCTGCAGGAGGCAGCCGATCGATGATGTTCATCTCTCTCATTGATGTTTCTAACCCTCTATCCCTCTCCCTTCCTCTCTTTCTCAAAATCAATAAAAACATGACAAATAAAATCAAAAGAAACATTGTGTAAAGCTATCAATATGCATTTGTAACATTTTTAATATTTTTTTTTAATTTTTGGCAGAAATATATGTGAGGCATGCATTAGATTAGATTACACTAGAAAGCGGATACTAACTATACTGAAACACACAATACTAACCACATACTCCTCATTTCAGAAGGGATATTAATGGTCATAAGTTCTAGTCAGTATTTTATGGAAGAGCCACACTCAAGGGGCCAAAGAGCTGCATGTGGCTCGCGAGCCGCAGTTTGCCAACCACTGTCTTAGCCGATGCAGAAACCTCTTTACCAGCCCCTGTTTGAATATTTATGGGGAGAAGAGGCAGTTTGAGTAAGACTAATGATCAGGGGGAAAAAGTGTATTTTTTTTTTAACTGTAGCTGATAAAGCTGCCTTGACATCTCATTTTGTCAGCATTGAGCCCCGTTTTAAGCACCTATCAAAGCTAGGTTCCAAGTGGAATTTTGTAAAAGGTGGTATTTAGACAAGGGGACTGTTCGCATCCCACATTGCTATGAGTCACTCACCTTTCATGTAATTTAGCCACAAATGCTCATAACTTTTGGGTGTATATGTGGCTGCCTGAGGGCTGCTGGTATTTTAGAAGCTCTAATAAATTTTAGGACACTAACATTCTCTTTCCTGAAACCATATTTTACTGCAACAGTCACCTGGCATCATTAAATGTGGGACATTTGTCATATGTCAAACTTCCAGATAAATAAAAAATGCCCCTATTAGTAATAACGCTAAACAAGGTGTAGTGCAACACTCAGAAATGAGCGCGTCTCATAAAAAGCCATTAGCGTGCACAGCTGAGTTGGGGGAAGAGAGAGATCAATTTGCTGAGGACATTTCGAAGAGGAAAGCCCAAGACCTTGAGCCAAGCTTCATAAGATCCAATATCAGTGAGAGTTGATTGAGTGAATTCATCCATGTGTTCATTTATTCATTCTTTCATCTATTAAGGACCAAGCACAGATCTAGGTACTAGGGACTTCAAGGACATTCTTGGAGTCCTCTGTCAGCGGTAAGGACATTCCCACACAGTACCTGGCCAAGTCCGCTGGCAGAGAAGGACTCCAAGAATGTCCTTGAAGGACAGCAAGTCTGATCTCTAAGGACCAAAGTGCACAGGAGGTGAGGTGATATGAGCACACCAGCCTCCCTGGCATAGTAGCTGCGTTTGTTTTATGGAGCAATAACCAAGCATGGGAGTTGGAATACAAAGGGTTTTAATTTGGGTGCTCATTGTGGAACAGCATGATGGTGCTGTTAGGGTGCTGGCACAGCAAGAATATTTCTGTTGCAACGGAGCAGCATCCCACATACTATGTCATCCATCCGCTTCCATGTTGTTGGAGAGAAAGGAACAGATGGTGACAATGGATCAATTATTTTGCTATATGCTTAGTGTCTGAAAATAGGAGTAACCTTCTTTTGAATGGAAGGAGCTCCTGGACTTTTTTGAACAATGGAAGTTGGTAGGCAGATATCTCAAGAGGGAGATAATGGATTTACTGCTAATGAATAAGCAAACGATTGAATGGCTAATTAAAGCAATTGTAAGTGGTTGTATACTTATAAAAGCAGGAGAATCTGTAAGGTTGATCATGGAGGTTATTGCTATAACAATAATTCCTGCAGTATATATTATTACACTATGAGCTAAATACATACATTATATCTAACCCTCTGAGCAATTCTGCATGATAGAGGATACATTATTTCATAAGTTGCACAACATCACACAGCTATCTAGTAGAAACTAAATATTATTATAACACCGCTGTTTGAGTATCTTAAGAGTTCAGGGCTTTGTTTAATAAACCAAGAGGCTATAATGGACATAGTGCAGCCATATT
This sequence comes from Myotis myotis, assembly GCF_014108235.1. Classification (NCBI taxonomy): domain Eukaryota; kingdom Metazoa; phylum Chordata; class Mammalia; order Chiroptera; family Vespertilionidae; genus Myotis; species Myotis myotis. Next base: position 76,007,533 of record NW_023416379.1, read on the forward strand.
AAATAGAAGCTACCCAAAAGAAATCAAAGCCTTTTCAACAACTAGAGTCTTCATTGTGAAAACAATTAATCTATACAAGCATAATATTATCATATGGAGTTCGTATACTCTAAGAGATTTGAAATTGTTTATGTTGATGGGCAGAAGATTTGGCCCTTTGTTCCCCCAAAGCTCATCTATTTCTGTGTTTAACTAGGAATCTATAGGAAGCTGAATGGACCAGCGTGACCCACTATGTGCATAATGACCTTTTTCGGTTCCACTACATTCTGCACTTCTTATCTATACTGCTTACTGCTCTTTGGGGAAGGAATATAGTTTTCCCCTAGTATTGTTAGAGGGTCCCCCAGAGCCACCATCACCCCATTCCCTCCTGTTCATTCCATGAACGGGGACTAAGCAACAACACTCTGCCGTGTGCCACCCTGTCCTCGTACTGGAGTTACTGAGGTGAATGAGACACAGCTCCTGCCTTTTGCACAGGAAATAGACCAATAAACAGGTAATCCCAATCCTATATGATGGGGCAATGTATTAGCTTACTGCAACGGCCATAACAAATGACCACAAATCTGGCTTAAAAGAACAGAAACGTATTCTCTCAGAGTTCTGCAGGCTAAAAGCCCCAAACCAAGGAGCCACCAGGACTGTTCTCTCTGAAGGCTCTAAAGGAGGGTCCTTCCTGGCTCTTCTAACTCCTGGTGTGGCTGGAACTTCATGGTTTGTGGACGTGTCACTCCAATCTCTGCCTCTGTCATCACATGGCTTACTCTCTGAACGGGTCTGTGTCTCCTCTCTTTTTCTTATCAGAACATGAGTCATATGGATTGAGAGCCCACCCTACTCCAGGATGACCTCATTTAACTTGATTCTATCTACAAAGACCCTAATTTTCAAGTAAGATCATAGTCACAGATACCAGGGTTTAGGACTTGAACACATTTTTTTTTTTTTTGAGTGGGGGAGGAAGATTGTTTACTTACAATCTACCAATGTAAGTAAAGGAGTGGTTGATATTCTAGCTCATAGATTTCACCTTTCTCCCTAGTATTTTTTATGAATGGCTTGTGAACTCTGAGAGAACATACAGGAAGTTAAAATATTGGAATATTGGAAGACCTTCACAATCCACATGACCCCCCTTGGTATGCTGAAGTCCTAAAAAGTCAAAAAGGAGGCGGGGTCCCCAGATGACAACATGAAAAGCTTCCTCTATGGCTCTTGGTCCAAATAATATATTTTGGGATATGATTATTTGTGGTGATGGTAAATAACATAGAAAATTGTTTTACATATAAATAAATTATGTGTAACATTATTTGTGAAAGATTATTTTCTTGAATTCATCTTGAAACAGAGCAAAGTTATTTTTATGGTACAGCTGGGCATCATTAGAATAACAAACTCTAGAATTTAGAAGCACCTCAGCTTTCACTTTCTACTCTAGGACCCTAATGATCATAACCATAGAGAGGATTCTGCTATAAGTTAAAAAAACAAATTTTAAAAACTTTCCAACTTTCGTGCTAGACTGTTCTTGAATATGTATAACTCAATGACTCAATTTCTCATGTCTCTTTTCCTCAGTGTCATTCAGCATTTCTGCATCTGTGCCTTGCGCCCGTGCCTTCTTGTCTCAATCCAGCCATTACTTCCATCAGAAAAAAATCAACAACTTTACTTAAGGTAGGATTCTAATTCAAAACACTGTAGGCAAGGCCCTCAAGTAACTTCATATTTTCTCTGCAAAATAAGTTTTATAGGCTGTATGACAGTTACTTATTTAATTATGCCTTTACTTCTGAGAACACAAAAGGAGAGAGACTGGGAAATTTCTAAATTCTAACCACCACTTCACATGAAAGCCTATCCCAGTGAAAATACTGTAAAAGAAGGACTGCTAAACTGTAGCACTCAGAGACCAAATACCAATGTGCTTACACACAAGCTAGACTTCTTCTAAGAAGAATGAGGCCAGCAGATCTAACTGAAATATATTACCTTTGAGTCTTAGAGGGCTTCACCAAAACTTTTTTAAGTTAAGTATAATTTAAAACAGAATATGTATGTCCTGACGATATAGAATAAAAAAGACATGTTCTTGATCGCAAGAAATTTATATTCTTGTGGAACTAAAATCTTAAAAAAATCAATTAATTTAAAAATTTAGATTTCGAAGAGGTGTTTGAAGGAAATAAAAGTGAATAACAGTATAGACAGGGACGAGGCCTAGAGTTAAGAGCCTAGATGAATAAAGTTGTCAGGGAAACCATTCTGAGGAAGTATACTTTAGCTCAGACCTGATTAAATCTTACACTTTAAACATTAAACTAGAGTTTGGCATGAACTAAAAATATTTTTGGTAAAGAAAAGCTTTAGGGAAAAAAAAAGTATACAAAACAGAGTTGTAAAACCCGAAGGAAATAAAGGTAATTTAAAAGACACATTTATGTTGCATAATAGTAAAACTTCAGGATTGGTTCTTTAAAACAGACTTCAGTGTATTGATATGCATTCACTGGATGTGATTGAAAGCTCTAGTAAGTTATTACAGGAAGATAAAGTCTGTGCACATTTAAATAATGGAAGGAAGATAAAAAGCACAAGTCTTATTAAAAATCACCTATCTATATTTTTGCCCAGGATGACACACATTTTCTGTTCAGACCACGTCTATGTAGGAAAAAAGGATTTGTCATGCTGGATTAGAGCACTGCTCTATTACATGTGCAATGGTGATTCCGGCAAGAGAGAAATAGTTCTGGCACCAAATGAAAGCAAAAACTTCCAGAACTGGCTGTCATAGTTGCGGTGCTCTAGACAGCAGCCAAAATTCACCTGGCGTTATACTTCATTGGATCCCAATTTTAGATAGAAGGTATTTTATTAAAAAACTTTAATCATACTATAATGTATACCTGAAAGTTGCTAAGAGGGTAGTTCTTAAAGGTTCTCATCACAAGAAAAAAATGTAATTATACATATATGGTGACAATTGTTAGACTTATTGTGGTGATCATTTCACAAGGTATACAAATAGAATGTTAAATGCCAATTATACCTCAAGAAAAGATAAATTAACAAAAATGGAATTTAAGACCTTATTTTATGAAGGTCTGTATATAAATGTTAATATGGTCACATCTTCTGGCGTCCCTTCTCCTCTGCTAAAATAACTTCTCTTTATCCAACATCTGTACCCAAGTGGAGGGTCATGAAAGGTTAAGGACACATGAAGGTAAGAAGCTAGAGAGTTCCATAAGGTGTGTGTGGTTGAGGCAATAGCCATGCTCATCTTTTAGGCTGCCATTTAGAGGTTTTCTTCTTGATTCAAACTAACTTCTTAATGTTTACTTTACTCTATTTTACAACTACTCATTTTAATACAAGAGACACATAGTGCGATTTGCTGTGGCCCATGAACCCATAGGAATGGCGCCATTATCATTCTTTAGAATCCATTCTGGCTGAAATGTAATAAAAGTCATGGTGGACTCTCCTCCTATAAAGAGATGGTTAATTATGCATAGGGTCTTTGCATGCCTACGTGAGGGGTTGTATCTTATACCTCTCTACAACCCAAGTATGCTTGCTTTACCTTCCATAATATCTTGCATGTTGTATCCTATCCTCAATAAACATTCTTTATAACAGCCTTTCAAGTTTGATTTTTTTTAATTGAAGAGTTTAGGCCATTTACATTTATTGAGATTAACCACTATATTTGGTTTTGTTATACTATCTTATGTTGCACTTTCTATTTTTCTTTTTTTACTGTCATTTTTCATTGCTATTTGCTTTTTTCTCTATTATTTTCTTTTACAGTTTTGTAAGTTATAAAATATATTGCTATATTTTAGTGTTAATTTGAGAATTTTAATGTGTATTTAAGTTAACAGAGTTTGAAATCAGTCAATATTTTTACCTACAATCTAAACAATATATGGGCATTAGAATGCTTTAACTTTAATCACATATTCTCTTTTATCTAATAACTATTATTTTAGTTGTATCTTGTTTAACCCTAAATTCAGAAATTAGACACAATCATTAATTTATACAATCAATTTTTGTTTATATTTACTCGCCATTTGTTTTTCCATTGTAGACCTTATTTCTGGGATCCTTTACATTTTTCTTTAGCCTTTCCTGACAGTGTGTAGGCAACAAACTCATTTTTGTTTGTCTAAGTCTTTATTTTACCCCATTTAAAAATGTCACTTCACTGGTTATAGAACTCTAGAATTTCTAGGTTATAGGTAGCTTTCTCTCAGTGTCCTGAAGTTATTATGCTATCATTTTTTGGCTTCTATTATTTTATTAAAAAGATCCTCATGCTGGGGGGGGTGGGAATAGAAGGCAGCAGGAAAAGAGGAAGGCCAAATATAAGATGGATTGACTCCATAAAAGAACCATAGGCATAAATCTACAGGAACTGAGCTGGGCTGTTGAGGACACGATATTGTGGACATCACTCATTCATAGGGTCTCCAGGAATCGGAGTCAACTTATCGTCACATGGACACACCTACAGGAGTGCCCAGGGTTCCCTAAAAAAAGACAGTCTTACTATAAATGTATATTTCATTGCATCTATAAATACTGGCATCCCTTTTATTTTGGTTATCAGTTTTTAAAGGAATTGAAAGATGACAAAGCTTTGCAATGCAAACACATGCAAATATTTTAACAACACTTGGCAAGAATAATAGAAACCAGAGTTGGAGAAAAATAGAGAGCAATTATTTTATCCACTCCACTCAATAATCCCTTCAGGCAGTTCTGCTATAACATTTATGGTAGGTAGTTTTGTTTCATCACTGTTGATATGGAAATTTTAATAAGAAATCACAGTTTCAATCAAAAAATAAAAGTTGTCTGAACAGCTGGATTTATCCCATGTCATGAATATGCCAACATGTGTCTTACCACCTGGTTTACACACATGAAATATGAAAAGAAGAAGAAGAAAACCTTATATTTGCAAAACAAATACAACTTAGGACATTTTCCATACCTGTTATGTCACTTGGTACTCAGCTCTGTGAATTTTCCAGAATGGTCACAGTTGCTCTACTTTTCAGAACAATAAGCAGAGACCCACAGGCATTAAATGGCATGCTTGTCCAGGATCACATAACTAAAGAGGAAAAAATATGGCAGAAGCCAGTCATTCTAATGTTACATTTTTTATTCTGCAATATATGCTTATTGTCTCTTAAGTTGATATAAGTACTTCTCCAGTTTTTCTTTTCAAATAATATGATTTTATATGGGTACAGACGTAGAGGGCTTGTAGTTTACATTTGAAATTCTGCACATGAAGTAAAGCATCAATAGAAGATCATCATGGAATTGACACTCTTTCCTAGGAACCCATGACAGAGTGACAGCTATGGCAACTATCTAAGCATTCTGGTCACTGCTCTTGTGTTTAGAAAATGTCTGATCAGAGATAATGCCTGGCTACAATGCTGCACTTCTGAATTTTAAGGCTATGTTTTATGAGCCAACTTTTGAGTGTGCGTTATGAGCAGTAGTTTATGTACTTCCTGATTCCCACGAACACTAAGGAACAGATGTGTAATTTTGCTGTTTGTAAAGACATCAACATGCACTGAAAGCACACATGGTGATAAGGAAGTAACCCTTTCTCTATGTATAAGGGGCTATGAAATGGAAATATCTCTGCTATAAGGGGAAAACATTATTAGTATCTTCTACATAAAATTAATAGCTCCTACAAAACGTCCTCAATAGATTATGACACAATCTTTTAAAAAATCATTTAACCATTGCTGGCTAGCTGAATTCAACTTTGTTGATACTCAATCTGGTGTTTTGTTTTGTTTTTCTAATATTCTTGGAGCAAGCTGGGAGAATCTATCACAGCTGAATTTGTGAGCATAGTCTTTCAGAAATAAACAGGCGGGCAAAGTAATCTTTCTTTGCAAATCCAACCTATACCAGACACATGAAATAGTGTAGTAGTTTTCTAATGGGTAGGTTAAAAATTATTTCATAATTTGAAGGTTTACTTAATAGCTTGATTTAACTAGTTATTATTTAATTATTAAAACAATAATAATCCATTCGCTTATGTATTAAATATGTTTGAGGACAATTATATAGAAATGAAATAATCAATGTATAATAATCACTTATCCTGGTCCCAACAGAGTTTACAAAAGAATAAGAAATTTGCCAATACACATCAATCACCATAGCATAAGCTGGAATCATTAGAGATGATGTGCAGCAGAGGGAGGGGTCACTTGGTCAATGGTGAGTAGGGAGTACTTGCTGTGGGAAGTGACATTTACACTGTGTCTTATAGGATAAACAGGTTCTCTAGGCAAAAATAGAAGGGAATGCAGGGAATGTCATTTAAAAAAAAGACGGACTGAGAAGATGAGACATCATAACACATTTTTGAAGATTGTTCAGCATAATATAGTCTGACCCATTCTTCATGAAGTAATAAATGTAGTTTTATATAATACCATTATGCAATAATTTATTAAATCTATGATTTACCTTAAAAAATAATAAATTTTTTGGCAGGTTTCACTAACTTAAACTGATACCTTTTCCCAACATTTTTATGAGCAGGGTAATTACCTCTGTACCTAAAAAAAAGTAATTATAATTTTAATTCCAGCGTTTTACTAAAATATTATGTGGATCACTGTTGATGCTGTGTGTATAAGCAATCAATGTGTCAAATCACTGTCTTTCTACTAGTTCTGCACTCCTGAAAAAGTATTTTCAAACTTTGAAAGCTTCCAATTTTCTTATAAATGTGCTCAAATTAGAAGTATTTAAAAGAAAGCGGCAATCTTATCAAGGTTAAATGAATATGAATCAAGATGCACTCTATCTTTAATATCCGCTAACCAAATATTTATCTTGATTACAAAGAACCAAACTGTATACCCATTTTTATGGTGAAAATAAATATTCATATTAGAATTTGACATTATAGGGGAAAAAATATCAGGGACCATTTTTAGGCATACAAGTGCACATAAACTAGTTTAGGTATGAAACCTTGTGCAATTCCTTTGGTAACTTATGACACTGAAGGGTCTGGTAGGTTGTAGCACTGAATCCCACCCATCCTCCTTTACATCAAATTCATGAAGCTGGACTCCCTACCTCAATACTCAACATTCCCCCATTATACTCTCTCGCCCTTTCTCTACTAGAAGAAAATGGTAATGAGGACTATCATACAGCCTTCACTCTCCTGAATTACTCAGTCTAAATAAAAATGACTTAGGCCTCAAGCTCAACTCTTCATGCATTATACCCCTTAGGCATTCTGATGAAGTCCATGAACCTCTTCCCAGAATAATGTTTTCCTATGCACAAAATATGACTCAGAGTATTAAAAGAGAGCTATTTATTTTGAAATTCTATTATTACAATAAAAATTCAGTATAATAATGTTTCCTTATTAACCTCTCAAATGGCAATATCTAGCCTGGCCAGTGTGGTTCAGTGGCTGAACATTGACCTATGAATCAGAAGGTCATGGTTCAATTCCTGGTCAGGTTACATGCCCGGGTTTTGACTCAATCTACAGTAGGGGGGTGTGCAGGAATTAATAAGGAAGATTCATTCAGGTATTTCTGGTTTTGGTGAACTCTTTCCCTATGTGCAATCAATGATTCTCTCTCATCATTGATGTATTTTTCTCCCTCTTCCTCTCTAAAAGCAATCCTATCTAATAAAGAGGGAATATGCTAATTGACCCTCACACCATAGCAAAGATGGTGGCACCCACAGCTAATAAGGAGGGAATATGCTGACTGCCCCACCCTCAAAGATGGAGGTGCCCACAGCCAATAAAGAAGGGATATGCTAATTGACTGCCCTGCCCTCAAATATGGCGGCTTCCACAGCCAATAAGAAGGGAATATGCTAATTGATTGCCCTGCCCTCAAAGATGCTCCTTGAGGAGAGTTAGTAATTGTGCAATATACAAGCTCCTCAATGCATAGCAAGGTACTTTACACATAGTATTTCTTGAGGATGAATTGAATGAATGGGTGAATGGATGAATGAGGAGAGAGGATTTTGCAGCATTACATATTCTCTGTGTGTACTTAAATGTTTGATTAATGAGCACTAGATTGCTGGGTGAGCAGGGGCCAAGTAATTCATATGCCAGTCATATGGTCAATATGATCTTCTCAGTGAAATTGCCTTTTAAATTATTATATTTAAATGGTAAATATGTACACAGAGCTATTAGGGGAAATAATGAAGATGTAAAATCATACTAAACCCCCATAATACAAAGAATCTAAATAGAATTGCCTGGTTTCTGATGCAGTATGACAAAGTGATTAAGTACATGGGATTTACAATAAAGCAAGCCCCGGTGCAAATCCTGGCCTGTCACATCCAAGCCAGGTAACTTTGACAAATTACTTACATTCATTTTTCTCACCAGTAAAATAGTTATTAAATAAGAGGTATTGTGAGAATTGAAAGAGAGATAGTATCTATAAAGCTCCTGGCTTACTTAACATAATGTTTGCTTCATAATCAGTAAATATAATAAGCTACTTACAATAATGCTGTGTCTGTTATTATTAAAAAAAAAGCAACAATAACTAAACCACTTGATGTTGAGGAATGTGCTGGGCACTAATCTAAGATTTCTTCAGCTTCAACAGCAGAATTAGTTAACTCTTCTGGTAATTTTTGAAGTCAAATGCAATTTTGTAATTGTCCCCATTCCAATTATTTTTAGCTGTGTTCAAGAGGTACAAATTAAGCCATATGAGACATCTGTAGTTCAATGAGATCATAGGGGAAAAAAATTCCAGTATGTTATTAGAAAAAAGAAGTTGTCAAATCAGTTCTACTGTAATCCCACCCATGGCACACTTTTACATATTTTATTCTAAATTGTGAGGGAGAACTGGTGGTACATACAGTTCATGATAGTTTTTATCGCTTCCCATCAGGAAAATGTAGTATAGACAAGTTATTTCAAAGATTCATTTAACTATCTTAAAATTGTACCCCAAAAATGTGGAAACGCTTGAGACTATTTTGTTAAAAGGATTGAGTTCATTGAATAGGATGCTGTCCAAAAACTAGAGCTGGCTTTCAGCATTGCTGTGTCAATTTTAAGTTGGAACAACCATCTTTTCTTTTTTAGTGTTTGTGATTGCCCGAGCCTGGTGATTAGTTTTTGTGGGACCGATTGTGGTGTAATTTCTCCCTTTGTACTGAAGGCCTTATCAACAATTGTGTGGACATTTTAGCTCCACATAAACTCTGAGTACTGTGAGAAATAGAACTTCATCAAAGGGCAAACAAGATCCCATGCTGTTCTCTCTCCCCACATTTATGGGTAATCAATGTCCATTTAGTTGTGTTCTCTAATGCATGGTGTTTGCCCTATTACATAAAATGAATATTTTGTATGCATGTTAATAGCATTTATTGAGCTGTTTCTAGTTTCATAAAACTAGAAAGACAATATTTTTTAAGTAACTCTTGTGATTGTTTTATTGCAGGAAGTGAGGAGCCACGAAGGCCTAACACATGTGTGTTGCGTGTTGCTCCTTAGCCACCCAAGACATTCCAGCTCTTGGGTCCCTTCCCCCCTCCAGGGGCACGTACACATCTCCATCCTTTCAGGACAACCCACTACATAGCCCGTGTGTCAGGCCCCCTTTCATTCATCCACCTGGGTACCACTACTGAGCAGAAGTGAAAGACCAAAGAGAAGACATTTCTAATTGCTAATACATATAATTCTTTTCCTGTCAAGAACATACAAAGCTTATATTCCTAAATAAATGCAGCCTAAGGGTATCAGTCCCCAGGAAGTCTCTGTTTCAGAGTTGAGGTGCAGAGGAGATGAAAGGTGGGAAAGACTGCATTTGGAAGGGACATGAAAACCTCTGTAGGCAGTCAGCTCCTCCCTGTCAATAGTACATCTCCGGGGAGGGACTGCTATGTTTTCCTTTTCTTTGTTGGAACAACCTTTAAGTTGATTCTTTTCTAGCCTGATAGAGGTCCCCACATCCAATTCAAGAGTAGAGAGATCCAGAACAGGAGTTGAGGGTTGGACTACAGAGAATGTGGGAAGAAATTTGCCTTATGACTGAAATGGGAAGAAACTGATCCTCTGTCCTGGCAGGTGGACAGGTGAGAAGTAAAAGAGGGTAAGAAGTAATGTGTTCACACCTCCCTCCACAAGCTCCTCTACTAAGTATTCATGTTTTCATGCAAACAAACAAGAGACAGCAAGTGGAAAACAGGTGAAGCTGTATGGCCACACATTAACATAAGGTTATCTCAGTTACCAATAGAGTTTTATATCTATTAAGGAAAAAATGCATCATATTACCACGGTTTATCAATAGACATAAATATTTTTTTCTGAGGACAGTCCAGAATAATTTCCCCTGGAGTATGAATATTTGCTAAAATTAAATCTCGTTTGGTGTTGACAGAGTTCCTATCCACCCCATTCCCATACTGCCTCTGTAAAAATGATGTATTTAAATATTTAAATGAGGTCCTTAGGGACTAGGGAGTGCAGAGCATTGATGAATTCAGGGAATAGACTGAGATTTGTTTGAAATAGGCTTGGTTTCAAACATTCAATTCTATAGTTACCCCATGAATTTCAACTGGCAAAATACAGTCAATTGAATGAGGCAAAGACACAGAAATGAGCAAAGGTGGGAGTGGGTAGGGGCAAGAATAGGCAAATAATTTACTTATTGTTTCAATTTTCCTCTCTGCTAGATTCTTCATTTGCTAGCCCCCCTCCTCTCCTTTCTCAATCTGAGGAGTTCCTATGTGTGTTGTGTTTGTTTGTTTTTTAAATCCATGCTGTTTACAGGTTTTCTCCATTGTGAGCCTGTCCTAAAAAAACCCATCCCACTCTAAAGGAAAATTGTTTCTTTGTTTATGAACACAGAGAATTTTGTTCCTGTCCTGAACACTTAATATTTGTATGCAAATATTTGTGCTTATACCCATCTGACCTTCCCTGGGTCTTTACACACCTGGTACTTAGCATAGTCGCTCAATAAATAATCGTTAAATGGAACGAAGTAAAAGCAGTGGAGAACTTGTGGCTGAGCGAGCACTCTTCACCCACTCGCCATGGTTCTTTCCCATTCCACTCTCACTCACCTCCCCTTTCTCCACTCTTAGTCCTTTCTTCCTTTCCTCTGGTATCTTTTCATTGTTGTTGTTCCTTATCGCCTGTCATTTTCTTCTTTCTGTTCTTTTCTGTTTTTCATTAAAATTGTTCATTTTTTATGAGACATAAGAAATCTGAGTTTTAAATTTACTGTTAAAAACATTTTATATTAAAAAGTCTAAGGTTTTATTTATGTAGGAGAATTTGATCTTAACATTTTAAGGAATATAAAGACATGAATACTTTACATTTCTTTGCCTCTATTCCCATTTTCCCTGATCCAGTCCATCCTCCCAATATTTATTCACAATGAAATCCAACTAAAGGTATTTTGTTTTTAAATGCAACCAATTTATATCTATGAAGAAGTAGCCACACACAAAAATCCACAAACCAAAAATCCACCAGGTTTCTTCTGCTTGGTGTGCAAGAATGCTTATTTTGGGGATCTACACATGCTCTTAATTAATTTGAGGGTTTCGCCTTCTTTGTAGATTAACTGTATCCCTGTACAGAAGAATTTACCAGGACCCTACCATAATCCTGAATTTTTATCTTATGCCAAATGGAAGATTGTTGATTGGCACTTTTTATTTTAACTTAATTCAAAATTGAAATCAAATAGGCTTATGTAAAAAACTCTGCAAGTTTTTTGTTTTTTTCTGATAGGCTAATGAACCTTTTAATCAGCCTTTACATTCGAATGCATTTCAAAATAAATCATTTTTTAAAAATTTGATATAGAGCATGTTCCCTCACCTTAATAAAAATTACTTACATGTCAAACCAAATGTGGGGTATATTTCTGCAGTTTGGTACTTAATGTAACAACCTATTTTCTTTGAGAAATAGACTTGTTTTATGGAGGATGCATTGTTCAAACCAAAGGATAACTTACAATACCTGCTCATACCATACACTTTGTTTTAATTTATTGGAGTGAATTGGTTAATAAAATTGCATAGGTTCCAGGTATAAAATTACATAATACATCATCTGTATTGTGTATTCACCATCCCAAGTCAAGTCTCCTATCACATTTCTTCCCTTTATCCTCTTCTGGTAATCACCATACTGTTGTGTCTATGAGGGTTTATTTTTCTTTCTTGCTTATTCTCTTCACCTTTTTCATCCAGCCCTCAAACTTCCCTCAAAATGTTCTCTGCATTTATGAGTCTGTTTCTATTTTGTTAGTTAGTTTATTTTGTTCATTAGATTTCGCATATGGGTGAAATCATATAGTACTTGTCTTTCTCTGACTGGCTTATTTCACTTAGCATAATACTCTCCAGATCCCTCCATGCTGTTTCCACATCTATACATATTGACACATTTAGTGTTCACAATAATCCTGGACAGAAGTATTAATAATATCACTCCCATTTTACAGATGGGGACACCTGGGCACAGAAAGATTAAATTACTTGCTCAGTGTCTTAATCTAGTGAAAAACAGAGCTGGGATTTGAACCATGGCTTCCTGCTTGCAGAGTTCTAGTTTCAAACCACTCTGCTACTTTGCAAGCCTAAAACCATCAGTGACCAACTCCTACAAAAAAAAAAGTATGCTCTTTTTTTATAATGGTATATGATGAGGCCAAAGCTCAAAGAGGTTTAGAAAAATAGAGTAATGATGATATAAGATAGAGATAACGTTAAGGCCATTATTTAGGCTCTTAATGCTGTTGACCCTATACCTGGCTCCATCTCTAATTTTCCCAGCTATATGAATCAATGAATATCCTATTATTTATCCTGATTTGAGATGGCTTTTCATTTTTTAAAAAAATGTGTCCACTGAGTTTCCAAAAAAAATAAGGGAGCTTTAATACCATCATTTAGTGATCTAAGCTTTATTTAAGAAAGGTCCTAGAAAAGTGTGTGGTACTATGGCTATGTTTGACTCCGTAGGAAGAAGATGTTCAGGCATCTTTATCTATAACAACATTTAGTGCTAAAGCTTTTCAGAAGGTTAAACTTTTTGTGTCATGCATTGGAATATATTAGATAGTACAGAGAATCCAAACATTGGTGATTGGTTTTTAAAATACAGATACACATCATTATTTTAAATTACCATTAAAGATGATATTTAGTTTCAGCCCAGTTTTTTCTCTGATCACCATTCTCAGCTAGTTTTTGAAATAGTTCATCAACAGAGTTTAAATTGTAACACTACAGGGCATCATATTATACTTACAAACATACTTCCAGTGCTCTAGCTTGGGAAAAACCCACAATGAGGGGAGAATTTATCATTTTTTGCATATTTGAAATATCTGTTTTACTAATGCTTGAGTGACTCCAACCACAGAAATCTATTTAGAAGTTTAAATTTATTTCCAAAAATAAAAGTTGGAGGACTTCAGAGGTGGGTGTAGGGAAGTACAAGAGAAGAATTTGGATGATCCTGCAGGTAATTAACACAATAAGTAATGCCTTCTTTGCATGAGTTCTCTATTCCCCACAGAGCCAAAATCAAAGTCTTTTCATCTTTTATTGCACTCCATTTTCTAAGGGAATTTTCCTTTATGCTTCCCTAAAAAGTCCTTTATTTCTCATTAGTGCTTTCAGTGCAAAGCTAGTTCTAGTGATGATATAATTTTTAAGTCTAAATTGGGTTTCATACAGAGCATTATAAAGTCAAAAGGCAGAACTCGTGCTGTTCTGTTATTTTACTTAGTGATTATATGAATGAAGAAACATGGAGTTTCAGAAGTTTGTTTTTCTTTTCTAAAATTTAATTTTGTAGTTGACTTAGCATTTGTTAGACTAAATATAGCAGAAGTGGTCAATTTTGATTATTCCTATCATTAGAACTTTTACACTTGCCCAATTTGAAAAGGTTACATAGAGTTTCATTCAACTGAGAGTATAACCAAGGAAGGAACCATATAAATTTTGGTACACATTTTCTGTGTATTTGCATCATATGTGGTTTTATCAAACTTACTGATGTGATTAAAATCAGTTTTTATTGGTTTCTTGCTTTCATGATATTTTGATTAATCTGAATTATCTCATTACTGATACAAAACTTGGCCAAACACTGAAATGCTCATCAAAAATTTAAATCAGTTAATTTGTATTTTCTGTGTTTTAAAATTCTAGCTATTCATAAGCAAGCATGTATTAAATATTTGTTTGGAAACAACATTACATTAAGCACAATTAAGGATACAAACATATCCTCTCAATAAATGTCAATTAATAATGAAGATAATATACACTAAACACACCCACACACCCACAGTCTTTCTTTCTCTCCTTTGTCTATCTATCTAGAGGCTAGAGGCCCGGTGCACAAAAATTTTTGCACTGGCGGGGGGGGGGGGGTCCCTCAGCCCAACCTGTGCCCTCTCACAGTCTGGGACCCCTCGGGAGATAACCACCTGCTGGCTTAGGCCCACTCTCCAGGTGGCAGATGGCAGGCCCAGATCCCGTGCTGGATCACAGAAGGCAGGCCCAGATGGCGGCGGGGTGGGCGGCGGATCACGCTGTCCTACCCCGCCACCCCGGGCCGCACATGGGAGGCCCAGATGGTGGTGGGGCGGGCGGTGGATCGTGCTGTCCCGCCCCGCCTACAGTATGCAAATTTAACGGCCATCTTTGTTGGGTTAATTTGCATACTCTTCTGATTGGCCGGTGGGTGTAGCGAAGGTATGGTCAATTAGCATATTTGTCTTTTATTAGTGTAGATATATATCATATCAACTTAGCATGTGAACTCTTGGTTTCATATATATATATCTATACTAATAAAAGGGTAATATGCTAATTAGACTGGACGTCTTCCAGATGACCTTCCAGACAACCTTCCAGATGTCCTTCCAGGCAAAGCCATGGTGGTAGGGCCGAGGCAGAGGTGGTTAGGGGCAATCAGGCCAGCAGGGGAGAGCAGTTACGGCAATCAGGCTGGCAGGGGAGAGCAGTTAGGGTTACCAGGCTGGCAGGCAGGTGAGCAGTTAGGAGCCAGCAGTCCCAGATTGTGGGATTGCGTCAAACGGGCAGTTGGACCTCCCCCAAGGGGTCCCGGATTGGAGAGGGTGCAGGCCGGGCTGAGGGACCCCCCCACCCCATTTATGAATTTTGTGCACCAGGCCTCTAGTATATATATATATATATATATATATATATATATATATATATATATATATATATATATATATATATATATATATATATAAATCAAGGCACACATGTATATATTTTTTAGTATTTTTACAATACTTTTTTATATCTATTTTAATTGCCCATTTAATATTATGGGTAAATAATATTATTCAAGTCTTGGTAAACACAGTCATTTCCATTTCAAAAAAATACAGGGTGTCCCAAAAAATGTATATACACTATACACATTAACAGCAGATAGCTCAAATGATGTTTCTTTTTTTTCAGGTTTAACCCATTGGAATTAATAATTATTCAAAGTGTATACATTTTGGGGGACACCCTGTAGTTAACTAGGGATTCATCTCTTCCCTGAATGCTTTCTAGGAGGTAGCTAAGTCCTAGGATTTATTTAGCCTTAATTGGAGCATTGTGTGGTTGGGGAGAGGGCAGAAGGGTATTTGGACCTTGTCATCTACATCTGTTTATATGCGGACATGATGTTCATTCTCCTGTCTGGCCTCGGGCAAGATCATCCACCTGTCCACCGACATTCCGTCTCAATGTCAATCTCCAGTTCATTCCCATTTTGTGTAATTCATCCACACTTAGAGGCTACTCCTGCTATTTTGCTGTACCTGCCTGGTAAACGGGAGACTTCAGTGTTTCATATATTACTTTAGGGCTACGGAAGACTTAGGGTCATTTCAACTTAGCATGTGAATGCTTGGTTTCATCTTATTACCTGCTTTTCCTCATTCTTCCATATCTCAGTGAATGACCCCAGGATCAACCCAGTTGGTCAGGAGGAAAATTTAAAACTCTTCCTTAATTACAGACCTGAGTCCTCTTTCTTCCTACTTCTTTTCTTTTTTAAATATATTTTATTGATTTTTTACAGAGAGGAAGGGAGAGAAATAGAGAGTTAGAAACATCGATGAGAGATAAACATTGATCAGCTGCCTTCTGCACATCTCCTACTGGGGATGTGCCCGCAACCGAGGTACATGCCCTTGACCGGAATCGAACCTGGGACCCTTCAGTCCACAGGCCGATGCTCTATCCACTGAGCCAAACCGGTTTTGGCTCTTCCTACTTCTTATCTCCCAGCCTCAGTCCTGATCTGAGCCTCCATTATCTCTCACCTGAACTACTGCAATAGCTTGCTTAGTGGTTCTTTCCTAATCTTTAGCTCTCTCCAAACTATTTTGCACAGTTACTCAATGGTTTCCCATTGCACGGAGAATAAAATCCAAGCTCCTTCCCATGGCCTCCACATGGATCTGTCCTCTGCTACTTCTACAAAAATACCTCAGTCCATCCCCCAATCACATTTGCCCCACCCCACTATCCTCTGGAGAGTTTATTCTTCTTCCAGCTGTATAATCAAGAATATCCCACCGAAACCGGTTTGGCTCAGTGGATAGAGCGTCAGCCTATGGACTGAAAGGTCCCAGGTTCGATTCCGGTCAAGGGCATGTACCTGGGTTGCGGGCACATCCCCAGTAGGAGATGTGCAGGAGGCAGCTGATCAATGTTTCTAGCTCTCTAGCTCTCTATCTCTCTCCCTTCCTCTCTGTAAACAATCAATAAAATATATTTAAAAAAAAAAAAAGAATATCCCTGCCTCCTCTTTGCATAGGATACTTCCTTTTTAAAAAAACAAACAAACATATTTTATTGATTTTTTACAGAGAGGGATAGAGAGTTAGAAACATCGATGAGAGAGAAACATCAGTCAGCTGCCTCTTGCACACCTCCTACTGGGGATGTGCCCGCAACCAAGGTACGTACCCTTGACCAGAATCGAACCTGGGACCTTTCAGTCCACAGGCGGACACTCTATCCACTGAGCCAAACCGGTTAGGGCTATCTAAACTCTTTGAGATAACTTCTCCCTCCTGGACTTCCAGAAAGCATCATTATCTGCCTCCTAGGCCTTACTTTCCTACTTTTTTCTGGCCTATTCCTACTTTTCCTTCAGGAATCAACCTAAACATTCCTCCTGAAGAGGCCTTCACCAACACTCTCAATTATACCAATTCCTTCCTCAACATCTTCCAGGGATGTGAAATTTTCCATCATAATATCTCTCATAATTTATTGTAATTCTTTGCTTCTCTATATAACATGCCAGACTAAAAATTATATGAAAGTAGGGCCTAAATTTGATCTTTTGCCCTAAATAGCTTCAGTACCTAGCAAGCACTCAATAAATATCTATTTAAATAACTTCCAAACTTAGACATGAGACTCCGACCTTCACAGTTCCAAAAAGAACGCATGTGCAACTAGGCATAAATGTGTGCACAAATGTGTGTACAAGTGTGTGCATGCATGTGTGTTCTCACCAAAGAAGCCATCAGATAATTAAAACCATTGGCAGCAAATGAATGATTGGACCCTGTTCCCAACAAGCTCTGAGAATCCTGGAAGAGGGACACTTCCATTTCCATCTCCTAAAATGAGATCATAAGTATTTATTTCCAGATTCGATCTGCCAGTGGGAACCCTCCTTTTCCTCCCCCTGCCCCTGGCAGTCCTTGGAGAAGAACTTGAAAACATGAGAAGAATTTCTTTTATTTAGAGGCCTTTCTGCACCCAGCATCCATGGGGCCTAGTTTTTCCAGAGAAGTCATAACATCACACAGAATGCCTCACAGCCTTTCTAAGTGCACTTGCAGAATTCCAGCCAGGCATTCTGATGTTGCTTCAGAAAATGTGGACATTGGCCTGACACAGAACCATTCTGAGAGCAGGCTGCTTCCTCTGAGCCACTTTTAGAACTGGATCATTGGGAGAGAGAACAGCTTCTATGACTTGTTTCAAGTTCTGTGTTCCTTTCTCTCTGCCTTCACTACACCTGGCATCGGGTGTGGATGGGGAGAAAGCTGGTCTTGCATTAAAGGAGCCATACTGCTGTCCCTTAAATTCTACCTTCTACAGCTGCATGCTCCACTTCAGGTATTAAGTGAAAGACTGCATAACAAGCACTCATCATATCACTCTATACTTAGTAAACCTCTATAAATGTAAGTACGATTAATATATTAATTTAGTTGAATAAACAATAGAGGTTTAGTAACTTCCCACAGGTCTTAATGCCACTTTACCTGATCATTTAATATCCGTAAGGAGAACTGAGACATACTTTTACTGGATTTCACAGGTTTCTTTCAACACTATATTAAACTAGGAAAAATGAAATTCTTATTACTTCAATTATGCCATCTTAGTCATTCTATAATCCTTTAATCACTGTTCATATGCATGTCAATATGCAAAATACTAATTCTTACAAATAATCAAAATGGGGCTTTTTTACTATGGAGTAGTTTCAATTTTAAATTAATATTTATTTCTGAGGAAAGATACTCATGCCATGTTAATGCATGAATCAAAAGCATAAATTAGACAGAGTTGATTAAATGCTACATATATTATAAATGGTAACTGTAATGATAAGAATAGGCTTACTGCCTTTCTCTTTTCTTTACTGGGAATGTACCTGTGAATTCAACATACCAAATACTAACATACCTTAAAGAGAATATATAACAAACTACAAAATTTGAAATAGATTTTTAACTGCCCAAATCATTTATATCTTGGGTGAAATTTTTTGCTATTTTCTTTTCTTTGTCTCTGTAGAAAACTAGAGGGCTAAAAAAGAAATGATCTGTACCTTTTAGTTCTTGAAAAAGAGAATGTTAAAGAACTAACATTTAACTGCCTGGCCACAGGGAGCAACTCTCCCTTGAAACATGGGTTATGAATTTTCTAATTTCAAATATGTATTAGTGACCTAAATGACTAAAACATGTTTCCTGCAACACAAAGTACATCAGTCCAGCCAGTTATCAAATCACATAGTTGGCATATTATGCTACTATATTATTTCTACACTGTACTTGTAAACATTGTACTTGAATAGAGCTGATCTAAGAAAGCACAGTAGTTCTTGCTTATCCTTGGTTTCAATCTCCTCAGTTTCAGTTACCCACAGTCAACCACAGTCTGAAAATATTAAATGAAAAATTCCAGAAATACACAATTCATAGTTTTTAAATTGTATACCATTCTGAGTAGCCTGATAAATCCCATGCCCTCCTGATCCATCCTGCCCAGGACATAAATCATCCCTTTGCCCAGAGTCTCCATACTGTATGCACTACCCACCTGTTAGTTGCTTAGTACCCGTCTCGGTTATCACATCAACTGTAGAGGTATCATAGTGCTTGTAATCAAGTAACCCTTATTTTACTTAATAATGACCCAAAAGGCAAGGGTAGTGCTGCTGGCAATTTGGATATGCCAAAGAGAAGCCATAACATAAAGTGCTTGCTTCCTTTTAAGTAAAAAGTATGAGTGTGTGTGTGTGTGTGTGTGTGTTTGTGTGTGTGTATACTAGTATATATATATGAAGAAACATAGTTTATATAGTACCTATCTATTCCCTGCATCAATGAGTTTCTCTGTTTTTTAGATTTCATATGTGAGATTATACAGTATTTGTCTCTCTTTGCTTGACTTATTTCACTTAGCATAATGCTCTCAAGGTCCATTCATGTTGTCGCAAACAGAATTTCCTTCTTTCTCATGGCTGAATAATATATACCAGTAAATTATTCATTTCGAACAGAGGTGGGGAATGTGTGTGTGTGTGTGGGGGGGGGGGGGGTGGATGAAAGTGGTCAAAAGGTACAAACTTCCAGGTATAATATCAATAAGTTCTGACTATAGTCATTAATACTATTAGTATATTGTATTTTGAAGTTGCTAAGAGAGTAGATTTTAAACGTTCTCATCACAAGGAAAAAAATATTTAACTACGTAACATGATGAATGTTAACTAAACTTATTATGGTAATCATTTCATAACATATACATATACCAAATCAATAGTTGTACACCATAAATTATTACAGTGTTATATGACAATTATATCTCAATAAAATTAGAAAAAAACAAACACGTATACAAGGTTTGGAACCATCCGAAGTTCCAGACATTCATGGGGGTCTTGAATAGACCTCCTCCGAATCAAATTGGACTACTGGGCATGAGAAATAAAATATATTAGAATCAACACAACTTTTCTTCAGTTTTGACTATTTAGGAAATCTTTTCTTTTAAAACATTTAAGTAATTACAATTATAGTGAGTTAAAGGAAACAATCATTATACTGAGAAACATCATTTAGAGGGTACCCTACATAAATGCTTAAATTAGAACAAAAAAAAAGCTCAAAATTAACAAGCTACGGATACAATTTAAGCAGTTAGAAAAATATCAGAATAAATTCAAAGAAATTAGAAAGAAGTAAATAATTAAGATGAGAGTAGTTATTAATTAAAGAGAAAACAAAAGTATAATAGAGAATAAAAATAAAATCAAAATTTTCTTCTTTGAAAGGAAAATGAAATAGACAAATCTCTGGTCACCTTTCTGAAGAAAGTAAAACAGAAAAGCATAAATTAAAAATAAATAATATTAAGAAGAAAAAGTGATAAATACTAGTAAATGCAGATTCAGAACGATTAAACTAAAACATTAGTAATAAAATGAATAATATATATTTTAATCATGATAATAAATGAAATGAGCAAATTTATATATATCTTGCTATATCTTGCTATATATGCTACAAATATTTTCTTCTCATTTGCCCTATAAGTTCACTTTTCTTATTGAGTTTTTTGATGAGCAATGTTCTAAATTCCATGTAGCAAAATTTAGCAACCATTTGTTTCATAGTTAATGCTTTCTATGTCTTACTATCTATTTATTATTGGGTCACTTTACATATATATAATCTATACCAGGGGTGGGCAAACTTTTTTGACTCGAGGGCCACAATGGGTTCTTAAACTGGACTCAGAAGAAGGAGCTGTGGCCGTGTTTCCCAACGTTGCCATGCTAACACTGCTGCTGGTGAAGGAGTGGAGGGGAGAGCAAGAGAACCCTCCGCTCTTTCGGCTCCGTGGGCCAGATAGAACAGCCGAACGGGCCGGATCCGGCCCACGGGCCATAGTTTGCCCATGGCTGATCTATACTAATAAAAGGGTAATATGCTAATTAGACCAGATAGACTGGATGTCTTCTGGACATCCTTCCAGACAAAGCCAAGGTGGCAGGGGCAGTTAGGGGCAATCAGGCAGGCAGGCAGAGTGGTTAAGGGCAATCAGGCCTGCAGGGGAGAGCAGTTAGGGGTGATCAGGCCAGCAGGGGAGCAGTTAGGGGCATCAGGCAGGCAGTCAGAGGGGTTGGGTGATCAGGCAGGCAGACAGAGTTGTTAGGGGCAATCAGGCCTGCAGGGGAGAGCAGTTAGGGGTGATCAGGCAGGCAGGCAGGCAGGCAGAGTGGATAGGAGGCAGCGGTCTCAGATTGTGAAAGGGATGTCCTAGATTGAAGAGGTTGCAGGCTGGACTGAGGGACCCCACACATGCCCATGCATGAATTTTGTGCACCAGGCCTCTAGTTTGTATATAATTATATATATTTATGTTTCATAGAATTTATATAATTATATTATACTAGTGACCCAGTGCATGAATTTGTGCACATTGAAAGGAAATTAATTAGAAGGTGGCCGGCGGACAGGGCTGTGTGAAATGGGCCAGGCACACACTGGAGCCAACCTCTTGTGGTCCTTCCCCGGTGTTTGCGGAGTGAGTGGGGTCCCTCCGGCAGGTGGGGTCCCTCGGCCTGGCCTGCGAGGATTGGGCCAAAACCGGCTCTCCAACATCCTCTGAGGAGTCCTGGAGTTCAAGAAGGCACTCTGCAACGTTGCTGTCATATAGGGTGTAGAATGCAAATGCAAGTGTGCAGTAAACCAGATTCAGGGCAAACAGTGCCCCAGCAACAACATAATGCATGGCTGAAGGTGGAATCGTGCAGCCCCACAAGAAATCAGGCTCCCTCCTCTCTGGTTTCTGGGTGCATCACCTAAGAACCGCCCCTACCAAGTCACTGCAGCTCAGCAGCTCCCGCATTGAGCATCTGACTTCTGGTGGTCAGTGTGCATCATAGCGACCAGTTGGATGGTCAGACACTTAGCACATTATCCTTTCATAAATATAGATATTATATATTTTATAAATAACATATTTACATATTATACTAATGTGAATATAAACATGGAAAATATATAAATTGTATATACAGTACACAAAGACACAATAAGGAAAGTGGACAAGGCAATTAATTCAATAAACTGAGTAAATAGGAACTAAATTCCACTAATTTCAAATAGCTTCTCTACATTTGACTTCAGCAAATCATTTGTGGCTCATGACATGAAAGCTATACACTACCAAAGAGAAAAACATTAATGTCGTATTTTGTAATTAAAAAAAAGCTTCCTCACTCTGGCCTGTGTGACTCAGTGAGCCTGCTGTGGGGGTAACTGTCATTTCTATACTGAAAGAAAGCCACTTACTGATGCTCACCTATAAAATGGGGTGATGGAGGAATAACTGCCCTAAAGGAAAAGGGACCAGTGTAGAAAGATGACAGCCCTTAGCCATTAATCAAAAGTTGTATATAACTTATACAACCAAGGATTGGAATTATTGGTAGCTTAGCCACATGACAAGAATCTTTCCAACATTATGATCATGAAGGCAGTGATGATACTGGTGATAATAATAGCTGTCATCTATTGACAGCTTACTTCTTGCCAAGAATCATGTAAAAATTTTGCATACTCCCAATTGTTACTGATCATAGTAAGGGTTATAAGTATTTATAACTCTAATTTACAGATTCCAAAACTGAGCATTATGATTATAATTTCTTGACATGAAACTTCTAGTAGCCATTTTCTTGCCACATACAGAAAATGTACCTGGAAAGAGGCCATATGGCGTCAAAAAGAACTGAGATCTTGAGAAAAAGTCATTGAACTGATGAAATCGTTTAACCCCTGAACCAGCCATGCTTAAAGCTAGATCCCCTTTTTGATCCCTCCTAATTTATAGGTCAATGTCATTCCTTTCTAGGTTAAGCTAGTTTGTCTTGGGGCTCTGCACTATACTATCAAATGAGTCCTATTATGAATGGTTGGACACTCACAAAATTCTTGAGATGTATCCTTCACAGATGATAATATTTGTCCTTCACAGAGTAAGTTTAGAATGTCTTTGAAATAAGAATCACTAAAACCTTGGGCTCTCTTTAAAACACACTTCACTGAAGCATTAAAGCACAGTACCCTCGCATACTTTAATGCCACTCATACACAACAGTCTGAGACTTCGTACCCCAGGGCACCATCTTAAGACTCTTAAGACTGGCTCCAGAGACATCCAGCCTGTGGCTGAATTCTGAGAGTGGCACCAAAGTCAATTTTGTACAAAAAGATAAATGTTCCCTGCAATATCAGAAGTCAGAGGTTAGGGCATGCCAATTTCTCCCTAAGAACTTATTATGGGCCTTATTATTCAAAACTGTATCTAGGTCAGTATCTTCCAAAGTGTGTTTTACAAAAGAATAATTTGTGAGATAAGACAAGGCAAGCACTGTCTCTCCTATGGGTCCCCTTGCTATTTACCCAGTACCTAGCACAATGGCTAAGTGACATAATAAATACTAAATAGATAATATGTGCTTTAATGGGATTTTTTAAGAGATAATGGTCTTTGGTCATATGTGGACCCATCCGATATAATAAAAGGCTAATGTGAAAATTGACCAAATGGCCAAATGACCAGTCACTATCATGTGCACTGACCACCAGGGGGCAGACGTTCAATGCAGGAGCTCCTCCCTGGTGGTTAGTGCACTCTCACAGGGGGCGTGCCACTCAGCCAGAAGCCCTGAGTCGGGCTTATGGCTGGCAAGAGCAGTGGCTGTGGTGGGAGCCTCTCCCGCCTCATTGGCGGTCATATATTCCCCGAGGGCCCTTGGGCTGGGAGAGGGAGCAGGCCAGGCTGAGGGACCCCTCCAAGTGCATGAATTTCGTGCACCAGGCCTCTAGTTGTATATAATTGTACTTGTTGATCACCGCAAAATAGTACCTGCTTAAGGTGAGTGAGGTCTGAGATCCAGGAAGTGCTTTGCTGAACTTTATTGCAGGACTTCTCAGCAGCCTGTGAATTGTGGATATTTTAAATGGTGGTTGTCATACCAGATAGATCTTAAATTCTATTTAACTAGACACCTTTTCCCTTATAACCTCAGAAGAAACAGAATTAGCAGCTAGCCTCACAGGTCGTAGAAGTGACAGTTCTTTGCCAATTCTTTTTCTAACTAATGAGATTCTTAGTGATGGTGTCTCTGAGGAGAAAGTATATCCACTGTGCTGGATATAGCTGTCAATAATTTTTAAGCATGTCTATCAGATATGGTAGCAAAATGATGTGCAGTAGTGTTCATGGCTGAGGATGGAGCTTTCCCCTTCATTCAATCACTTCACTTTGATGGTGTTAGAGTCTTCCCTCCTTCATTGACTTCTCGGAAAGAAGGCTGTGAGTTTTTCAGAGGAGTGTTTTCACATACAATAGTATCTGATGAATTGATGTTTTTTCTCTCTTAAAACATTCTATAAAACAGTTGTTTGTGACATACTGCCATCTTTTTCATCCTTTTCTCTTTTTAAATAGAATCAACTTTCATCCCCCCCACAAAAAAAACCCATAAAAGTCCTGAGATCAGATCATCACAATCTTTTTGATAGACAATGGTGGTAAAACATCAGAGTCTTTAGAAATGACTGTGAATAAAGTGTAAAAATGTCTTTTTCTATGTAAAGTATAATGTATTCTCCATAGATCAAAAGATTTTAACACCCTCCCCAAAACAATGCAGTTTACTAACCCATGGACTGAGTTCATGAGCTAATCAATCATTGAGAAACTATTCATTTACATAAGCTTAATTTCCAATATCTATATGGGATGAATAAAAAATTCATTTTCAATGTGTTTCCTCTTATTTATTCCTTCTCCCTATCCTATTCTCCTTTCTATCAGATAAAGGGTGGGAACTGACCACAACAGCTTAATTTCATAACCTCCTGAATCCGGGTCATTCAGCAGATCAGCCAAAGAGAGGCATTGATGAGAGTTTGTAAGGCATGAGGAAAAGGGAAGCCTCAATGTCTCTGTCCCTTCAGTCCCCAGATGAGTACGTCTTCTTACTATTGCTTATCTCTGGACTGACTGACTACCCTCTGTTGCCTTCTCTGCTCCTCCATCACCCAAGTAACCAATTCCTTTCACTACAGTCTTTCTTTTGAAAACACATAAAACAGTATTCTTTTTTTATTTATTTACTAAATACCAACTGACTTAATTCTAAAGTATGCATTTTGAAGAGACTTTATAACGATGCATTGTAAAACCTGGGGAATCCTTTTCATTGGTTAGAATAGAATGAGAAAGACTAACATTGGGAAGCAGGAAAGGGCACCAGCCCTATCTTCAAGGTCTTTCCTGTTCCTTCCTTATGTACATTCCCTAAAGACACCCAAAGAAAGAAGCATTTTTCAAGGGAGGGGAGGTGTCAAGCTGTGATTCAATGAGCTACATTGGGACTATTTTCTCTTTCTCCAGAAAAAAAACTACATACAATAACCAGTTTAAACTGGAACCCATCAAAAGCACATAAAAGGCACATGCTTCTGATTGAGAAAAAAAGAAAACCAGATCTCAGTGCTTACTGTATTACCCAATTTCAGATACATGTTCCTGGCTGGGCTAGATGATCTTTATGGACATTTTTTTCTTGTATATTCTTAACACAAAGTACTAAAACTACATACATGCAAACAGAGACAGGAACTCTTAAATCATACGCACCAGATGTAACTAAGAAAAGCCACAGTAGTGAAACATGGGTTCATTGTACAGACTTCTTCTTGTGGGTTCTTGTCCAATGAAAATGAAGAATAAATTTGTAGACTAACAGATTTCTTTAATAAAAATGCAGAAGTTTATTGGAAGCATATACAAACTCCATCTTTGCAGGGGTTACCCCAAAGGGGACCCCCTGGGGAGAAGTCCCCAAATGGGAAAGGCCTGGTCTTTCTCTAACGGGAAAAATTTTAAAAATCCTGCCTTGTGTCCCTTTGTCTTGGTTTATATATGCTGCAGTTCTTTGTTTGAACCTGACCCTTTCTAATTGGACCTTTCATTAATTTAGGACCCCCATGCTCTCTTCATTGATTATTTTGTTACATAGTATCAGTTTCAAAAGCCAAAGTTCATGTGATGCCCCCCATCTCACTTTATAACATTCCTCTATTCTCTGTGAAAATATGTTTCCTTCTTTCCATTATCCTGTGACTTTTCTTTAACCTGTGAATGTATGTCTGCCTTCCCCCCCACCCCCACCTTTATCCTATGGCCTTTTTCTATCCTTTGTATAAGTAAGACAAGCATTTTGGTGTCTCCAAGCTGCTCAGGGCAGGGCTGCTTTTGATCTATGTTATAATTGCTTTAATTGCTCAGGCCAGAGATAGCGCTGTCCTTCACATATGCATTCCTTCCCCATGGACCCTCTTTACTCTCTAAACCAGCCTATTTTGTCACTAGAATTCCTTTCAGTTGTATATTCTTAACACAAAATACTAAAACTACATACATGCAAACAGAGACAGGAACTCTAAAGATATACACACCAGATGTAACTAAGAAAAGCCACAGTAGGAAGAGACCATCTAGTCATCAGTTAAATCAATTCTACAAATAGTGACTTAGTCCCTAGAGTGGGCAAAGGAATAGGCCAATTAGTATTTTTGAAGGTTGACAACTCAGGGCCTTTGGATAGTAAATAGAACCAAACATGCTCTTTAAAGCTGTAAAAATAAAAAGCAACATCATTCAAAGGAAGACACTGACTCACATAATTTTCTTATTCCCTTATACTTCTGTCCCAACTGGTCTCTGTCTCTCTTTTAGCTCTTAGTCCATAATTGCTGAATTAACATATCTTGTACCTTCCCATGGGGCTTACTATTATTATATTTTTTCTTTTCTTTTTTCCTCAAATCATTTGGATCAGTTTCTTCACCAGTTGGGAGAGTTAGAAGGGTAGGGAATTTTAAAACAGTAGAATCTAAGTCTACAATCTAGAATCTCACACCACAATGTGAAAATGAAGTCCAACAACTCTTGTCCATTTACATAAGAAGGACAGGTTGGGTCAACCTAATCTCATTAAGTGTTTTTAAACGAAATGTTAGTCATCTAACATTTTAGTACATTATTATCTATTACTTCTTCAGTCTTCAGCATCTAAGGAAGGTTCCGAAAGTGTTTTAACACCTTTAGCAGAGACACTGCTGGTGTCTTGCCCATGTCACCTCACCTGTGCAATTTCAGTGGACATCAACCTGATATCCAAATCCCAGAACCTGCTTTTCTTTGGCTGTGGCTCTTTTTCTTGACACTGGAACCTGCTTTTCCCGACAGTATGCCAGATCAGAACAGCCAGGGAATTCATGGACCCCAGGAACAGCTCTCAACCAATGAACTTCTTTGTCCTGTGGCATATACCTGAGGAATGTATCAACAGTCTAATCCCCAACAGAGGGATTAGAACTAGTCACCTCTGGTGGTGCTTTGTTGTTAATGCACCTTTACTGTCCATCTTCACTGCCCTGTATCACTGCCCCCTCCCTTCTCAGTGTTCCCTTCACCCACAATTTGCATTCAAAATCTTTTCTCAGGGGCTGCATCTAAAGAAACCCAAACTGAAATAAAACCAAACCATTTCTCATCTCTCTGGGGGGTCATCAGCCAGTCTCAATAAAGTGAATCAGCCTCGTGTATTTTTTCCAGGAAGGAACCATGTGAATAAAGCTGCAGCGATTGATGGAGAAAACAAGAGTTACGGCAACACTCCACCTTTCCGTGCTCCGCTTCCTCCCACGCTCAGCACACCTGGCTTATGTAATCAGGGCGTCTTTGGGCACAATGACATAGAAAACCCCATGCTGAAAATGAAGATGAAAAGTACCCAGAAACAAAGACCACGCATCTCCCACCACTGTGGTTATAACCGGCCATGCTCACTGACTGATCAGCTTTGCTTCTTCATCTATTAGTTTGCCATTTAAGATGCCGGTGGATTATGAAAACATACTATCCTTTCCCGACCATTATTTTTGGCTTTCTGTCTATAGAAAACTAAAAGTTAGATGCAAATTAGTGCCAACTTAGCTGACTTTAGAATCTCAAGCAGTGAATTATGAAAGGATTGTGATAAAGTGCCTTTATTCCATCTGACTCATGGCATCATGTTGTTGTTTGGGGGGAGGTAAATATGTTACCTTTCCAAACACAGTCTTGCAGCTGATTTTTATTGCCTCTACACAAAGTGCATTGGCTTCCAAAAATAGGGGTGTCTATGTGTCAAGACTGCACTTCTATTGTTGGCCTCTAAGGTTTTCCATTACTCACCATCTTTTCCACATTATGTGCTATTAAATAGAACCACAAAGAGTAGTTATTTGCTGTGGAGAGTTACTTTACTTTTGTGTTCAGATTGAAAATTAGTTTTAGACAAATGAAAAGAAACAAAACGTTAGCTTATTGAGAGAAACAATAATCTATTTCCATTGCTTTTGACTAAACATAAACAAGCTCTGAATTAAGGAGGAATTATTTGGTTGAAAAAAAATTGGAAAGATGCTAAATTGGCATTTCCATTGCTTTTGTTGTCTAAAGTCCTCATTGGTCCTAGAGAGAAACCATTTTGTTTACAAACAAATGCAATGGACTTTTCGGACAAGTGCCATCACACTGTGAACTATCAAAGTCAAAAAGAACATGGTTATGAGATAAAAGTAATGACAAGCAGGGAACTTGAAAGGCATGTGGCCACTCTCCTGTTCCCTCTGTTTTCATCTGCTTGGGAATGTAAAGAAAGCAGGAGCAGAGAGCCTGGGATAAAACAAGAAAGCAGGCTGATCACAATAACAAGGTGAAGAGTGCGCTGTCACAGAGAACCTCGCGCCACTTAATTTCAATTTAAGGGGTTACTGCAATGCATGGCCTATGGAAATTTAATGATACGTTATGGTTCATCTGAACTTGTCAGCTGGCCCCATGCTGCGATAATCAACTTTTCAATGTCAGACTCATTTACTCCTCGAAGAATCCTGAAATAGCCGTTCTCTCCCCATGACTTTCCCCAGGAATTGGCAGCAATCTGCACAAAAACAACAACAACAAAATGAAAAAGTTGAGTATCACACTTTGATATTTTTAAATCCTGCCTGTAAAAACAAAGGGAACTCATAGATAGCTTTACATATCTTTAGACTTATTATAAATTGTAATTATTAAAAACCTAAATATTTTCTAAATAATAATAAAATGGTTATACCATTCATCAGTTAGATGACTATACATGCACATTTATGTTGGCAACAGCCAGAATTGGTGGCCTCAGGGGACATACAAGCTACAGTTATCTACTATGTGACTGGCCCAGTGCTAGGCATGTGAGCAAAGATAAATTATGCATTATGCTGTGTTTAGGGAGCTTATATTCTAATGAAATGCAATCAACAGAAGGCAAGTGCTGAGGTAGAAAGGTGCAGATGTGCTCTGGAAGTCAGCAGAGGGGCATCTCGCCTATCTGGATGGTTCAGGGACGTTGTCATGCGGAACATGCCACATGAGATGCAGGTTAGAGCTTGAGCATAAATTAGCCAGATATAAAGAGAAGGAGGGAGATTCAGGTAAAAGGAAAAAGGAAGAGCAGAAACACCTAAGCATGAAGCAGCATGAAACTGAAATTAAGCAATGGAATTGTTATAAAATTAGATCATAAAACACAAGCAGGTGGTAGGCTATGAGGCTGGCATGTGAGGTAAAGAATTCCATACTGAGAAAATAATAGTGAAGATAATGTCAAGTATTTTAGTTGCTTCCAGCATGAGAGCAAGCTGGATTAAAATTTTCCTTGCAATATTTTGTAGGAAATGAGATGGATGAATTTAAGAAGGTAGACACAAGAGGAAGGGAAACTAGCTAGTAAACTTGTCATGATTAAGTTGGAAGGCTTAGCAGAGGCAGGAAAAATAGGAAGAGAAAGAGAGATGTTCAGAAAGTGAAGCCATTAAGAATTAAAAATGTTTTTTTTTTTTTAATTTTTAAAATATGAGTATGTTAGCAAAGGGGTTGGGATAGGTCCAGAATGACTCTTGGGTTTAGAGCTTGAGGGAGTACGTGCATAGGAAAGCAAAGCACATCAACGCGGTGTATAAAGAACAACATGAAGGCCAAAAGGGCACACAGAAGGGAGTCAGCTGACCACAACTGAATGCAACTGAAAAGCCCAGTCGGATAATAGCTGCAATTGTTCATGGGCTGGTAAATTAGAGATTTCACAACAAGAGCCTCTACACTTGCCTCACATTCACCCTACACTGAGCCTGAGATGGAAAATTGTCTTGGATGTGATCTACAGTGATATTCTCAAGGCATATATTGTTGCAGTGAGTTTTTTACTGTTTACTACCATGTAAGAGAGGGCAGGTTTACTCAGCATCAAAATTGTCGGCTTTAAAAAAAAATCTGATTTTCATAATTTCTTTTAAGATTGGACTCTTTTGCCTGGACTCTTTTGTATGAATTTTAGGATTGTTTTATCAGTTTCCGTAGAAAATATCTAAGTATCCACAGAGCCTAAGTATCTTTTTATACTATTGTCATAGGACTTTTTGGTGTCTCTTTTTTAGATAGTTTGTTCTTAATGTGTAGAAATGCAACTGATTTTTGTGTTTATTTTGTATCCTGCAACTTTACTGAATTTATGTATTAGTTCTAATAGATTTCAATGAAGTCTTTAGGGTTTCCTATATATAAGATCATATTATTTGCAAACAGAGACAGCTTCCCTTCTTCCTTTCGAATTTGGATGCTTTTAATTTCTTTTCCTTGGCTGATTGCTCTGTTAGGACTTCCAGCCCTATATTGACTAGAAGTAAGAGCAGACATCCTTGCTTTGCTCCTGATCTTAGCATGAAAGCTTCCAACCTTTCATCATTGAATCCAATGTTTACTGTGGGTTTGTCACATATGGGCTTCATTATGTGAAGGTATGTTTTTTCTAGTCCCAATTTTCTGAGTATTTTTATCATAAAGAATGTTTGTTGAATTTTGTCGAATGCTTTGTTGTACCAAATGAAATGATCATATGAACTTATATGAATTTTATCTTTTGTTTTGTTAGTATGGTGTATTACATTCATTGATTTGCATTTGAACTATCTTTGTATTTCACAGATAAATCTAACTTGATCATGACAGATGATCCTTTTAATGTACTGGTGAAGTCAATTGGCTAGTATTTTGCTGATAGTTTTTACATCTATGTTCATCAGGGATGATGGCCTACAGTTGTCTTTTTTTTATAGTATTCTTATCTAGCCTTGTATCAGGGTAATGCCGGCCTCATAAAAGAAATTTTGGAGTGTGCCCGGCTCTTCAATTTTGGGGGGAGAATTTGAGAAGAGTTGGCATTAATTATTCACTTAATGTTTGCGGTAGAATTTACCAGTGAAACCGTTTCAACTCGGGCTTTTCTTTATTAGGAAGCTTTCGAATACCGACTCAAGTTCTTATTCACTGTTCTGTTAAGATTTTCTATTTCTTCGCGATTCAGGGTTGCCATGTTGTATGTTTCTAGGAGCTTATCTATTTCATCTAGCTTATCCGATTTGTTGGGGAAATGTTAGTCAAGAGGTACAAACTTCTAGTTATAAGATGAATAAATTCTGAGGATTTAATATACAGCATGATTATAGTTAAAAGTAATGAAATGAAACCTTGAAAGACGGCAAGAGAATGTATCTTAAATCATCTCACCATACACACAAAAAATAATAACTATATAAGGTGATGGATGTGTTAGCAAACCTTATTTTGGTAAGCTTTTCCAATACTTAATGTATATAAAATCGTCACTGTATGCACATTAAACTTACTTCAAACTTAGTCTCCTGACACACAAATTATACATATGACATAAAGATGGGTGATGTTTACTTTCAGAAATACTTTATATTCACATACACTGAGCATTAGACTGTAGACATTTGTCTAGGTAAGTGATCTGATCCCAAAGGATAATAAAATTTCTTTTATCTCCCCTAGAGAGCCAACATGTTAGAGACCAGACAAGGTCCTAAATTAAGAGCCAGGGTGCCAAGAGTATTGGAACATTATCTCCCTTGGTGTTTACCTGTCAAAAAGGATGAAACCCATCTTTTGAAGACATTATCTGGTATTTATCTGGCCCTTGAAAAGACACATTTATATTCCTAAGGGCAAAGGTAAGAACAAGGTACTTTTTTCAGCTCATCTTAATGGAATAAAAGGATATGTGTGTGTGTGTGTGTGTGTTTCCTTTCCTCCTAGGGAAGGAGGAGGTTGCTTGTCTCTCTCCTCTATATAAATGGAGAAAATCCATTGTTTTCTATCGTTCATTTATGGAGTGTAAACTGCTACCTCTATAGAAAAACCCCATTGGCTCTTAGGCTCTGTCACACACAGCACCTGCAAGACTCAAGGGTGGGGAACTAATGCTGTGACATCTGGCTGCTGATTTTATTGTACCAATAGGAACTCTTTTCTTCTGACCCAAATGCCTAATACCACTAGGACATCTCAGGCTCTTCACAATTCTTGACAAAACAGTTCAACAGTACTTAAATATGTTATAGCTTAATTAAAGCAATGTTAAATTTTATGCAAAAGTAAATCATTTCAGTGACTTGATTGAATGCATAGATTAATGTTATTCATTCACTCATTAAACAAATATTGTTTATGTTCCTACTATGTACTAGTAACTTTGCTTTGTTTTTTGGATACATTGGTAAATAAGGCAGGTATGATTCTGGCCCAAAATAAATATATATACAGTTTAGTAGAGGAAAAAGTCAGAGCATTTTTAATAAAACAAAATATGATAAATTTTCAGTCTGATTCTTGTATCCTTACAACTTATGTTAAACAATTTATCCCAAAGAATCATATTAAAAGGAAATCCTGCCCTTATCCCCATGGAATAAACTTTTCTTTAAAAATTTTTTGATAAGTAGTAAGTTCAGAATTGGTAGTAACAACAACAAAAGAAGTTTAAAAGGATAGTGTACATGTTTTGAATATATGAGTGTGAGTGAGTGTGTATGCATTGTGTGTGTGTGTGTGTGTGTGTGTGTGTGTGTGTGTACTACCCATGGGGCTCTAGGATGGAAATGATGAGGTTAAAGATAAGAGAATCACAGTTTTCCTTTGCACTTAACATTCATATTCATATTTACTCAACAAATTGCTATCAGACGCTATATGCTAAGAACTGTTGTGAGATAAATATATTAATCAAAATACTTGCTTTTTCTTTAAATACTATATTATTGTACAATTGAATAGCTATTCAAATTCACTTAATAAAAATCTCATTCAGAAACTTAATAGTAGATATTCAAATAACATAGCAAATTAATTTTAACTCTTTAACATTAATATTATTGGCTACTTCAAACTTTATTTTAATGAGAAAAATGATATTTAAGAACGCTAATTATGTACAAAGATGCATCATTCTACTTTAAGCTCCCATATATGAAGACAGATACAGATACATTCTTGGGTGGTTGATTTTGTGAGTAATTTGTGGAGAAACCTAAATAACATGTAACTCTGGTAAGTACAAGTCCTAATACATAGTGTTTTATAAGTTATAATAAGCCCTCTATTGTATGCATTCAAGCAAATATTATCACCTTTTATACTATTTCTAAAAAAACCAAAAAGTGTATCAGGACTTGAGACAATTCATCATAGTTTATTGGAATCAACTGAATATTTTAGATAATATATTTTAATATTTTAAAACTGTTTCTTATATGTAACTTTCTATTATTTTTCACACTAGACATCTTCTCTTTTTCCATAAAGAAACCTGTGTATGTTATAATTGGCAAAAACAAAATCAAAGCACTTTACCCCTATATATAAATAATTGATGCAAATGTTACAAAAGCATAATACATAGCAAAAATTCTGTAAGAAGACAAAATTGATTGACATATATGAGAGAAGTCTAACCATTCCTTTACTTTTAATAGAGATGATAATAGAAAAAAATTTTCTGATTCTCATTTTGAAATCTTTTTTTACAATTTGAAATAATAGTCATTTAGGAAAACTATCACTATAACATTAATTATTGCAATGAGTTTTGCATTGGAGAAAAATACCAGTATTACAAACAATAATTTGGTGACTTAAGATGTGATGAAATAATACAAAGCAGGGGATAGAGACACAGATGATTCTAAAATGTTCACTTCACAGCAGAAATTCAAGTAGAGTTACATACCCAAAATTTTTCTTTTCGCCCCTGGGCTCCTCTCAGTGTGCCCCATCTACAAATAATAATAATGGTAATAATAATAATAATAATAATAATAATAATAATATTGGCATACAAAAATATGCTTGTATAGTTTTTTTAACTATATCATTATTTACTTGCTCAGAATATGTTCATCTATAGCCAAAAGTTTGAAATCAAACTCACTGACTAAAGGAGGTAAGTTTTAAGACAACTGGGTTATGGAGGTTTATTTTTTGTTTCTATTTTATTTATTAATGTTTATTAAAGTACACTTGGCATAAAATAGTATGTCAATTTCAGATTTAAAACAGGGATTTGGTAGATAAATGGATAAAGAATATGTGGTGCATATATACAATAAATATTATTCAGCCATAGAAAAAGCTCACCATTTGTGACAACATGGATAAATCTAAACAGTATTATGCTAGAGAAATAAATCATACAGAGAAAGACAAATGCTCTATAATTTCATGGAGGTTTTAATGTATTTAAAGATTCCTCCTTTCTTTATATCTAGCCCTCTGAAACTCTACATAATAGCATAAATTACAAATCTCCAAGACTAATGATAAAAAACAATGTAAATATGGATCATTGTTATACATAAAAGAATTTATGTAAAAGTATTCATATGTATATAGTATTTTATACATCTAATGTGGAGTTTCTCTATACATGTGTATGTATGGAAATAAAATCCTATATTCCCAGTAATGGCCCATTTTCAGTATAACAGTTCATAAAGAACTCAAACCTACAATATCTCATTTTTTTCTCTTGACGAAAACCAGTGAGGCAAATGTTACTAATATGTTCTATTTCCCAATAAAATAACAACAAGACTTGTCCAAGATCCTAGAGTGAGAAATGTTGAACCAGGACCTCTAATCCCATGCTCTTTTTAATAAGCTGCTTTTCTTATAGATTCCCCAACTGCAATGTGTCCTGAACAGCATCAGTTTCCTGTTGAGAAACCATACTGACTATGACTTTCATGGGACTTAATAGATTGTGAGAACACAGTTCTGCCCACATATCACCCCATCAACCCATCCCTAATCACCCAGATCTCAACATCAGAGCTCCTTTGAGCTAAATCGTGGCATGCCATAACATAACGAACATTCCTGGAAGAGACACACATTTCTTGTTCAAATATTTTCAACATGTCAGTTTGCAGAAAGTTATTTTTCGTAGGGTACAGAATAGAATAATGGGGCCAAGGCACATTAAAGATGACAGGCTTATGGCAGAGATCTTGAGGCATTTAGGAAAATATACTAATGCAATTGGTTCCTTTGGCATGAGAATGAAAGGATAAAGGTGATTTGGGATAGAAAAACACTAAAGAACAATGTTTCTTTCTCTTGTTCCTGACAGAGGCTAAGAGTGCAATTACACTGATTGTCATCTCTCTTTTAGTTCTCTGCTGCACAAAAGGGGACACTTTAAGGTTTCAAATATCTGGGCAGTGTAATGGGTAAGTTTAAACTAGTTCAATTTCCAAAATCATTTTTGTACTTTTGCAATTGCATTTACATCCTTTTCATTTTTCTAAAATGCCGTCATTATTGATAAAAATGAACAGTCCTATATGTGTGTCCAAATCTTTAAAGGACATTTTGTACTTCAAGGAGTAGATCGTATCTGAAACTTCGTCACTCATTTCTACTCTCTTTTTTATCATGGCTATCAAAACAATTTCAGAAGTTTTACCACTCAATCAAACTTGCTTTTAGATGCTTTGGCTACTAGTTACCTAACATAAAATACATTTATATTTTCTCTAAACATCACTATTTATGCTCTTCTTTCCTCCATTTATATCTCTTCCTTATAAGACTAGCATTTATTTAGACAGACTGAAACCTTAATCTTACTCTTCTCTGATTGCATCTTTAAACTTGCTGCTCTAAAGCAAGTTGTACAATAGGTTCATGAGCTTGAGAGATCTTAATAGTGGCTTTTTTAGCTTCAAGTGACTGTACTTCATGTGAAGTTTATACTGCTCTTTTGAACATTTTTCTACCTCATTAAATTGTTTCAATTATTTGTTAAGATCCTTTAATGCTTATTTTCTCTTAAAATTTAGTGACATCCAGGTAAATGCCAATGTTTTTTAAAAATCTGGGCAAGTCTTAGCTCATGTAACATATTTCCCAAGGATGTCTGAGAACTGAAGGTTCCCTACATTGAGTTTACTCTCACTTCAAGCACATGATCATTTAATCTCTTCCTTCTGTATTCATTTTATATGCTCACTTTTAGATAGTTCTGGAAATACCTTTTTGCATAATATCAAAGGTCTTAGTGGAGAAACCATAAATTCTGTAGAATAAATCCTGAAAACTCATTAAAAAATAAGGTAAGATTTTATATTGCTAAGGTTATGAATATTTTTTAAAATTTTGTTGATTTTATTGGGATGACATTGGTTAATGAAGTTATATAAGTTTCAGGTGTACAATTCTATAAAACATAATCTGTATATTGTATTGTGTGTTCATCATCCCAATTCAAGTCTCCTTCCATTACCATTTATCCCCCTTTAACCCTCTTTTTCCTCCCCCTATCCTTCTTTCCTTCTGATAATCACCAAACAGGTTATAAATATCTTTGTACATGTTCCATTTTAAAAGAATGTTGTTCTTTTCAGATCACCATGATAAACAATACTATATTTCTTAAAACCCTATTTTAAACTATGTCTAGATAGTAAAATTATTGGAACCAAATAACTACTTTGCATAAGATTTTAAGTGATAACTTTTTCCTCACTTGGTTTTGATTTTCCCAAATGAGTTCAATATATTCAGTGATTATCATATTTGACATGGTAAAAAACGAAAATTAAGGTAAGCCTTTCTTAAAGTAATATTCATACTCCCATTAATATCTCGTTTTTAAAGGAGAGCACAGAATAAATACTCCATTTATCTCTGATTTTATTCAGCAAACTACTGTTTAGTATAAAGAAGATATATCTTTTGTCTTCAGAAGCTGACAATCTAATAGGAGTGATGTTGGGAAATGAAAAACAACGCATAAAATAAATTGAATTCTTTAGTTGCTACTTTTATAAAAGCATGTTTTAAATATGTCTATAGGTTACAGATGAAGAAATTAACTGTCTGTGGAAGGCAAAGACAACTTCCTTCACGTAACTGAGCTGAAATTCTTCAGCTAGAAACAGGAGTATGGAATGTTAGGCCCAATCAATTAGTGCAAAGTCAAAAGAGAGCCAGGAAAAGCTTATCTCTGCCTCATCTAAGAGCAGCCCTTGGTCCAGTGTGACTGGAGGACAGCGATGGGAGACAGGAAATCAAGTGGGGAAAGCAGATTTGGCTGTCAAGAGTGTACAAGCCTAGCAAGCTTGGCATTCACAAAGCTGGTGAGAGACATTTGACTACAGGAGGTGACATA
Source organism: Myotis myotis (assembly GCF_014108235.1). Taxonomy (NCBI): domain Eukaryota; kingdom Metazoa; phylum Chordata; class Mammalia; order Chiroptera; family Vespertilionidae; genus Myotis; species Myotis myotis. The sequence continues at coordinate 76,045,619 of NW_023416379.1, forward strand.
ATCCAGTTTTTCCTTCAGAGAGACAACTCTGGTGTTCCTGTGACGGATAGATTCCAGGGGCAGGAGGCTGAAGACATGAGATGAGTGCTAGAGTTAAAGCAAGAAATAATGAAATCCTGAGTAAGAATGTAAGACCCACAAAGCAAATATTGTTTATTTGTTTAACAGCTGAATCTCCAACACCTAGAACTGAGACTATTGCATAGTCAACCCTAATTAGATATTTGCTGAGCAAGGGCACTGAAGTACACTTGCAGTGGGCATGGACAGAAGGGCACAGATTTGAGATCTACTTTGGATATAAAGGTAATGGAATTTCTGGGCCAATTTATACCGACAGAAAGGGAGAAGACAGAGTCAAGGTTAACTCCGGGATTTCAAGGTTGAATGAGTAGGCATATCAAATGTGTCATTACTTGAGGTGCACTGCACGCTGCACAGAGATGTGTTCCCGACGATCAAGTTGATTTATCATTACCAAAGACAGTAATAACAGAGGGGCTTCATCTTCTTTGAGTTCTCTCTACTGATAGTGGTTCTGCACTAAATTCATGGCTTTTCAGGGTTTCTGACAGTTAAAACACTGTTAGAACCAAGGAAAGCTGATTATTAAAAGAAATTGTGGAAGAGCCTATCTGCACAGCTAGGAAGTCTTCTGTGATGAGAGTAATTATTTCCTAACTCATGTGTCAAGGTCCCAGGGGCTTAGGAATCAAGTTCCTTAAAGCAGGTCTCACATCCATCAAAGAATCTGGAGTTACAAGAACAATATCATGTTTAGTTTATACTGATGGTAGGCACATTGCACTGTAGCAGAATCGACTGGGCTCAAAAGCTGTGATGCTTCTGATGATTTACTGCTTCTCAGGTCCCCGCATGTGCCCCATAGACTTGAGGATAGGAATTCTAACTCCTGTTTTCTGGGCAGACCAATTCTCTGTTAGTGAATATAGATCCAGACAGATAAAAACAAAGTTTCTAAAAAAAAATGTATGTAGTACAGCCGACTAGAACAGGAAATTTCAAAGGAAAACAAAGTACAAATGCATAAGAAAGTCTGATACAGAACTCCTAACTTTCTTATGAAGGAAATGAAAGTCAGATAGGATACAAGCATAAAGAAATCACCAGATAAGCCTCCAGTCAATAATAATGATATGACTACTCTGGGCATAGGATTTTGTGTTCAAAGGTGACGGCAGATACATTCTCAGCTCTCTTTACACAAAAATTTGAAAAATAACTGCAGTAACAGTGAGGCAAAGATATGCAGGTTGTGGCTGCTTTATGAAAGTTCTACCAGGGACACTTAGTAACGTCATAAAAAAAATAGATACTCACACCTGGTGAGTGTGGTGATATTGAATATAATTGAGAGCTATCAGAATGTGTGAATTAATAGATCAAAGGTGAATGAAAATAGACTGCCTAGGAAAGCACCATAAAATGAGAGCATTCTCCCCTCCCATTTCATTTTTTTAAAAAAAGATTTTTAAATTGATTTTTAGAGAGAGGAAGGGAGAGGAAAAGAGAAAGAGAAATATGTGCACGGGACGACACCCAGCCAACTGAGCCACACCGGCCAGGGCTAAGATCAGGTACTTTTATTGATATGTTCTGCATAGGAACTACAAATTTTATCAAAGATTGGAGAAGCAGAGGGAGATTTCCAAAAGATGATTTTTGTA